>NC_071406.1:22317474-22692474 GCF_017976375.1 Cuculus canorus | reverse complement strand
CCACGGTGAGCCTGCATTCCATGACCTCAAGCTAGGTCATGTAGGTATGTCAAGTATCTCCACCCTACCATAGACCTGCCCTCTGTGAATCCCTCAGAAGCTTGTACTGCTGGCCAAAGGTGCCTTTTCCTAAGGCGCATGGGAATGCACTGCCAACTGCAGGTTGCTGGTGTGCCCTAGACGCTATGGGACAGTGCTCTGCACAGAAACAGCAGCTCTCACAAGGCTGCCACCTTTCTTGCCGCATTTCCTGACATTCTTCTTTATCCAACACTTCCTCATCCTTTCTGGAACATCTGAGTCATCTTTATTCCTGCAGAATGTGTGCAACTTAGCCTTGCATGCAATGCTTATAACACATCTGCAAACTTCTATTTTAAAGGCACTATGAATCAGGGTGGGAAGGGGAATATAAGTATCGAGCTTCTTTATGATTCTGGCATCACAAAACACAAGACTTTCAGTTCTTAGCACAAGAGCTTAGTTTTACTCTGGTTGGCATGATGTTCATACCTAGCCAGAGCTTGCTTTCTTCTTTCATTATTAGTAAGTCAACAGCAGCTTTTAGTATCTTGCAAGACAAGTTTCAACAAAGTTGCAGTATGATTTTTTCTGTGATTAGTAAATCAAGGGTAGAACATATGCCCGCACACATCCTCCACAATCAATTCACAAGAGAAGGAAGATCTCTGTGCAATCTCTGTTGCACTATTCTTTACTTTTATCCCAAAGGTCAAGATCCATTGAGAAACAGGGCATGGCTTGTGAAGAAACTAAGACAAAATTTTTTGATCAACCCCTGAAAGAGAGAGACTGCATTACCTTTACCACAAATCACTCTCTGCAGGGATTTTTCACAGTGTGGAAGTGTTTGAGAGGTAGCTACAGCTGGGGAGGTCTTGGTAGTAGCAACACAGCTTCACTGGCAACACAACTCCAGAGGAGAAATGGCAGGAGGCCCCACAATGTTTTAGGGAATCACAGGTGGACTCAGTCTTCTCCAGATCTTGAAATCTGTGAAGTACAAATTTAGACTTGTGATTTATTGAAGGAATGGGGCAAATATTCGCTTTTATTAATAGACCAATACTGAGGGAAAATCTCAATAAAACCTTGGCAGAGTTTCACCCACTGCAACTCTCCTTCTTTCACAACAATTGTAAGTATAGCATTATCATTTTAATTTTATGAAATGATAGATATTGACTCAGAAAAAAGTTCAGCTAGCCCAATATCCTGCCTACGAGTTGTTAGTAGCAATCTCGTGAAAGACTGTGTAATTGACTGCTATTACTCTTTTCTGTTGATACCCAGCACATGACAGACTTCGTTTGTCCACAGGTTCATTCAGACCGCTATATTTACTGGCAGTTCCTAATTGATCTCATCTAACTTATTTTATAATTATACTGTTGGTCTCTACAGCAACGGTGCAAACAAGATAGGCAATTAAATTGTGCACTGTGTGAAAATGGACTTTCTGCTTCAAACTCCCCTGCCCAGTAACCTTACCACCCACTGTATTATATGGTCATAAGTGAATGAGCATTCCTTAGTCATCTTATTCATGATTTTATAAACTTCTGACATACCCCACTTCAATCATCTGTTTTCACACAGAAGACTCCTTGTCCAATTCATATCTTAAATAGAAATCATTATATATTTTTAAACACTTCGGGCATTCTTTGTACTTTTATCATTTCACCATATGCTTTTCGAGACAGAATTGTCAGAACACCACACAATGTTCAAGATGCAGCAAAGACATGGACTTCCAGCAGTAGCATAATTATATGCTCTGTTTCATATGTTTTTTCATTCATAATTCCTAATTTTCTAGTTCTTTTTTTGACTGCTACTAAAGAATGAGGTGGCAGCCAGCTTACTACAGGAGTAAAAGATCCCAAATGGAACAAATTAGTTCAGAGTGCATTTTTTTAGTTCAAGCATATTACTTTGTGCAGTATGCACCTTCATCTTGCTATTTTATTTCTCAGTCATTTATATCGCAAATCTTTTCTTCAGAGACAGCTTTAGTTTTGACCATCAAATAATTTTATAGAGGCAGCAAACACTATCACCCTACATATTCACATCTCTTTTTAGGTCTTTAATCATGGCAAACAGCATACATCCTTCTGGATTCTCTCTCTCTGAAAAACATGCATTCCTCCCATTTGCTTCTTTTTCTTCAGCCAGCTCTTAATCTACAAAATATTCTTCTCTTTATTGCATACTAGTTGAAGTTCTCAAGGTCTCAAAGCAACTTGAAAACCCAAGGAGGCTGTGACAACTGATTCATCTTTTGATCTGCAGGTTCTTTGCCTTCTTGAAAGAATTCCAAGAGGTGTGATGTCCCATTGCAAACTCCATATTTTCCGTGTATCCACTAGTTCTGTTCTCATTACAATTCCCATCATGTTGATGGCTTAGAAGTCAGATTAGTTTCTGCAATTTTCCAAGGGCCCTATTTCACATTGTTCTTAAACATGCTTCACTCCTGTGGTACCATGAGGGTAAACAACAGTTAAAACTCCATTTTAGGGGAGTTCAGCAATTTCGTACATGCATTCCTTTAAATCTCAAGAACAGTAAATCAATACAGAACTCACAATTAAGAAAATACTGAATCAACTAATGACGCACTAAGCAAACAGGATAAACACAGATGGAATCTTTATTTCTGTGCTCATAATGATGCATTTATGTGCTGTTGGAACATGTACAATTGCAAAACCAGAGCCAAAACCCATCAGGCTGCTATCTCTCCCTTATCCACGGTCTTATCAAGTTGTGACCTCAGGAATCGAAGAAGCATCACGAACCCAGAAGGCATGTCTGTCCTTCAGAAGGTTACAAATATCTCCTCCTCTCTTCACTCTCCAAATCACCAGCCAGCCTGCAAGTCTCCCTAGTATAAATAATAACAAATGCACATACTCTTTTGAATCAGGCTGTTGGTATCAACTGCCTCTTGTTACAATTCAACTGGCAGCATCAAAATCCTCTTAGAAAGCAAGAATCCATGAGAATCCCTTGAATTTCCTTGGGCCCCTGCTCATCTTCCAGAAATTACATCAGTAAAAAGAATTATTTTTCAAGCAACACCAGTTTTCTGAATTCTCCATAGTTTTTCATAGCTCAGCTCTACTATCTTATCATCTCCTATTTCATGATAAGAAATTGGGCTACCCCTGTGCACTTGTCATTCACATAGCACCTCGGAAGAAAAGCATTTCTAACATATTTTATGAAAAATCATGTCTCTTTCATGTCAAAGAAGCTGCATGACTACAGTAAGCCAACACCTAAATATTTGTGTGCCCTGTCTCCACATGCCTTCATTAAAGAGACATAACCTCGGGTGTTAGTTATACGAACGCACATTCATAGCTATAAAATTCTTGGCAGTTCCACATTATCATACTCACAAACTGTGCAGATGACTGCAGACTCTTGATTGAGCAATAACCTTCCAGTGGATCAGCCTCTGTCACCAAAACAGAAGGGGGTTCTCAGCACAGATTGTTAATCTCTACATAAAAAGGTAGGGCTCTATTTTTTTCTGAGACTAAGTAGGTATTTCCAGGTGTTCAACAGTTCAAGTTCCACTGTGTTGTTATCTAGTCAAGATACTTCTCATTCTAATCCACGCTATTCAACACAGCATTTTATCATAATCCATAACATTCAGAAACTGCATCCAGCAGAACAAACGTGCACTTTAAGCAGATTTCCACTTGCTTGCAACTTACTGCTTTTCCACATACTGTGTATTTGACACTTGTAAACTTTAAATCACTCAAAAATATATTATCAGAAATAGTTCGTTGTTTAAAGGTGTAAAAATAACTTTATTTTAAAATATGTAGCTCAGAAATCTAGTTTTTCAGAGCAGAAAACCTGAAGATTTTTCCACAATCTTCTAGTGGAAATAAAAGCAGAATGGATTTTTCAGATCTAAAGAGAGGATGCTTATATGCTTTGAAGAAATAACAACAAAGGTGAGCTATGACAGAGGCAACATGAAGTACTTTAAAAAGCACTAGTTGTGCAAATAATTTATTTTCCTGAAAACTGCAGTTCTAGAACTTCCAAAAAAATTTCTTTTCCTAAACCCATTTCAAGATCTGCATTTATCAAAATCAGAAAAGGCACCTTTGGAAAGAATGAAACACTGGCAGTGACAGCACTATGGTGACAGGTTTTTGGATCAGAAGCTGTTTCCCCTCCTTCCCCCTCCCCACTTTCCTTTTCCTCTTCTATAAAGCAGTAACTTTTGCGATTCTTGTCATAAAACTTAATTTCTTTACTACTTTGTTTTATTCTACTTATTCATATTATTTAACTTGAATAATGAGGGAACAATTGGAAAAAGAAATGAACAATTTAGTGATAGTTAAGTCCTTCTCATGAAGATGCACATATGATAATTTTATTATATGAGTACTTCCAATAATTGTAAAGGAAGTAATGATTGGAATATAATTAGGCATATGAATAAGTACACGGAAAACAGAGGGCCTAGTCAGCTGCTAAATATAGGAATTTACTCACTTTCTGATTTAAAACAAACATGTTCAAAATGAGATCTGCAGAGGGCTCGAACAAGGCCTGGGGAAACCTGACGACTGAATTCTGGGCAACGTATTCCAAAAACGCCCTTTTCAGAGAAGTAGTTTGACATGCTGAATGATGTGAATGCAATCTCAACTCCTGCCTAACGTCCATCGTATCTTTTGAGCAGCACAAACATATTAACACAGACAACATACAGCTGCCTCTCCTCCCTCTCCCAGCACTTTCAGAAAACACAACCATCTGGTGCAAACCCACACAAAGTGGGTGCTCAGTGCCTCTGCATGTGGACACCTCAGACAGCACTACATGGCCACCCTGTTATCACTTTCTGTGTGACTACACTTAGTAAATGTAGGACAACAGCCTGTGACCAGAGTGATGAGCAGTAAACCAGACATTAGGGCTTTAAAGTCTTTTCAGTTGGGACTTTGGTTTATGCCACTATTTTTCTTTTGCTCACACACAGATGTATATTTATCTTTATTTTCTTAGTATCTATCGTTACTCTTCAGACACTTACGAGGTTCAGAATGATTTCTGAACAGAGCAAAGCACTGATCCTTTGATATTTGAACTATGCAGGCTCCTTCTCAGAGCAGAAGAATGCAGGAACCATATATGCTTATCACCTAACGATGAAAGAGGCCCTGGTTCTCCACTGCCCCATTGCACCTGCACATACTTATGCCTCTGGAAATGTACTTTAAAATTGTATCATAAAAACTGCCATTCCAAACAGGCATTACAATGAATCCCCTTCAAATGTCTACTATTAGTGATGGCACATTATTTTAGGATTAAAACAGCTTTTTATACTTACTTGTTATGGAACCACTCCTTGATTAGAACCCAATTCGTCCTTTTGCCTCTCTAATTTGAGCCTATTCACTTCCGTTGTCTGACTGATTTTGAATTTACAGGAGTACAACATTTTTGCATTTTTTGTTGTCAACTGATGTCTCTAGAATAATGTCTGAGTGCCTGTCCTTTAGTTTCCACAACTTTGTTTGAAAGTCACATTAATGCATTTAAAGAGATTTTAAAGTATCTGTCTTATACTTAGAAGGCAGACCTAGGAAGTAATACATTACTAAAAAAAATTCTACTGTGAAAAATAAATTATCTTGGTTTGTTGTTTCCTTACTTTGCTATCCTGAACACAGAGGGATACTGTGAACACATCAAATGCCACAATAAAATAAGAACCTTTTCAGAAATTACATCTCATCTTTACGTTTACTCTAAGGAGCATTATTTCACCTGCAGCTAGAACGAGAGCTCTAACAAAATCTTTTTATAATACTGCAATGCTCTTTATTTCACTTGAGAAGTTCAGTTGCAGGAACAATTCCCTTTAGGTGATTTTTTAAGTGATGCATTGTATTTTTCTAACATGCCTTAAAGCATTATCTTGAAAGCAATTGGCTGTGATCAGCCTGCATATGAGCAACTCCTGCAACCTGTTACATTTGCATTAATTTCTGCTTTTTTACTTTTAGGCTATAACTGTCCAAATTAAAGTCTCCCAAGAGTAATTTAAAAGTTATATCTATTTACAAGTTATTTTGAACAAAACGTTCAAAAGTATTTGAACAAATGTTCAAAAACTGACTCTTAGACGGAAGCTTTTAATTTCCTCAAGTTAGCTTTCCAATGAAAGGACGATTTTTCCCCTGGAATCCATCCTCAAATCCATTATGAAAGGTACACCATTGCTTAATAAACCCTAACAACTTCTTAAAAATACAAACATATTGTAATAATAAAAATGTTAATTCAAAATTATTTTATCCTGTGGGGCTCAAATCTATATATGAATATCATTATTCAGCAACAAAAATAATAAAAACCAGTCTAGTGTTAAGCTATGATGAAATTTTAGTCATCTTGGATCAACCTCAGTCTGACACTCTCATATTTCACGACAAACTGGCAGATACTTACCTACACAAATATATCTTTCTTGCCCACTGCAGAATTGTGCTGGGCTATCTAGGTTAGAGCAAGAGCAGTCAATCTGTCCGTGCAGCACTGTCACTAGGTCAAATACTGTATATTAACCTCACCCTTGGCAGGGGTGATGATAGAGACTAGAAGGGAACTAAAAAAGTTGTACTTAGTGCCTAGCGTCGTACCTCTGGTGCAAATGCATTAAACCTTGGGGTATTTCAGCTAGGAGATACAGCATGTAGAATCTTCTGGTTCACCTGCTTGGCGACACCAGTGGCACTGTAGAAGACACCCACCTCTGCTCCAGCTTTCTTCCAGAACAAGAAACTACAACATATGGACAAAGATTTTTTTTCCCTTCCCCAATAACACGCCTCATTGTGAGCCGCAGAAACACAACTTAGGCTAAAGAGGAACAAATTTCGCTTTACTTTCCAGCAAGCAGCAACAGACTCTTCTTTTGTCTGGATTTGACATTCCAGAGCTTTGCTTATGGCCATATTAAAATGCATAGACAGTTTTGCATCAACAGTCCTCTTCTTTCTGGGAGAATGTTTGTATTGGTTGTTTTATGTCCATCTTGCCCTGCTTGCCTCCTCACTGGTAACTCAGCTTTTTAAGTGGTAGTTGCAGATACTTGGCAAGTTTTACCATCTTTACCTATAGCCTAATATTGCTTTCATCTTCTAAGTTCGACTAGTCTGCAAAAACCGACTAGACTAAAGACCCAGTTTCAGGATGGTACACATGGCTCTAGTTCTACAATATTTCTGTCCTGTAAGTTTACCCTTTAGGTACTTTTCTAAGGTTTGAATTTCATATGCAGAGCAGAAACAAATGAATGGTTGTGACGCATCTAGTTTCTAAGCCACATCATATAAATGATGAGATGAATTACTAGAAAGAAAAAATTGTTTCAGTATTCTTATGAACTCATTTCCATCTTTTTATAGAAATAGTGGCAGGTTTTGAATAAAAATATGTGAAAAACGTGCGGTGTTCTTGTGATGGATATGGCATTTCAGTGATCTAATTTTAAAAGAAACTAAGTAAATTAAATGTAGAGAAGAACAAACCTGAAGGAAATTTCACAAAAACACAATTTGAAAAGGAGAGCTCTACAGTTTACTTCAAAAAGAAATCCTTTATAGTACCATTTTCAAGCCACTTTCCCTACAATTTTCAGTTTGAATGAGAAGCCGCTGTGCTACAGTATTGTTCGAGAATGTATCTACTCTGCTAGAGGAGTAAGGAAAAGTAAACTGAAAGGTTTGTTTTGTCATAGCCCTCAGATCTCAGCAATACATACCAAGAGACACCAATGATCCCAGACCCAAAGCTCTTTTCATGATTTTTAACAGAACATTTCAGGTCTGTGTGGGGTTTTTCTTCCCTTTGTTGCTTATTTCCTGAAATTCCTGATGTTGAATTCAATGATTCCTTACCTAGCCTGCACAATGGTATGGAGCGTACAAAAAATTTGACTGAAAGTGTCTGATAAAGATCATCTCTGGCAAAGAAGTGAGACCATGCCGTTCTTAAGACAGTACACGGGGACTTTGTTATTGAATGGTTCAAGTAGCAGCATGAAAATTCTTTTAAAAATTGTCCTTAGGGCACATGGAGGAAGTTCAGGATATTTATTTTGAATCTTATTTTGCATTTTAGTCTCAGAAATATCAGAGTGGCAGGTCCAGATTTCCTAGTGACAGCAGAGGAACTTCTCAGAAAGTTTTAGGTATTTGCTGAGTCAAAATTTTGTTTAAATTATACATTTCTTTTCACCTCCAGAAGCTAATTTTAATGCACTGGAGATAATTTCCATTCTGTTTGTTCTTAGACTCTTAACATTTAAAACACTGAAAATTGCAAACGTAAGTTAAACAAAACACACCAACAGCCCATGAACAGGCAGCTTAGGCCACTTCATACCTTCCCTGCATAAGCATGCTTGAAAAATGAATACTATCTAGGCTTGCCTAAGAAAACCCATGACATAAATTAAGCGGGATGGATGACAAACAGTTATAACACCCACTGGCACTCAGTGAAGAAGTGTGGGGAGAGACAACGTGCAGCCTTTCCTCCTCTCCATGCTGCTTCGTCAGCCATCACCCACTAATCACAGATAGTGGGAGGTTCCTACACTGTCTGCTACGAGAAACATAGCAGACTGAGAAGACAAGGTTTTCAGGTGTTTTCTCCCCTCCTATTTACAGCCTCGATCAATCCATGCCCCGTATCACATGAGAAACCTCTTCCCTGCAGATGCTCTTTGTGCTCCCACACAAACACCCCTTCCCACAGGGGAACACCAGCTCTTGTGTTTCCCCTCTTTCACTTTTGTAATTACTGGGGGGTGACGAGTCACTTCTCTTGCTAGTGTCATTGAGGATTTCGTCCTTAGCTGTGCCTCTGCAGAGTGGCAGATCGGCTGGGGACCCTCTTGCAGCTGCTCGACACCTCTCGCCCCTGAGTGGTCTGGATCCAGGAGGAAAGTGTGGACCTGCTCCACGTTTCTGCAGGTACATTAGTCCCCCCAATAACTGCGCTGCTCAGGCAGCACGAAATTTCTCTCATTGGCACCATCAGCACGTACCAACAGCAAGTTGCTGGTCTTCCCTATTCTGTACCTCTGGGTCAGGGTGCCCAGTGCATGCTTTTCCTCCCAAACATCAACAATGCACATGGAAAACAAAATGCCTGGTGCTCTGCTCTGGTCCCAGCGGGAGGGACCTCTGGGGCTGTCAGCGCTATGGCTGTTCGCCTCCCAGTACTGTGAGGCACGAGGAAGGCAGCGGGACAGGAGCCGGTTCAAAGACTGACTTCACGGTCTGCAAAGTCAAGGCGGGAGCAGGAGATCAGGGAAAAGGAAAGCAGCGCAGGCAGGACCAAGCAGCCTTGATGCCTGAAAAATCAAAGCCAATTAACAGCTGCTGTTTCTCAGTTCCCTCTCCCATTGCTGAGGCCCTGCTTGTGGGTAAAAGGCGACAGCAGTTTCTCCTGAACAGAGGAACAGCCCCTATCTGACCCCCCAGCTATGCCAGCTGGAAAGCTGAGGCGGGGTACGCAGAAACCCGCAGGAATGGTGGGTGCTCCGGCTGGGACCGCACAGCTGCCACACCAACAGGTGGGAAAGGCATGCGGGCAATCCCTGATGGCTCTGGGCTGCACTGGCAAACTGCACTGCACGGCAGCAGCCAGCAATTAATAAACGCAGGAGGGAAACCAAACGACCCTGCTCTGATTCCTTTAAAAGCCCAAACTCAGCCTCCAAATGGGTCCATTTCCAGCTGTCCATCTGACCCTTGATTCCAGTGCAGGAGCTCCCCCCTCCAGACATACAGTTCCTGCTGACTTAGCAAGCTCGGTGTTACAGCCACAGCAAGATGTGGGAATAGGCAGTCTAAGAATTTAACAAAGTGAATTTTCTTCCTGTTCAGCCATCGTGTAACACATGAAGGAAACTGCAATCGCACAGCAGTACCTTACCCATTAACACACCCCTTACGTTTTCCATCTGTCTGTCCTCCAGTCCTACTCAATAAATACAACTCCACATCTAATACTTGCCAAGCCCCTTTTCTGCATTACAGAAGTGTCTGAGCTGTTGACTTATGAAGTACAAGACAACAGACCACCTCTGAGGTCAGGAAGGGTTTGCATGGACTTGGCAGTGTGGCTGCAAGAACCCGCACATAACCACCAACATCATGTTAGATATGCACTAAACTTGCAGCTAAGACACGGGTTCCTGTAAACCATCAGACAAATAACCAAACCCCTCAACATAATAAGGATTTAGGGGAAAAGGCTCTATTGTTTGTCAAACAGAAAAACAACATTCTGAAAACTGATGACATTTCCCTGTTTTCTGCAGCACAAGCAGAGTTTCAAGTTGTTTCATGAAAGTCTGTAATAAATATTCTTTTTTTTTTTTTTGCCACCTTAATAGATATTTTGGAGGCTGCATTACGTCGAATATTCCATATAGAATGTCTTGTTAGTGGATACAAATTTTATAAAACTCCAGTGCATTTCATTGCTACATGGAGATAAACTCTTGAAAACCAAACACAATGCTGTTACTGGGACGCATTTCCATCTGATGCAAGACAAACTTAAAAACTTTTACAGGGAGAATAATCAGTCTTTGTAACTGTTTCACTCTTTAGAGGTTTGGAGTTGCCTTGTTTCCTTTCAAGTCCCCAAAACCTCCAGAGGGGAAGCAGTTGTTTCCTGCATACTGAAATGCTTTGTCATTTACCCAAAAAAACTGCCTGAATAAGTTGCTAACACTGGTTTTCCCCTCCTCTCCAAATAAAGATGTAAAGATGTAAAAAAATTTGGTCTTTCTTCTCCATCTCTATACTCTCATTCTCCTTTGACATTGATCAATCTACTTTTGGCAGCCAGCACTGCCCTGAACAGCAGAAGAGGACATGTCTTGAATTTCCAATTAATTTTCAAATTGTGAAGTTTCTTCCTCCTCCCCGCCACTGCATTTAGAAAGATACATTTATGGGTCCTTCCAGGAGTGCAGAATAGCCTTCTTAACGAGTGGCTACGGCTACAAGGACACAAATGCCACTGGCAGGAAACTTGTGTCACAGGAACCATGTCATGGGATCTCCAGCATGGTATCAAGGGGTGATGCAACAGAGACATTTAAGAAAATGTTCAGAGTTTATTTCTTCTCAGAAATCATTAATCGCCAAGAGTGGTGCATTAGTGTTTTTTTGTAAGATCACGGGTATGACGGAAAATGTCAGTAAATTTTTTCTTAACTCCCAAGGACACCACAGAACCTATTTTCAAAGAGGATGGAGAAGCTGTCTCTCCCCATAGCAACTCTACTCCAACCTTGTTTTGTCCTCACTAGTGGTTTTCAGTGTTGATATTAGGCATGCTGCCCCATTTAAACACCTTTGCTAGTACCACGTGGCAAAGCAGATACAGCTCTCCAAACTTCAGAGAATAAATAGCCTGAAGAAAGTGGAGCAACCAGGCACCTCCTGGTGTCATGATGCACCACTGAAGCACCCAGGCATCACTTTTTCACAGACCTGAGGTCTCACTTGAAGTACCCTGCTTTTTATTCCTCTACTCTTGTCTCTATAGTCTCATTCTCTGCAATGCTCATTCAGCTGCAATCATCCCTCATACTAAAATAAAAGAAAATAATAGAGTCACAGCATCTGACCAGCAGGCAGCCACTTGGCCATGCAAACGTGCAAATTTCTTGGCAGAGCCTGGATTCTAGCGTGCAGCTTTACTAGCCCAGAAAGGAATTGTAATAACTCTATAAATTGAGGTTTTCCAACAGCTATCAGGAACTGCTGGCTGATGTCTTGGGACAAGGACAAAGACAGCAGCACTTCTTGCGGTGGCCATGTACAGCACCATTATCAAGGCTGGGGTGACATCAGCACGCTAATGGCTGTAATGAGTTTGCAGCAGCACAGTCTGGCACACATGGATGAGCATTCAATTACTCAATCTGTGGTTAACACCCAGTGAAAGCAAAGACTATAGCCATGCAGGCCTCTGCAACTTTCATTTCATAATGTGCTATTAAATCTCCATCAAATAATGATAGCTTTGTCCCACAGGCTGGGGCCGAGCGGGAGGTGGCCCATGTGACTTTGCAGAGCCCAGGGAAATCCAGCTCAGGCCCTCACCTGCTGACACCGGGCACCACCGCCTGCCCCAGACAGGCCCTGGAGTGGTGACTTCAAGAGGAAAATATTCCTGCTGTATTCCCTTGCCCACAATACCCTCCTAGCCTTCTGGACCAGATGCAGTTACTGTAGCTCAGCAGCCACAGATAAAAAGAAACCACATCTGCAGCCCTGATTTTATTTTTTTTTTAAAGATCTAGTTTGAGGGATTGGCATTTTTATCACACCGATGCAGGACACATTTTGTAATGGAACAAAACTATATCTAGTATTCTTGCTGCAACCTACGGAGCTTCATTTAAAAATCAGTTCAAGGAAACTTATGGTTAAACATACCATCAGTGACGGCTCTGCTTTCTTGTGAAGATTGGTCCTTAGAAAAAAATGTTATTTTCAAGGGTCCTCATGTGTCTGAATCACAGAATCATAGAATGGCTTGGGTTGGAAGGGACCTCAAAGATCATTTAATTCCAATCCTCCTGCCATGGGCTGGGACAACTCCCACCAGACCAGGCTGCCCAAGGCCCATCCAGCCTGGCCTTGAACACCTCCAGGGATGGGGCAGCCACAGCTTCCCTGGGCAGCCTGTGCCAGTGCCTCACCACTCTCATCATGAAGAAATTCCTCCTTATGTCTAGTATGAATCTGCCCCCCTCTGATTTAAAGCCATTGTCCCTAGTCTTATCACTACATGCCCTTCTAAACAGTCCCTCCCCAGTTTTCTTGTAGTCCTTGTCAGGTACTGGAAGGTCACTATAAGGTGTCCTCGGAGCCTTCTCTTCTGCAGGCTAAACAACCCCAACTCTCTCAGCCTGTCCTCGGATGGGAGGTGCTCTGTTCCTCTGACCACCCTTGTAGCCTTCCTCTGGACCCGTTCCAACAGCTCCACATCCTTCTTATGTTGAGGATTCCAGAACTGGACACAATACTCCAGATGGGGTCTCACAAGAGAGGAATAGAGGGGCAGAATCACCTCCCTTGACCTGCTGGCCACTCTGCTTTTGATGCAGCCCAGGATACAGTTGGCCTTCTGGGTTGCGAGTGCACATTGATGGCTGATGTTGAGCTTCTCATCCATCAGCATCCCCAAGTCCTTCTCTGCAGGGCTGCTCTCAATCACATCATCCTCCATCCTGTATTGAAATTGCAGATTGCCCCAATCCAGGTGTAGAACCTTGCACTTGGCCTTGCTGAACCTCGTGAGGTTCACACAGGCCCACTTCTCCAGGCCCACAGGCTCCATCCATGTCTGGATGACAACCTATCCTCTGGTGTGGCAACTGCACCACTCAGCTTGGTGTCATCTGCAAATTCGCTCAGGATGCACTCCATCTCACTGTCTATATCATTGATGAAGATATTAAACAGCACTGGTCCCAGTACAGACCCCTGAGGAATACCAACTGTCAAGAGTTTCTGATAGGGACAACACCCACATTTGCAAAGTCACATAGAAAAACAAAACCAAAAGGGGACTTAGGGGTTACATGCATGACAATCCAAACTAGAATCAGCAGCTCCCCTCAGTTTCAGCATCAAAAGAAGAAAAAAAGAATTAGGCATTTGCATAAATACATTTTCTATTTGCCAATGAATCTTTCACAGCTTTGCAGATAACTTGAAGTAATAGTATTGTCACAATGATTGTAGAACAAACTTGTGACTAAACAGATAAAAAAACCCACACATGCCTGCAAAGGACCAAATAGTAACCGTTTAGGGAATGGATTCCTTGGAACTGAGCATTCATAATCCAGTGCCTACTGTGCATTCACTCCCTTCAATGGCTATGGTAATTAGGCTGTCTCATGTTATTGTGACCTACAATCTATCTATCGGGACACTCCAGGGGAGCTCTGGGTACTAAATCTACTAATTTCACATTTAGAAAGACCCAGTCTTTACAACAATGCTGGATTGATATGCAGAGCATTCAGATAATTTTAAACACTTGAATCATTGTCCTCAGATGTAAAAAGACCAGAGCTTCCTTCAAGCATGCATTGTGCAAATTCCCTGTGTGTGTCACATTACACTGAAGGGATGTTTGCTGAAACGCAACTGGGCCGTGGAAGTGGCAGCTGATTAAGTGGAAAATAAGGAGCCTTGGGCACAATGACCTTTATAAACCATGCACAAAATTTAAGATGAGATTAACAGAATTTTTTTCTGGTCAGATTTTTCTATGCTGATAGAAATTAGGGTAATAAACCAGAATATACATTTAGTTTCTTGCATAAGTCACAACTGCCTTATGAAATTTTACTCAATGATCTAGCTTCTGGCTTTAACAATAGAGTACCACTTGATCCAATCCCAATAAACAGTTCAGACAAAGCAACAGTCTAGTAATATCACCATGTTAAACAGTTCTTCAGTGCCTTAGTATTTGCAGTCAGTCCTGGACAACTTAATAGTGTGGTCTCACTCTATCCATACGTTATAACTGAATGAGTAATCGTATGGAAACTTAACAAACACGTTTTCTGTTTAGGGCAGAGCATCAACCCAGATCAGAGAAATAACCCACAGTCTATTTCTGTATGAGAGATTTTAGGGCTCTTCTTACTATGTCCTTTACTTAAATGTAACCAAAGAATCGTTTCTTAGAGACAGGTCATTAGAAACAAATATTCCCTATGAGTTTCTGGATGGTTACAGATGACTCTGGAGAGCCTTGCAGCAGCTTCTATTTAGGATGTTGCTAACCCCACCTTCCCAGATCTTCACAGGTGACTTGAGGGAGGACAGCAGCCTGGGGACTAGAAAAGAGATGGAGAACTACACATTTGTCTTTTGCTCTGCCAGAGATGAAAAGAAAGAGGAGGGCAGACACCTAGAGAGAAATGTCAAACTGCCTCAGCAAGATTTGCCACATCTTCCAGAGCCATTATTAATGCAATAAATTCATTTTTGGGAGGGTTAAAGAAATTCAAATCACAGCCACAGTGAATTCTTAAAATTGCATCCTATGAGTTAGATTGAATACAAAGTGTGCACAGGTTCTCCACTGAGAAAACTGAATGCATTTATCTTTTTAATTGAATCTAGCTATATAAAATGATCCTGTTAAGTAGATTAGAAATCTTATGTACTGAGCTCCCATGTGGTTTGCTTTTAATATTTGTGCATTCAATTACTGGTTTTGAAAAGAAGGAATTACTCGTTGCAACCCTAATGCTATATTTATTCAGGATTTAGGCCTATTTTAAGATTAGACCTGACTTAATTGTACCAAACTATCAGCAATGCTGGATTCAGACTGCTGAAACTCATTACCATATATCTGCCTGATAACTGCATTCTGCAAATCTGTGAAGAAGAAAAGGAGAATACTTCCTCTTGCTACTGCTGGAATAAAACTAGAGGATGTCTGCGGAGTCTGAAAAGCAGTTTTATCCACACACTTCAGTAAAGTATTTATTCTTTGATGGAAAAAAGTTAAACATGAAAACAGTTCTAATATAAAAAAATCTACGAGACAGGGAAAATTCTCCTACATAAAATAGGCCTCCCTATTTATAGTTAAAAATAACTATAATAGTAAGAAGGGATTGCAAGAGTCTACGTTATGGACTAGGAGCTCACATTAATTGCTGCACACCACGTGCATTAGGAAGAGGTGAATAGTCAGTCACTCCTATCTTTTCCTCACAAGAGACCAGATCTGCAGAAGGAAGGCCAGTGCTTAAGGCTCTGCAGAGAGCAATGTGTGCGCGGCCCGTGCGGAGCGGCGAGCGGCCCTCTGCGCTCACCGCAAAGCCTGTCCTTCTGCTCCATCAGCCGTTTTCTCACAAGAGCAGCGCTCCACTCAGCTTTTGCGAGACAAGGAGGCAACTTTAAAAGACTAAGGAAAATGTGGTCAAAGGACCTTTGGATTTGTATTACATTGTCACTATTTCCGCATTTATGCTTTAAATGCCAAGAGCTAATCACATCTATAAGCTTTATTTCTAAATGACTCATTATCAATTTTCTTTGTTTAACCATTAGCTAAACAGCATATGTATGGACATCTAGTTATTTACTTCCAGCCTGCCTCTTCCTCAGTCACGTTGCAATTCCTAGGGAGATTCCCAACACAGTTCTTCTGGAAAGCCTTCTCAAGCATCATGTTATAGCTTTTAGACAAATCTCAGCCTTGACCTTGTTCCAGGTGACAGGTACTGCAGAAGTTCAGCACAGTCACATGTGGTTCTAACTCTGGAGCTTTGCAGGTTATATCATTTGTCTAATAAAGCTGAAGAGCTGCCTTAAATTGTCAAGAGATAAAAGAACAAGGACAGCAGCTGCAAGGACAGGAAAAGCTACAGTTCCTAGGAGAACATTTGCTTTTGTAAGGCAGTAAAACAGTGCAGTAAAACCCACAAGATAGTTACTAAAAGTCTGGTTGTGTTCCTTACATAAAGGACCATTACTTGTAAAAATCAGTGTTTTGCATAGATAGGAGCAGGAAATTAACAACAGGCACCAGAGTTGTCATTGCAAGCGAATATATGCTTTCATAATACAGAGCAAAACCTCTTAGAGAATAAAAGCCTTAGACTCCAGGGGAGGAAAAAAGGAGAAAAAAAAAAGGAGAAAAAAAAAAAGGAGGAAAAAAAAAGGAGGAAAAAAAATAGGGAGAAAAAGAAAGGGAGGCCGTAAGAGGGAGGCTGAAATCGAAGGCTGAAAAAGGAGGCCAAAAAGTGAGGCTGAAAAGGGAGGCCAAAAACAGAGCCCAAAAAGTGAGGCCGAAAACGGACACTGAAAAAGGGAGACTGAAAATGGAGGCCGAAAAAATGAGGCTAAAAAGGGAGGCTGAAAAAGGAGGCCAAAAACAGAGCCCAAAAATTGAGGCCAAAAACGAAGGCTGAAAAGGGAGGTCAAAAAAGGAGGTCAAAGAGTGAGGCCAAAAATGCACACCGGAAAAGGGAGGATGAAAAAGGGAGGCCGAAAACAGAGGCCAAAAACAGAGCCCAAAAAGTGAGGCCAAAAAGGGACACTGAAAAAGGGAGACCGAAAATGGAGACCAAAAAAAGGAGGCCGAAAACGGAAGCTGAAAAAGGGAGGCCGAAAACGGAGGCCAAAAAAGGACACCGAAAAAGGGAAGCCGAAAAAGGAGGCCAAAAAAGGAGGTCAAAGAGTGAGGCCGAAAACCGAGGCCAAAAAAGGGAGGCTGAAAATAGGAGGCCAAAAACAGAGGCCAAAAAAGGGAGGCCAAAAAAGAGAGGCAAAAAACCATGGCTGAAAACTAAGGCTGAAAACGTGAGGCTGAAAATGGAGACCAAAAAGGGAGACCGAAAACAGAGACCAAAAAATGAGGCTGAAAAGGGAGGCCGAAACGGGAGGCCAAAAAAGTGAGGCCAAAAAAGTGAGGCCAAAAACTGAGGCAGAAAAAGGGAGGGTAAAAACTGAGGCCGACAAAGAGAGGCCAAAAAGGGAGGCTGAAAACTGAGGCCAAAAATGGAGGCCGAACAGGGAGGCACAAAATGGAAGCTGAAAAGGAGGCTGAAAACAGAGGCCAAAATTGGAGGCCGAAAAAAGAGGGCCAATAAAGAGAGGCTGAAAAAGGAGGCCAAAAAGTGAGGCTGAAAAAGGAAGGCAAAATCAGAGGCCCATAATGGAAGGCCAAAAAACAGAGGGCGTAAACGGAGGTCAAAAGCAGAGACTGAAAAATGGAGGCCAAGAAAGAGAGGCCAAAAATGAAGGCCAAAAAGTGAAGCCGAAAAAGGGAGGCCAAATGAGGGGGGAAAAAAGGCATCCATAGCTGTATAGCTAAAGGCAACCTGGACTGATTCTATCAGGGATGAGTCAGGAAGCAAGATCGCCAGGTTCCAACTTTCCTTGCGACAACTATATTGCTATTCTGCATCAATTTAAATCAATCTCAGAAACACCACGCCCTAAGCTTCCAGTTTAGACTGGTGGGTTTGTTTGCTTGTTTTCCCCAGGAATGGTGCTGTGTACTTGCAGTTAAGTTCATTAAAAAAAACAAGTAGGCATTCTTTCATTTACAGCATACGCACGGCGCTATGCAGAGAACCGTAAAGATAATAATAAAAGGCATATAACATATCCTTTTGTCCCTAATATACTATACCAAGGAACTTCCCATTTTTCAGAACGTTTGTAATGTAGATCAAAAATGTAAATTTGGTTCAGAAAAAAAAAAAAGAAATAAATTGACTTTGAGGTGCTAATCTCTACCTTACACAGAACAGATGATGCCAGAGACTCCATTACAAGGTGGTTGTTATCAAGAAAGAAGTATTCTAAAAATGTGAGGCCTCAAATTGTTGGTTTTGATTTTGAAATAGACAATCTGTCTGAAACCCTAGCTAGTCACTGCAGTGGAGCTGAGAAACTTTGCCTTTAGGATTTATCTTATACTCAAAATATATGTTTATTGTGGAATAGTTCTGTAAGGTATATATGAGTCATTGTTAACCACACTGTTTCCCAGATAAACACAACTGCTGTGTTTATAATGAAAATTAATTTAGTTACATCGATAGCTCAGTTAATAAAACATCTGACAGAGCGGAAGAGGTATTTGACAAGCCCTGACTGGTATTTCTCTTATCTTTCAGGTACTTTTGCTTGTGAAAGGAAAAGAAATGAAAAGTAGATGCAGAAAGAGAAAAACTGCTCAGGAACAAAATCCTTTCCCCAAGAAGTTGGGTGGAGTTGCAGGGATCAGCAAGGGAAAGAAGCTAAAAAAAAAAACCTTCTTACTCCTGTGATCAGATCCCCACGTAGCTAAAGCTGGCCTCAGTGCTGCTTACTTCCATACAAATTAAGGACTAATCTCGCCCTTGTTTGACAAATTCTGTTTGACATAACAGAGAGTCAAATCACACAGGTGTTCATTTCCAAGTGTTTCTCATATATTGCCATTATGTAATTATTCAATCACCTCATTCAATAAGGCTCCAGGAGTTAAAGGCAATCGCTGCCATTCCTCCGAGCTCTTTTAAAAATCTACCCTGTATTTTCCTTTCTACACACACTGAACCGTAACACGGGTCTCTGAGAAAATAACGCCTTGCACACAAGTAGTTGCCACCTGAGCCTCTCTGCACTCAAAAGGAGCACAATGTAGAAGACAGGAAGAGAAATGCAAATTTGAATGTGTTCCTATAGTCACTAAACTTTAAACATTAGCTGGATTTTTAAGAAGTTTGAAGAAAAAGCATGTAGCTAACATGTCAAGACAAAGAATGGAGTTGCTGCTAATGACCTGGACTGTGTTTTACTGCTTAGTAAGCTAATTATATTAAAAAAAAAAACAGAACAGAGGAAATTAGAAGGCATGTTGATGTTTCTATTCCTTCCAAATCAAAACAGTAGCCAGCATGATATAGGAAAACCCCTTCAGGTTACATACACTGAGAAAGCTCTTGTATATAACACACAAGCAAAGCCAAACAAACGTTCTAACTACATTTTGTTTTTCAATAGCCGAAGGCTATCCCTACTATGTCTGTGCCTTCACCTATTACATATACTGTGTAAAGCAGAAACCCACCTTTCATGTTAGATCCTAAAAGAATATTATACCTAAAAGTGCAGTTGAAGTGAAGAATAGAAATTACCTCCTGGAGTCTATGTTTGATAACCTTGGAATAGGTAGCAATACTCTTCTCCAATGTACAATCTTTTTGATGAACTTTCAAGAAGTGAGCTTTCAAGATGACTTTTGGAAGGAGGTATTTTCTGAATTTGTATCACAAAGTTACTGGTTAGCAGTCATGGTTTCTGGTAAAGTTATTTGCCAGTTAATATCCCAAAATACATGACCTCTGGAGATTTACAAGAATTATGCAAACTCGACTGAAATCATCCTGGGCTCACAAGACACCTAAGCTGGCAGCTAAAACATCTACTGCTAAAGAACCCCCACAGGGATAGAAGAGCTCCTGAAAAGCTGTGTAGTGTAACGTGTCCAGACAGTGCATGCTACGCATCCCTACTTGTATTCAGTTCTTGAGGTGTGAGCACGAAACCATTCCTCTGACACCATCCATCCCCCCCCCATGATATTGTTTGCTAAAGTCTGATGTCAAAGATGGAAAATAATCTAGAAAAGAAATTAATTTTAAATAATAAAATATTTAAATTAGAGAAGTGTAACCCATTGGGGATGGAGGAAACCCAAGAACTGGCCTTTTCAGCTTAGTGGCATGATTCCAACCTACTAATCCCATTTCTTTACTATACTTACAGAAAAATCTACATCCCGATGGCACAGGCAGCCTGGAGTACTCTACAGGATGCAGTGACCTGATCAGAGATCCTTACGCATTCAAGGCCATGCCTGCCCGCCACAGCTAATACAATATCATGGCAAGTAATTGAATTACATGAAGACCAGGAAATTCTGAAAGCGGCAGCTCCAAATCTCATGCATAGCACTTATCTCAGGCACAAAATCAGCTTCAAGGACTACGCGTGCAGGAGGAGATTTATTGCCGCAAAGCTGTGTATCTGAACATAGCACCACACAATACACAAACTTTCAGGTACGTAAAACACAATAGAAACGTCTCAATTTCTTGACACAAGCCGAAAATCAGAGAACTGTTTCAGCTGCTGTAATTTGCCTTCAGCAGCAGCAATGGGCTAGCTGGAATGCCATCCATGCTTCCCATGCTTCCTTTCACTTTGCCATGCCTAGAGACTCCCTCGTGCCCCTCCTGGTCTCCTGGACCCTCTGGCCCCTCCATGCACCCAAGTGAACTCAGTGCAGCCTGGTGAGCAAGTTGCGCAGATTTTTTTAGATACGAAAACTGTGTCCAAGTTTGCCAAAACCATGGACCTGCATTTAAGAGCAAGTGAAAGATCTCAAAAAAACCCCAAAACAAACAAACAAAAAAAACCAAAAAAAAACCCAAAAAAAAAAAAAAAAGGGTCAGACAATCAAACAGTTTTGCTTATTATAGATGATTAATTCTTTATAAAGAATATAGCCCTGCCAAGTGCTGCACTGAAAGCAGTTGGCATGTAGTACAGACAACAGCAATCCAATCTGTAGATGGAGCAGGGACAACACAGAAGATATTTTTTTAGTTTGCAGGTGTTTGGTTTTATGGTGGTAGTGAAAGAGCACTTTATCAAGCAGCTACTCCCTAAAATCATCTTCTGCTGAAACAGTGCTGCGCTAGCTGCTTTGTGAAATGCTGCTCTCCTCCCTTCCCCCACTCCCACAACTTTTTCTCAGCTCATGAGGGCTCTATTTGCAATGCTACACAAAAGGATTAGTTGTTTCAACTTTTCTGCTTTCTCATTTCTAAACAGCTTCAGTCCTGTCGGTTTTGACTGACCTCCCTCAACAACGTGTTACTCCCCTCGTTTCCTCCTCCCCCCTCAAAAAAATAACCGAGCAGTTTGTCTTGACAGCAGTATAGAATCAAATCAAAGTAGTGAAAACACACGTTAGCTTTAAATGCTGCTTCTGTAGTCCTGCGTCTCAACCGAACAAGGATTTGCTGCACTTTAACCTCTATACACAGCAACACAGGAGAACGTGCATTAAGTGAGCCATGAAACAACAGGTTTTAACATCACTACTCTTTTCCTAGATTTACCACTGACACAATCTGTGTTTTCAGACAAATCATTCAGTTTGTACCTCAGCTTCCTTAACTGTAAAAGAAATACACTGCATGCTAACGCATCTTAGAATACTCTAAAAGTTTCAGAATTGAAAGAGACTTTGAAAAGACTGGCTCTAAGTACCAAATATTATTTTCATAGAACGCAGCCTGCACTACTAAGGGGAAAAAGATATCTTGACTAAGTAATCATATTTAGGACAATGGCTTGTATATATACACTAGATAAATTTCAAATCAAATGTTTTTTTGGGTTTTTTTCCAATGGAAATGCCATGTTTTTAAATTACACATGCCACAACTATATTTAATAGAAAGCCATCACAAGACTTTTGGTGCCATGAGTTTCTGGAATAAAAGCATTTGGTTTTCTACTACGTTATAATGGCTCTGCAAGAACTGTCAGGATTTATAATGTCAAAAATCTATGCACTAAAAAAGGAGTGGTTGCCCAAAGAGGGTCTGGTACTTTAGAGACATTAGAATCTATTTTGTTAATAACACATATTCGTTCACTTGGCTTTTGTGGCTTAGCTTGATCACATTGCAATATTCCCCATTCTCTCCAAGATGCTTTTGTTGTGGCACATCAAGGGCAGATTCACAAATAACAATAAGTGTTCAGGAGCAGCCAGATGAGAGGTTCAGGTGCCAGGAACCCCATCAAGTCCCAGAGCCAGTGTGACATCCAGCACTGCAGGGAGTTATTCACAGTGCATCAATGTTTAGTTGAATGTTTTGTCTACAACCTGATTTAGTAGCAAGTTGTGAGCGTGAAATCATGCAGCGTCCTGAGCTCTGAAGAACCGTTAACTGGCAACAGAGTGGGAACTGACAACAGAACTGTCAGTTGAAAACACCGTGAGGTTGTTCAAGATACCAGCAAAAGATACCTGAGAAGTGTTCACTGATCCATACAATTCCCAGAGATGAGGCCACATGCAAAGGTGTTTGCATCACAGGAGTCAGCATAGCATAGTAAATGCTTTTTGTAAACATTTATCAGAGCAAGATCTTTCTCCCTGACGTTCCAGTATCTAGTTTTAATTCTGCACAGCCCTAGTTGATGAAAAAGTAAAGACACATCCTTTAATATCCTCTATTTATTTTCTCTTAAATGCCAAGAAACAGAATCTCGAGTGACAAACAACTGTCTTGATGAATAATTAAACCATCCCTTACTTCCAGCAATTGAAAAATCCTCTGTGTGACTGTTTCTCTAAAATAGAAAGTCAACTTCTGCTTTACAGAATGATTTAGTCTCAACAGTCTTTCAATGGGAGTTTATACTCCAAATAGAAAACTCAAAGCAAAACAACCCAACCAACAGTTACAGAGAACAAGAAAATTTCTAGCCTCTGAAACTATGCAAAAATTACTAGATACATTACATGAGCTGTATGTAGAACAGTGATCTTATTAATTGCATCAACAGCGAAGACTGTCAAGACAGTGTTTCAAAATATTTCAAAGCAAATCAACTTGCCGTTGTCACATACACATGTGCCTTGAAGTTATAAACCCAGAAAACAGGGAGCTCTACAAGACAAATTATTCAAATAAGAAGGTTAAGTGAAGAACTTTTAAGTAAAGGCAATGTTCTGAAACAGCTGAAGCACAAATAGCAAAACACCAAACACAGTTCGTTTGAAGTAGAACACAAAACTGTTGAAGTCTGTCTACAGCAGCAAGAGATTAATGGATTTCTGGAGGAGCAGAGGAACAGAAAGCACATATTTCTATTGAACTCTTTCAGTCTAAAGGTATCGTACATTTTTCTAAGCTTTCAGGCTGTACAGGACTCTGTGGTATTGAAGCCACAGAAGATTCACCCTGTCATGCTACAACATTGGTTTTCTATCCTATAGCGTATATTGGCACGTAACATTAGCAAGAATTCACATTGATATTAAACCAAGACCGAAGCTTTGTAGCAAGGAAGATGAATTACTACGAGAAACAAGACAAAGTTGAGTTGCATGCAGATCTTCCATGACATGCATGCCAGATCATAACGTCAGAGAGGGAGAGAAAGATACTAAAGCATTGACTTTTTCTTGGGGATATTCTCAAACAAGAGGCAACATCTTCGTCCCCCCTGAGAGTCAAGGAAGATTTTACCATTAATTTGAAAGATTCAGGACCTCAGATTCTTAGAAGTAGTAGTTTCTCCTGTGTCCAGTAAAGAAAAAAAAATTATACACCTGATCCGTATTGCATAAAAAGCTGCTTTATACCACACTAGCAGTGTACACTTCGTAGTCTTTTAAACTGTTCAGTCCTGAAATAGTGCCCAACCAGAAGAGGAGCCAGATCCAAGCGAAAGTATTTTTACTAAAAATACACATTCTGAAGAAAATAAAATCTACCACTCTCCTACACTGGAAGATCTCAGCTATGTGACTTTCAGAGTAAACTCTCATTTATTTGTATGTTAACAAACTTCTCCTTCTCAGCTAGCTATAGGTTTTTCTCTCTCACAGTTATCAATGGGCTGTCCCGAGGTTAACATCCAGCCTTGGATCATGAGCAGTCTACTGAAATGAAGATGGTCACTGCAGAATATAAATGAAATCCACAACTGGTAAACATACACCAGACAGATTAACTGAGAAGCCCAATCTGGGCATATTACATATGTCAATATTTAGGCAGCACTGCTGCCGTGTATTTATGTTTTCTTTCACAACATTTTTGCTGAGCTTGTTTTAAAGCTAACAATCTTTTTAGTACAACATTGGCTTCCCTAAAGCACTGAGGCCACTAAAAAAAACACCTTTCAAGGTGGCCTGGAGAAGAAAGGTGTCACAGGTAACATTCAGCTTAAGAAGGGCACAGCAGACAAAGATCTATTTTACTAATCTAAAACTATGGCAGGGTTTGGGTGCACATCTGAGCTTTGTGACAGTTCTCAATTATCCAAGTGCTCAGATAATGAAAACTAACAGTAACAGCAACAAAAACACCCCTCCAAAGTCTGACTAAGTTAATAAAATTTTCCTCAAGGTTGTGCTGCTTTCCTTCTATCTCTGACAGTCCTTGGAGGGAAAACAAAAGAGGGGGAGTATGAAAGAATTTCAAAAGAATTCAAGTTCAAATTTCGTTTCAAAGATTCAGGTCACTGTTTATCACTCTTCAATCATTCTTTGACTTTAAATCCTTACGTATTTTAAGATAAGGCCACTTACCACTCGTCTCTACTGAAAAGATGGGAATAATTTGTTTGGCAGCTTGTGAAACAGGCTGTGCTGTAAATGAAGCAATGCACATCCTGTGATTTATCTCAAGGTTATGTTCAATGTCACCATCAAGCAAGCTATTTGACTTACGTTTATTTGAATATTATTTCCCAGTGTGGTACTGAAAGTTTACTAACAGCATTTGTGGAGAACTATGTTGTCCTAGTCCACCAATTAAAATTACTTTCCCCTAAAATATTAATTAATGACACTACATTTTCAATTAAACTTATGATAAAACAGCTACACTCCCCTAGAGGACCAGATCCAGGACAATAATTTCTGGGGTTTTGTTTTGCCTCTCCCCATCCATGCCTTTATTCCTGCAACAGGAGGGAAGTGTATATAGGAATGGTGAGAAAATAGTTGCTATCTTCCCACTTGGCTTGGTTTCCAGCTTCAGCTATAAAAAAAATGCCAGCTTTTTTTATGCTCATGTAAACATTAAAATAGACTTCTAACTCTGAATGAGATTTCAAGTGACAAAATATGCGCAAAATGCAGTTTCAGAGCAAGAAATTGAAGGTCTGTACTCAAAGCAAGTCCTGGCCCTGTTAAGCCAACAAGTGCATGATGAAAAGATTTAGGGGTAGAGTCCTACAGGAGATGAAGCTTAGTAATTAGCCATGCTGGAAAATGACTCAGCTGAGCAGTGAGTCATCGAAGCAGGGAAAGAGAAAACTAAAGTACAGACAAAGTTCTTTATCAGTAAAGTCTGGCTGGTGGGGGTTTTCGACCTTGATTGAAAAGCATGGCAATTTGCTGATCATGAGTTTGTAAATACTCGTAAGATAAAATACTTCAGCAAACAGGAAAATATTTTTTAAGGCAGTTTTCACCTACTCAAAGGAATCAAAACCCTGGGATGCAACTGGGATGCAACTTTACTGTTGAGCAGTTTTGCTCTCCCTTCCCTACTACTCATGATGTGCCTTCTAATACCCTAAATGGTGCACACTGAATGTGTGTTCCAGCCTCCCTGGACTCACCTGGCAGCCCATCAGTTTCCCAAACTACTTCTCACTGTTGTTGTACCAAGCAAATGCTTCTGTGCACCTCTAGTGAGATGTCAGAAAAATGAACTCAGATTACAGTACCTTTAGCAGCTGTTTAAATCCACTTATTTCCTTAACTGCAAGTGATGTCTAACTCAGAGTGTTGCAAGAATAGCGGATGTGTACAGCAGCGTGATACATACAGGCATAACGTGGGCTCAAGCCCAACTGAAGCTTTTTATACAAGCATACACCCAGGATTTGCCAGTCATTTGAAACAGATCACCTGTTAGTAAATCCACTGGCATCCAGGGACAGACAAGTTTTCTGCTGTGAGTTCCAGGTAACGGATAGTTAAGCAGTGTCCTGATTAAGTACCTTAGCCATTTAATAATCATGCTGGGCACATGACTATCACGTGAGGTTTAGTCTGTTAGCGTCATAGGCTAATTTAAAGGAAGTTTAAACAAGAAAGCAGGTAAAGTTCACAGGCTTGCTTCGTGACTCAGATTACACCCACCGGAAAAAAAATCTAAGTCATAGAAGCAGACTCTGACCTTAGCACTGGGAAAGCTCAAGAGGACTGAGGATGCTGAAATAGAGAACTCCATGACAGTAGTTCTGTCTATCATGGTTTCATGTAATAACAGGAGAAAACAGATCTTGCAAATGTTTCAAGATCCTGGCTAGGTGCTTTAGCCAACGTGAGTCCCCGGAGGGCTGCACAGTAAGGCAGGACTTCTCTGACAGAGGAAGAGTGCAAGGTGGCATGGAGCCAGTAGGGTGATCATGTAACATGTAGCCGGACCGTGAAGATCCAGTACCATAAGGAGTGATGAAGTGGAACAGGATTCAGAAAGCTCCTTTGAAAAGCCACTCCTCAAACACGGGAAAACAAGCAACAGCAGCCTTGAGAACTCTAGGAGCATTGATCTGGGATACATCTTTCAAGAGGTGCTTTATGAGGGATGTGACAAAAAGAATGCCTCTTAAAATGTACAGATTTTTAAGCCAACCTTGTGATCTGAAAGCCTGAGTCAGAGGTTGGCAACGTTTCACGTGTAGGCAACTAAACAAACATAAAAGTCTTGCAGGACTTCTATACTTTCCAGATATGAATGATATAACTTCTAAAATAACAAAAAAGGACCTGAGCTACAGTCAAATTTTCACAAGCATGTAGAAAAAAAACATTGAAATACAATTAGCTTAATGTTACTTACCACCATATAATTTCCTTTATGCAACACTGATTCATCATTGTGTTCTTAATTTTTTCATGAAGATCAAAGAAAAAAAAAAACGAGACTCCAGTCTTACTACCAAAAGAAATATGCTCCTGCTTGCAAAGATCTATCACTAAGCACCATCCTACAGAATAAATGGTGGGGTTTTTTTGCTTGTTTTAAGAGATTACTTTGAATTTAAGAGACTACTCTTTGTTTGCAATGAGCTAGAGCAGAACATACAACATATTTAAAAACTGAAGTGTGTCCTTTTTTCTTGCTCAGACATACGTATACAGAACTTTAAGGGGAATAAACACGTACCCTATTGTTATCTATAGAAAGAACTGTGAAAAGGGATTAATTGTTAACGAGGATAAAATTGAAAAGGCAACACCTGCTCAAAAATAGTCCTTTGGGAAGATTTACTGCTTCAGAAATATATGATGGGAATAACTTAAAACAGACAATGGCTAGTCATGAGACGCGTGAAAAACTGACTGATTAAACCTTGTTCCCAACCACTGGTTTTCGTTACCGACATAAATTGAGGCAAGGCGACAGCACAGCTAATCTTGAAAGACAATAAAAACACCACTGAAAGAAACTGGCAGTTAGAGTGAGCAGAGAACGTTGTCTCCAGAAATACCAGATGCCTTTATGAAAATAAAGTATGTTTTGCTAAGCAATACCTGAAAAGTTTTTGCAGCCACATGGAGCTTGATCGTTATTTAACAGTTGCGCAACAGAGGTCCTTAATGTTTAATTAGACACTCATTCCAACCCACGTTTATTTAAAAAGCCTAAAATGAAGTGATTTTGCTGCAAGGCAAGTAGGTGAAATGGAAAGGGTTTATTCATATAAGGCTAGGAGCTATGAATGCAGCAATGATTTTACCATAAAAAGCATTTGCTGCTAAACAAGGAGTTACTGTGGAACGTGAAGTCCAGACTAGCTGGTTTAACAAAATGGCCCTTTGATTTGAAAACTAATTCTGCACCACACTTATAGAAGGACATTTTGCTCTTGTTTTGATTTGTGGTCACTAGTCCTCAAGTCCATGAGGATGGCATCCCTCTATCAGGCATAACACATCTGCCAATAATGCTTAGACAACGGCTGGAAAAACTCTGATTTGATTTGGCTGGGAAGCCATGGGCTTCTCAATTATTCCTTTTATTTATACAATAGCCCTCTCTCTCTTAAAATATCACAACTTCCCTCCTTTCCAAGCAGTCACGTGCTCTTCATATAAACACAGAAAAAGATTTGCAGATAATGTGATTAAGTAGCTGCTTTTGAAGCCAACAAGCCTATTTCCTCAAGCGCAATCACTGTTACTTTTAATGTCCAACCAACCCTCAAACAGAGTTCCTGGTTTTCCTGAAATCCCTCATGCTGCTGTTGAACCCGTCCATCACCTTTACCTCCAACACCAGCCATTTGGCTGCTGCACGAGGAGGCAAACAAACAGTCCAAGCTTGTGAAGGACAAATGGGTGCCTGAAGCAGGTGTCTGCAAAGTACCACCAAACCCCTGACACAGTCTGAGGAAAGGTGTCTCTCCCTAAGAAAACAGCCTTGCCTGCCAAGGCACATGCCAACAGCCATGCATAGCCCCTTCGGCTCACAGACGGGGGCGGATTCCCTTCAAAGGCTGGTTTAGGTGCTTCACCTTCCCACCACATGAACATGGAAGAGAGACCTTTCTCTGGGCATTTGCCAAGCAAAGTCCCCTCATCCATCAGATCTTCTCACCCCTGTTTTCCCCACAGAGGGGGAACATATGAGTCTTTTGAGCACTCCTGCCCACAGGGCAGCTCGGTTCTGCACGACTGTAGACATGCAGAAATTGGCACAATTTCATTTGGGTACAAACCAAAGAGAAACTCCGTGGATCATCCCAGACAATACCAGATAGAGACCAGTGTGCATTTTGCAGTCTCTAACGAGCATAATTTCATTATGCATGCAAGACCTAATAAGCACAAAAAGGAAATAACCAGGCTCTGCCATAACAGGAAACACTCCAGTGTCCTGTCTAAATTGGAACTGGCTGGGGAGTGAGCTATTGTCAGGAGCTCAGTGTTTCAGATGCTGTGATATTGCCAACCACCTTGAGCAAGCATGGCATAATGGCATAGAACAAATAAACAAGGAAACTCATTTGCTTATTTCAAGGGAAGCATCTCTGAAACAATCCAAATCATAAACATGGGCATCCTACAATGTCGTTGTTCCATTGAAATGGACATAAATAGTAAAGGTGCCAAGTTAAAGGGTGGCTTCATTTACAAATAAGTATAAACACACGAGCATGCATCTCTCTAGATGCTCCTGTTTTAAATCTGACAGGGAATACGCATACCTTGCTGAAGGTGTGGTAACTTAATTTTTATGGGATACATCAAACTACTACGCTGCAGAAAAACTACAAGTTTGCTTTGACATTTGTGGTGGTGTTTTTGGTTTGGAGGGGTGGTTATTTTTTTTAAAGTTTGGAGAATGGAACTGGGGATTCACGATTCATTTCACTGTCTGTTTGTATATTCATCTACAAATTAAAAATGGTACTGACTTGGGTTGGTCCTATATATAGGCAAATTAAACAGACTTGTTCTTCACAGATTTCCAAGTGGCACTAGCATTCTTCATCTACACTGGACATGTTCTGTTATAGGAAAGCACTTTCCAAAACATTTCCATTCCTGCTAATACAGTTTCGGTTCCCTGATCCCAGTTATCCTGGAAACTTGTGTGTTTCACAGCGTGCAGTTCTGTCCAGCTTTGAGCTGAAACTTTCGGGCAACCTGCCCGCAGCAGTTCCTCTTTCCTCTAGCTCCTTGGGAACTGACCTATTTCCCTTCACTGGCACGACAGCGCTGTGAGGCTACAAAACTCCCAACTGCAACAAATCTGAGGCGTCCCTTAAAGGAAAGGTAGTTAAACATGTTTTTAAGAGAAGACACAGGTAGCGCAGCACTAACTACATACTTGCTAAACCTCCCCTATTATTTACCCTGCCTCATGGCCCTTGTTTCCTATTCTAACCGTAGGCCTTCATCTTAGAGAAATACATTGATTTATATTTTATGTACAATTTAGGTAAAAAAAACAAAACGCTAATGCACAAACATATCCGAGCAAATAAAACCATACAAGGACTATGATATTTCCCAGCATGAGTTAGTGTGGATGTGGGAATTTTCAAGTAGAAACAAACTAGCAAAAATGAAATTGTGCCTCCTGAGAGCTGGTGTTGCTCCCTGGCAGTCAGCAGAAAGGACATCTTTTACAGTTTAGAGATCATGCCGGTTCCATCATTTGGATCTGAAAACTTACTGTGCAGACTATTAGACATGCAGGGAAGTCCAGATGTAGACACTTATTTCTTTCAAGTTCCCAGGGTGAAATAGCAAGGCTCAGTGTATCAGAGCTGCATACAGAAGGCTCATTATGTAAGTGACAACTATAATATTAAACTGAATAGAATGATAACTTAATTCAAGAAATCTAATTGCTGCTGTGCAAGAAATTCATTTTCTAACAATACACAGCAAAAGCTGTCTCAATCACTAAACAAAAATCTACCCCCTTATAATTTTCTTTCATTTTCAATTTTATAAAAATTGCCTTAACTCCTCCTATAGACATCAGCAGTTAACTAGTCAATCAATCACCAGAATCAATCACCACACCTGCTGTCTCCATTGTTATTCCTTAAATAAAAACACAAGTACAGGAAAACATGTACTGACTAGAATCCACCAGGAGCACATTAGAAAAATTTAAAGCAAAAAAATTATTTACATGACTAGAATGAAATACCTTTTGAAAACTGCCAGTGAAAATTATTCCATCAGAGAATAAAGAAAAGTTGAAAAATTTATAAATCTAATGTTAATTCCATGACAAATAAAAATAATCTGAATGCATCATTTATCTGAAAATAAAAATCCAGTTCTTAACAACCCTTTACATTCATTATTGACAAAACACCTTGCCAAGGAGGTCAGTATCATTTTTCTTACTTTAGAGATGGCAAAATCTGAAAGATCTCAGGAATATCAGAAATCTGCAGATCAGTAGAAAAGCTAGGAAAGGAACACATAGCTCTCATATCCAGTGCAGAGCTTTGATTTTAGACCTAACCTTTGGAACAATACAGAACAAATAAAAGAACAATTTCTAAATAATCTGTAATAACAGTGAACATTGAATACAGAACTCTCTATTCCCAAGTTTAATATTTTACTATTATCACGCCTTAAAAATCAGTCACACAGAGAAAAATTGTCTAAGACAAGGAAGGAAAATATAGGACTAATCAATAATTTTTATACCAGTGTGCAAGTGCCCTTTTCAGATTCCAACCACAAATAAAAAGAATCATCACAACCATTAATCAACTATGCTCCTCTCTTTATCTGTAGGTTTAATACTGCTGTATAGATATGTCACGGTGGCCCAGATTCAGCTGAGAAATGTGATAATTACCACACAAATCCCTGACAAAGCATGGTGGGTTTCTATTTCTTTATGGTAATAAGATAGAAATTTTCTATGCGGATGCACTAGTAATTCTTCTAGTGCCTCAGACAGGAGCTGGGAGTCTGCAGACCACAGCAGCATATCTCCAAATGATTTAAACAGAACTTGAAATACAAGTGGACATGCCCTCCTCTATATGTGGAATAAAAGCTAGCACAGAAAAGAAGGCTGCATCTTATTTAGGATTTGCAGGATATGCTTTTCAGACAATATCCAAAACAACCCTTGTTTTAGAGCTCCCTGTGTGACATAATCACAATTTTTTTTTTTATCTATCATCTTTTCCTACAGGGATCTATACAGCCCTATACAGCAAAGCACATGGGGCCTGGGGGTTGATGTGCTCACTGCGGCAACCATGGAGGCAGCATCCCACACTGCAATGAGGTGAGAATCACCGGCTCCCACACGGACTGTTGTGCAGGTCCCCATCATCCAGTAGCATGTGCAAGCAAAAACAACATTTGGCGTTTTGACCTCAATGGGCTGCACAGCACCTGATCTCTAGTTCATGGTTGTGGCAGAAGACCGTGCAGAGAAACGGCATGCACAGTACTTTTAAAGTCAATAGCATCTCAGCTTATGAGTCAACACATAAAACAGGCTCTTTCACAACATCCCAAAACTACCTTTCCTTGAAGGAAATCCTGATAGTATAACTACGTACGAAAGCATCTTTTCAAAGTGAACTGTGTAATTTTTCCACATCCTGGCAAGAAAAAGGGCGTTTCCCATTAAAAATCCTAACTTCCATATTACAACACCATTAATACTTTACTTCAAGGTATAGTCAATGGGATGGACCAAGAAATGGATGATTGCCCTCCCATGAATAATGCAGTACATTAATATCCCAGAAAACTCTTATTTGACCAGCATCAGCTTCCTAAGAGCAGCATGTATTGCAAATGAGTTCACTTTAGCATTTTAATACAATGCAGTAATTTGAGATAAATGTAACACTTCAGAACATCTTAATTTTCATTGCATTTACCTCCTTAGGATTTACACGAGGCCAAAAGAATTCCACTGGTCTGGCGATTAGATCTAAGTTGTGCATCAAGCCTTTTCTAGTCGGGATCTTTAAACTGTTGAACTACTTTATACTTTGCCATAAATATCACAGCAACAACACTGCCAGCGCTGTCTGGAAATAGGTAATGTGAAGGTGCTTAACTCTACACGATTCTTTAGAAATAATGCACCATAACTAGATACAACACCAGCTCCATTTTCCTGTAACTCTTCAGTCACTAGTGGTAGCGTGTTAGACCAAAGGATTGCACGTACCATTAACTAAAAAGGAACAGGTTATGGGAATGTGTCAGTTCCGCTGAGGATGCACAAAGGCAGCTGGGTTTAGACACATTTTATCTACATGCCAGTGAAGGCTCTTATTCAAAAAACAAACCCGTGTATCACTTCCTGACCCTGCTGCTGGGCAGAATATCCTGCTACAGGGTGGAGCATTAAATTGTTCAAGAAAAGCACTGGCTGCCAGCCAGTGGAAATTTCATGTTTAATGGATCACAATTCTATTCTACCATGATTCATCAGCTTCAACAGCCACTGGTGATGTGTATATGCGGTATGTGCCACAGGACATACTTTCTACAGCAGTAAAATTTGCCTATGAAATATTTTGTCCTTTCTAATGCGTTTAGCCCAGGCTTAGCTAGTGACAACAGGAGGTTCTACGAGCAACCTACAGCTATTCCAAGGATGGTTATGAAGACAGCAGGGCTAAACTCTTCCTTTAATAACAAATAGTGTAATACAGGACAACAAATTGCAACCAGAAATTGAGGTCCGGGAGATTCAGGTTGGATATTTCAGGAGGGAGGCAGGGAGGAGGATATCTCCAGCAGGACACCACCCTGGAAGAGGTTAAATTGTCATCTTAGGAGGTTTTCAGAATACAGCTAGACAAAACTAGATCTAGCCTAATGGCAGTCCTTCTACCTGGAGAGAGATGCTGGCTACCTGTCCTTTCCAGCCAACATTCCTATGACTGCTTAATTTTATGTACCCTCAGTCAATGTTTCTGATTAGTTTGACTCTCCAGCCTGAATTAGAAAGTCATTCCTGTCTTGGACTGTGTCAAAAATTTGGACGTGTTTGGACACCTGCAAATGCTATAAAACACTGCAATGTACATCCTCAGAGTACAACATACTGGCCAATAAATATAAAATCAGGGCTCCGGTGTTAATCTGCAAAGTTTCCAAAACTTTGAACCAGATTAATCAAAAGAAATGAGGTGCTGAAATAAAGACTGTGGGCAACACTTTGTTGACCTGACACAATGGAAAAAGACACAAGCTTTTACAATCATCAGCCTGAATCCATGTAATTCATTTCCTTCAACCAACCTCGCAGCCAACCTCATTACATTTTTCTCCATATTACAAGTTGGATTCTTCTCACCTTCCGTAATATATACATGCATTTAAAGAGGAAAAATCACTCTGAAGCTGAAGCCTTCCCTAACACATTTTCCACACTGATGAGGAAGCTCAAGAAGAGAAAAAAAAGCGCATGTCAGTAGTACATAGAAGAAGGTACTCTGATATTCTAATAATGGACATAATATTAGCATATAGGTTTAACATAGGTTCTCATTTTTCTTTATATTTAAAATTTAGATTAACTCCTCTTTTATCATGCATTTGTTCATTCTCCAGGCATGGATGAGGAGATGGGGTAGGAACCCCAAATATAGTACATCTAGTTTTGTATTTATGCACATACGTAATTTCATATTCTTTGAAACCCAGTAATCCTATAACTATGTGCCATTGAGTGTACTTTCTACTGCTGAATGGACATTCTTCAAATGCACGAAGACAGGCAGGCACTATGCTGTTCTGACTGAAGTCAACAGGAGTTGCCAATTGATTTATATTTTGAAGCCAAGTTAGGACTTCTGTGAAAAGCTTAAAATAGAGAACCATGCACTGTAAAAATGTAATCCTTTAGGGAAAAAAGTAATTTGTAAAAAATCTTCCAACTAATGAAGAAAATGCACATTATTGACTTAGGTAACCATTTAACAAGGTTGACAGCTGAAAGCAAGTAATTCTTGGGCAAAGTTTCTAGTATGAAAGGCTTGACCTTTGCTTGAATCGAAGAGCAGCAAGCTGATTGACCTTATGATACTGTGGCTTCATTTCAGGAGCTGCCTCCCCAGTCCCACCACCACCCCCCCACCACCACCACCCCCACCCCCCCGCTTCTTTTCTGAATTGCATGAATATTTCATGACTAACTGCACATACCATGGCAGACAAAGAGCTAATAGATTAGTAATTTGACCTGCTATTTATTTGAGGTGCCCCCAAACACGCAATGAAAGAGACTCTGATTTTTCTTTAGAACAATCATGAAACAGAATATGGTTGATTCTAGAAACTTTATCTTTACTTTAGCTGAGCTAATTGCAGCTGGTGGAAGAGGCAAAGGGTATAATAAGAATTCATATCCAGGAATGAAAAGAAATCAGTGAGCGATAGTCAGACGTGACAGAGCAGTCTATCTTAATCACTGCAGTAAAACACTAAACTTAACTGCATTACCTAGAAACTTTTTTATACTGCTTCTGCTAAACTTCGGCAAAGAACTAAAAGAAAACCCAAACAATCACAAACCACAAACACTGGAAGAATAAGTAATGTCACCTTTGTACCATAGAAGTGTAAGAGAGATCTTCAGTTGCACTATATTCTTCCCCAGGTTGTAAATGTCAGTTAAGATTGACAGGGAGATCTCTAAAATTACACGTCAAATTTGCCTGTAAAGCAGTTGTTGGAAATCATCTCTAAAGATCAACATCAAGATTGAGGGATCTTGCCAGTGAAAAACATGAAGCTGTTAGACAAAACAAAGTGGTTTGGGATAAGTAACTGAGCATAAAATGGAGACTTCGTTCATCTTTTCCTTTCCTGCCCTGAGAACAAGAACCACTGAGTAAGGCAAGTGTAGTAGTAGACTAGCATGGAAGGAAAATATCTAACTATGAAGCCGATTTTACGCATTAAAAACATACACGAATTCATACAAGTGCACTCTGAAGTAGAAGAGAACATTTAACTGAGCCAGAAACTTCTTTTAAAATAGATTAAATAAAGTCAGTGTATTACCCCATTGCATTGCTGGCATCCAACTTAAAAATTAATTAACAAGTTCAGATGACTAGAAATTGCGAAAAGGAGTGGCAGGAAAATGCTGCATTGCAACATTTAGAGATGCATTTATGCATCAGCACAGACCTAATGTTGATAAGGCACTCAGTAGGTTTAGGAACCTATTTTCTGCCCAGAGTGACATATTCTGAGACTGTGATAGGTGCACTTGAGCGTTAGTTGCCAGAACTGCTGCATGCCCTGATTGCTACATTGCAGCACTTTAATTGAGATGAGGAAATGTGCCAGGCACCCCACATGTGAAATGTATGCAGCTGTGTAACACCTGAAGCCCTGAATTCGGTGAATCTAGTCCACACCTACTTTGACATATTTTCTGGATATTACTGACAAAAAAAAAAAATAACACTATTTGTCACCTTCAAATAATTTTTCACAATACCAGGGATCAGTTCATGGTCTGGAAGCCATCTACGGTTCTAAAACTAAGTACAGTGCTTGTTACTCTTTCTCTCCCACCACTTCTGTCTACACTGAGCTTCTTTTGCAAAACAGATATTTGCTAAATGTACTTCTGGTTACCTGTGCAACAAAAGTTCTTTCATTCTCTTCCAATGGAAGTAATCTCAGAAGTGTCTTAAACAGGAAGCATGGCTTCCTAGATAGTGTTATTGAGGAGATGAACACGTTTCGAGCAGGAATTAAATCTACTGAGAAAGGAAACTGCATTACTAGACTTTGCTCTCAAGTATCTATATATCAGCCTAGGCAAGAAAGCAGCTGAGGGTAGTCATGATAAGTAATAATTCTGACACGGTATGCTTAGTATTTAAATTGCAGCTAAACAAAGAAAAAAAAGCAGTTACAGCTAAAAGGACCTGGGAATCTCAAATCATTTTGGTTACAACAGGAGGAAACTGAGGTCAGGCAGTGTAGAAGGAAGGACATAGTTCTGAAACTTTCTTCAGATGTGTATGGGAAAGAAATAGTATGAGGCAGGGAGAGAAGCTGCCAGAGTGGGGAGCGTTCTGACTCTACCAGACAGGCTCTTGGAATTAAGGAGTTTTATCTTCTGTCTCTCGCCTTATTTCCTGAACGTGTACAAGTCACTTCATTTCTCTTTCTCTTCTCATTCTCTGAAACTGGTATCATACCTTCTCTTGCATATTTCAAAGGCATGGCAGAGCGAAAGCTGGAAGGAAGGAAGCCAAGGAAAGAAAGAAGTCAGACTCAGCATATTTGTGACACATGGAAAGGTAAAGCTATTTATCCCTATGCCAGACTGACGTGATCCTGCAGCTGGCTGGACCAGGAGGCTGCCAGCTCACAGGCAGTAACATGCCAGATGCCTCACCAAACCCATTTGAAATGAAAACACTGCCATAACTAATGAACATCTCCAAACACCACATAAAATACCTAGGGAGGGTAATAAAGAAGAACAGGATGAAAGAAAACCCCTCTTCTCAAACTGCCACAAAATCAATCCACTACAAAATATATGTCTTAGATTAGAAGAGTGGTAATTTTTTTCCCTTCGGGCATTAGTGCGTTTAGTCAAAATAACACAAGATTTCTCCTGGAGCAAATCATCTCCCTGGATGCAGCAAGATGACAGCATTGTAGGTCACATTTAGAAAACCTACAAGATATTTGGAACAAAACCAGATCATGCAGCCTTTTCCGTGGCTGACACCAGCAGCGTGCCACCTCAGCAGCCCTTGGTGCTCAGCGTGCTGCGGGTAGCTGCCATAAATCAAGCAGTAGTTCAGCTTTCACCAGTGCCATTTCGCCTTTGTCCATGGATCCTTTCCTTCTGACAAAAGCTACTGACTTCTACAGTGTCCATAAGGAAACATCTGAGTAAACAGCGAGTTTCTTCTTAGCTCCAAGGTCTCTCTTGAGCCCCTCAAACATTGTAACGTTTGGCATTTTATCCTTCAAATATTTTTACCAATGTCTATTCGACACCTGCTGGTATGGTCTTCACTACAGGAACACATCATCAATCCAGACTCATTTTAGTGGTTACAAAAATATTGAAGTGTATGTACCATCAAACTCTCGGAGAACAATGCTCCTGAAAAAAACAAACAGATAGGCTATTCAAATCTAGAGTGCATTACTTCGCTAAGTAATCCTCAATGAAATCCTGGACAGCAATGCGTTTGTGTCACAGCAAGTCACAAGAAAGTTTCTACATTGTCTCACTATACCAGCACATTTAAACTGCTACTGAAATATCTGTTCACAGTAGCATTGTTTAATGATATAAATGAACCTACATTGGATTATAGCAGCGGCAGCCATAACAGTAACACCATGATAAGTAGTAATTAGTACAAACACTTCCACAGTCCCCTTCAGCTGTCAGCTTCAAAGTAGTCTACAGATGAGGATAATGATCTCCTTTGCAGGGAGGAAAACCCAGGTGCTGCAGTATAATACGCTTTCTTCAACAAGGAGCAAGTGTAGGTCTTGAACATTTCACTGTTACTCCCTAACTTTCTTATTTTCTCTAACAGGCCGAACTACTTGGAAGTTTGATGGTGTTTCCAGCTTTAATAGCTTCAAAAGACGTCATGAAGAGGCATTCAATATCTCAGACTTCAGGACTGGCTGAAGTACAACTCCTGCTGATGAGAGGACTTTAAAGAGGCGTGTGATAAGCCAGCCACGTATCAAAGAACAGGCTCTACTCTTTGGTTCTCAGCTGTCAAGCAGTAAACAAAGATTAACGGTGAAACACCTTCCTTGGGCATGCTTCCAACTCCTGCTCCAAAAAGCCTGGAAAACTCCTAAGAGCAGCTCAAGTAGAGAGAGCTATATGTCAGGAGTACTCCAGTAAAGTAAGCTAGCTGTATGCTTGCCTTTAATCACCCTCACTTCTATCGTTCTGCAAATATGATTGCACCAACTTTCCTTTTATCTTCTTCTATTTAATCTGCCCTAACGTGTCTGCAACATAGCTGAAGCAAAATCGTAACCTACACGTGGATTCTAGATCACCTTGAAATACTGCTCCAAAAGGGTTAGCACTGCTTTCCAAAAGCAGATCTTAATGATACAGGCAGGTAGCAACAAACAGACATGGAGACATTCTCAAGTAAATAAACTGCAGCTCAGTTTCAGTGCAGACATTTACTAGAAGGCAAAAGGCCTCCTAGTTGGCAGCCTTTATCCCATCTCTCAGATTCAGATACATCCAAGCACTGGTACTGTTCATGTTATACTTTCTAGTAAGAGGGCTGTCTATGGCAGTGCAACAGAGGAGCAGGAGGAGATGAACAGTGCAGGGGGTAAGAAGAAACACTAAAACATTTCCTGCAGTTGTACCAGTCCACCAGCAACCCTTCTTTCAGAGCATCTGTACTTCAAGCAGCACCATTCATTTCCACCATGTTACCCACACAGGGAAGGGATGGGGCAATGAGGACATATGTTCAGTGCAAATAAATAAATCCAAGACATTTGTATCAGTCTAGAGGGTAGCAGACTTGCAGTTTGTCTCAGATGTTTGGGTATAGAAAATTTACATTGTTGAGATTTCTCTTTGGGTTTGTAGATCATTGTCAAAATTATCTCAGGCTGGTTCACTACCTAGTACACAGCATTGCTGCAGAGCTCAAGAGCTCCGACATGGCTCAAGACAAAGTCATCTTGAGAATCAGATGGATTGTGAAATGTCACAAACTACACCGTTTCTTAGATCTTGACCTCTCAGCAGGAGTACATAGCAACATGTGCAAGCCTGTAAATACACACCAGTTAAAAAAATCCCAAATAAAACATATAACTACTCACACTTCCCTCCCTGCAAGAGAACAGAGAATGAGCATACAGCACGTATTAGCTATATCACTTCATTTACTACTGCAGGATGATGGGACACAGCAGTGATGAACATACAGTAAGAGTCTATACAGTGGAAGAGATAAGTTCAGCAATTTTTTAGCATTTTGTAGCGTTCAGAATAACATCGGTTTACACAGACAGCAATGCTTAACTTTTCCAGCAGATGGTCTCCACTATGATAGTATTAGGGAACACATCATTTTCCTAGCAGTCAAAATGCATATTTTCCCCATTCATTCCCACACAGAGTCATGATCTGAAAATACCAGCTTCTTAAGTAACACAATGAGATTTTTTTTATTTTTTTTTTTTAAATACATAGTGAAAGCTAAAAGGACATTGAAACTCTATTTCCTGCAAATTTATCATGCAGTTACATCCACCCTGCAGAAATGCAGCCTTAGCATTCAGTAGAGGTGCTGCTGAATTTGGTAGAGGTTTCAGTTAAGGAAAGGCTTACAAAGCCATGTCTCATCATGTATCGCACCCTTGTTCTTTCTAACAAATCACGGCATCTTTATGATGCCCTTTCAGAAGGGCATCCTCAATTGCCTTTAGTAATTTCCTACCTTACATTCAAAAATGTCCCCCAAGGACAGCCTGATGTTGAATTTGGAGAACATAACAAAATCATTGTGGTTAGGACATTCGCACCTACACTTGCGTCTGAAATATATTTCCTTTTAGATAATGTAATTTAAAACTCTACTTCTCTACATGAAAAGTGTACATGAAATATGTACTGATGCTGAAGAACAAAGTACCTCATTAGCTCTCTGAGCACAGTGCACTGCAGTTTGTCGTTATCCAATGCATTCCTTGCAGGCCACTGCACGGGGATATGACAATCTCTAAGTCTGCATTGCAGAGAAATATTCTTGACATCCAAGCAATACCAGAGAGAGGGTATTGCCTAAAATTATGTCATTGGCATATCCTTTAATGTTAGGAGTGGATGGCAAATCAAACAAACAAACAAAAAAGCACTGGTGAAGCACAGGAATATTGAGTTAATTTATTGCAAAAAGCCACTTATGAGACACCTCTCTGCCTCACCTAGGGACAGAACTCAACAGATAGCATATCCTAGGATGAGTCATGCATCAACATGTTGCAATGTGAATTCCTCACTGCTAACAGGCAGTTCAACAACATAGTAATAGCAAGAGAAAAAAGAAGTTGCTATTGTAGTTTATAAAGCATTTTAATATGAATTTTGTTCAACTATGATTGTTGTAGAAATGGTAAAATTTGTATCTGCTGTACAAGAAGAGTTTCTGGAATGCCTATGGAGTCTTTGTACATAATTGCAAAGTGATGTCAATAACGGCAGCACCAATCAGGACAATCCTCAGCACTGCAGTGGCAATAAGATTTCTTGCAGATGAGCTGAGAGTGAGCGGACTCCAGAAAGCCCTACAGCATTGCAGTCTAATTCCTCCTCAAGCCCTGCCTGCTACTGTGAACTGGAATAAACACCCTCTGCAGGGGTCCTTCTACATGTGCCATGTCACCCTGTAAAATCTGGGAATGTGCAAAGCTATTCTGCTACACATCAATTGCCTAAGAGTTGGCATACAGAGGAATCCACCACAGGAATTCAACAACTGGACTTCCTGGGTAACTTTGAATGAACTACATTCTCCTGTCCCTCAGCTGTCATGCAGGATAGCACATCTTCCACTTGTAGGTGTGCTGAGAGGCATTAGTGATCCCAATAGTAAGATACTGACAGCCCCACCTGGCCAACCACAAAGCTCATGGGACAGCACAAATATCATGGCAGTAGCACAGAATACGCTAGTCCTGTATGCACAACACAGTACTTATTTGTAAACTACCCTCCTTTTAAATACTAACATGATTATTTATCAGTCCAGTCTCATTCTTGTCTATTTATTCTGCCACTTTCTGCTGTGCTCCAGAAGCTTCTGGATATAATCAAGTGACAAATATGTTTTGATTTGGTTACAATTTTGTTTAATAATTGTTTACTGACTAACTGTAAACAAAACTATTCTCACATACTCACAGACATGTATGCACAAAGAAACCACTGTTAACTTTAATTTTTTTTTCAAAAAAGACTATTCATTTATTAAATGTAGTTGTAAGTAAAATCATTGCAAGAGAAACCCAACCATCACAAATGCAGAAATTGTGCCTTTCTGGCACAAAGAACACCCACCTTTGAACCAGATTTCCTACCAACAAGAGGGTTCAAACAACATATTTTTCACTCACGTAGTCCACTTATGAAATTTTCAGGCATCTGGAAGTTCTGGGCATCCAGTAGGAAGGACAAGACAGAGTGAAAGAAGAGGCCCACAAATCTATAATGTGCTACATGGTGAGTCAGGCAGGCACAGATAACAAACGAGTCCTGCTTCCCAGGAAGCCTTGCCCACATCTTGTGCCTCAAGGCTGGTGAGGAGGGCCCACAGCCCAGTGTGACATGTACACGAGGCAGAAGGTGAGCTGCCTTTGGGCTGGATGTTATTGGTGTCACAGACTGACAGACAAGCTTGTCAAGACACAATTCATTCTCCTAAAGCTTGAATCATTCACAACATGAAAGAAAAAGGATGGTTTCAGGATATTTTTCCAAGCATCCCACTGCCATAACAATTCTTCCTTCTCTGTGTTTTTGGGGGCTAACAAAGGCCAGTACTCCTCTTGAGTGCTGTAGGTAACTCACTCTTTGCTAGCTGAAGTTAATACCATCTCCACAGACATCTGTGACCCCAAGATTTCTCCCCTTGCTCTTTTATGACACTAAGGACTCAAGAAGAGGACTTCCTAAAAACAAGACAGAAAAAGAGTTACAAACTGGAGCCAAACAGCAAATCAAACTCTGACGTCCCTTCCTCTGCCCATCTTTTGCTTTTTAATTCTTCTTTAATTAGTAAGCACAGTCAAAATAGACCTTTTCCTTATTTAAATTTGCTTGTTTCCTTGTTTCCGACAGGAGATATATGTCCTTCCTGCAGAAGAACTAACTTTACTCTTCTATAAATAAAATCCACTTCTGTAGATGGAAATTCCTTTGAGAGGTTTCCTAACACAGTTAATTTAAAAAAATGGAAGACTAAAAGAGCCCAAAGCAAAACTTTTTTTTTCTCACAAAGGTATCGAGGAGCAAAGACAATTATTTGGAACATTTAGGGAACATGAAGCCACTTGTTATTTTATATGAAGTACAGTAGTTGACCAGCATAGGGTAAAAAATATCAGTATTCTAGCAAGCAGAGTAAAGATAAATTTGCTGAAGTGCACAGTGAGACAATGTTAACCAAACATTGTTCTTTCCTAAATAAATGATGACATACAAAAATGTATCACCTATTGCTGTGCTATATAATCAGGTTTCAATACTGAACAGTCTGGTGATTTACAGATGCCTGGGTTAGAGAAGAGAAAGAGTACAGATGGCCCTTGTCAGCACTATAGAAGGGTTTGGCAGAAGACCTGGAGAGACAGAAAAGCTGCTAAGGATGAGCTGAACATACTGGTAGCCCCTTCACACCATATCTGAATTGTGAACTACAATTGTGAATCAGTCCAAGTCCACGTAAGTTCTTACATTTCACAGAAATGTTTAGTAACTTGTAATTTTAACTGTATAGTCTTGATTTTAAGATTTGCCTTTATGTTTCACAAGGCCAAAACAGAACTGTTAATTTCCAATAATAATTGTGCACAAAAAATATTTTAATACAATCTAGATACATGCCTCTTTCTGCTTTGTATGGAGGATGGTGGGTGAAATGTGACCATCACAGACTTTGCTCAGAAACAGCACAAGCTAGACAATTGCAATTGTACATTACAGACAGAAAAAAATCAGTATTGGGCACACAGAACAGGTATACACAGTGAAACAAAAAGAAAATTAATGTCCCTCAGTCTATGGACTGATGATAGGTTTGCTGTTATTGTTTTTTTCTCCCCTGGGAGATTATGTCTCTCAGGAAGTGACATCCATTTAAGGGACAATGAACCACTATTTATATAAATGTCCATCAAGGAAACTCTCTAAACAATTGCAAATATTGGCCAACATGCAGCAGATTAATTTGGCTTCACTGTCATTGGGATATGTTGTAGACAGCTATTGTGGAGTGGCAGATCTTTTTACATTCATACTTGACACATTACAACTGAACATGGAATTTCCATCAACAACAAAAGCAGTGTTTAATAGTCACTTTGCTTCCCTGACAGAGACATATGCCTTCCTAATAATTTAAAGACAAGCAGTTTTGTTTGGTTTTTTTCTAACAAATACTAACAGGGGGTGAGGGTGGGGTGTCATAATACTAGACATTACCTATGTAAGCAGTACGATCCCACGCTAACAAAAAGTTCCTGCTTTCTCTCCACAAAGAGTATATCCAGAAATCCTGAAACACAAATCTGTGTACAGCTACAATCATCAAAATGTGAGGGGAAATTAAGATCTATGATGTGCAGAAGCATTTTCCACAGTTGTAAGAGCTACTTCAGTGTGGGGCTTGTTTGTTTTTATTAATACAGCAAGTCCTTGAATTCAACTGCAAAGCAATTACAACAATCTCAAGTCTAAGCTAAGAAAGTGTCTGATGACAACCCTTGAAACAGGGCAAGATAGCACTGAGGGGAGTATGTTGCATCCCACTGCTGCCTCTAAGTTAAAGATCACAAACTCTCTATCTCCTCACCTTTGCAGCTTCCCTTATGGAACTGTAGCTTTACAATCCTGCAACAAAGGAACATTTGTGAGACTCACTGCAAGACATTCATTTCTACAACACAGGCAGAACAGCAGTATTTCAACAGAACACAGCAGAACAACTAGAACCCAATTTTCAGAAACTTCATGTAGGTACAGTGTCTTTGATCTCCATGTGGTTTTGGATGCTCAGCACCTGAAAACCGGACCATGAGAGGAGCTCAGAAAACTAAACCAGATCAACACTTCGTCTTGCTCCAGCTCAACCGCACCCTTTTTTGGTCTAGTAGTTCCAGCATTATGCTCTTAATTAGCATCATAGTCATAGTCCCATCTGAGAGTTAAAGAAAGAGAGAGAGAGAGTGAGTGAGAGAAAGTGTGTGTGTACACTTTAGTGTTAAACAGGAGGATGTAGCAGCAGGAAACTGATCATCGAAACACTTTTCCTTTGTAATGCATTTTAATTTGTCATCAGGACTTGATTTTGAACAACTTTCAGAGCTGTAAATCCTTGCTTTATTCTACTTACTTCACCTTTTCAAGTCCTCCAGCAGGAGAGAAGGAAAGTTGTGGTGAAACAGGATAATTAGGGATTTATACTGTAATTGTTAAAAGCACTGAGCACAAAGGCAATACTAAGACAAGCCGCCTGAAGCTTTTTTGGCTGTGGGAAGTAGCGTTACCAAGGTAATCACTTTCAAACTGTCCAGCAGGACTGGGGAACTCTGTACCAAGAGGGATGTGTAAGCCAAAGTGTACTTCCTGAAAAGGAGAGCACAGGCATTCACTGATGATTTGTAGAACTTCCTTGTTTTGTCTTAAATATGGATTTCTATCTTGCTCAAAGGTGGAAAGCTGAGCTTATTGTGAACATTTAAGATCTTTCCCTGTCACATCCTGGATCTTGCTGTTGATTTGAAAATCAGATGGAAGTAAAGGAAAGTAATTTGAGAATCACTGAGACACTAACCATGTTAGATGAAAGCAGGTTGGGTATGGCCTATGTATAGATGAATGCTCAGAGGTGAAAGTGTAAGGAACCACAATTTTCCCACATTGCAGCTAAATAAATTCACAGTACTTGTGCTTTCCTGCCTTGGCCCCTTATAGAAGCCTCTTAGGTGCCAGCGCTATTGTGTGCTGCAGGAATGCAGTCCATCACTCAGCTGCACTGTCCCACACCCCCCACACACCCCCCTTCCCCTGACAAGGATGTGAGCCTGACAGCTGCTGCACTTAATTCAGGGGTTGCTCTTTAAATTCTGGAGATTCACAGTGAAGCATCCAGTCATCAGGAAAACAGCAGTTGTTCCACTAATCTGAGGCCTCACTGTGCTAATTGCTGCATGAACAAGTCATGGCAGAGCCATCTCCTGCCCCACACTATGTAGCTGTTAGGTTGTCCTGCTATGGAAAGCGGACAAAACCACATGCGTAATTTGTAGATGGAAGGAGATGACACAAAAGGAAAGGTGACTGCGACAACAAAAGGGCAGATGAAGGTTTCCTGACGAGCAGCAAAAGAAGGGCGCAGTGTTACACTGGTGGCCCTGTGCTTTTCACATGGTGACATGGCACGACCCCTGCCTGCTGGGGCTTGTGCATCTGAACTCACCCAGGGGGACATCAGAGCCTAGAAATTACTCTGCTGCTCCAGCATCGCAATGACACAGTTTCCCCAAAAGGAGCAGGAAGGGTTTTCAGCGCACAGTGTTAATGTGCCTCCTCTTTGCTGATCTTTTTACTTTCAGGTACCTATCATGCTCATTATCCCAAGGTATGAAAACAAACAAACAAACAGCAAAGAGAAAACGCAGTCTCATTTTAGATGATGTTTAGACTTGTCCATTTTACGTGAATCAAACTATGCCACAAAATTATGTGGGAACCACTTAAAAGTTTTCAGTTCATCATCAAAATTTGTGATGAGATCCCATTTGCACTATGGATACAATTACATAAAGGTGGAATGATCTGCAGCATTTTTCCTCCTGTTCCCCTGTATTCAAAGTAACTAGAAGTAACTGACTTTATGTACATGGTTTTAACTGTATTTTTACGCTCAGGCTGCACAGGATATTTGTCACAATATATATTTTCTCAAGCCTGTGTATCCTAGCCTCAAGCTGTCAATTAACCTTTACCTCAACACCTGAAGGCATCTAGTAAAAATCTGGTCAGAATTTTCTCATCATAACCAAATGTGAACCCCTATGAAAGAAATGAACCACACATGAGACCTAAGAAGGCTTTGTTAAGGACACAGAAGTTACCATGACCTGTCTCTTCCTAAATTTATACAGCCGTGAATTCAGCACCTCAAATTATCTCAACTGACACTATATCGAATTTTGCATCAAGGAATAATCCTGCACTTCCAGTATTTTTTTTTTTATATACTTCAGTTCTTTAGAAATTTACACTGTAAGAAAAGTCACTATAATGTGATAAAGTCTTAAAGGTATTCAAAAGACAACTGAATGCCTTCTATTCAAACTTTTAAAATTCCATTGGTTATTTTGGTTTGAGGTATGGGGGTTGTTTTTTAGTCAGAATGAGTATTGAACACATCTCTTTTTCATACTCAAAGGGTCCAAGTCTATCACATTTCAAGCACAGCATGGACAAGATAGGCTGTAAAGTTGTAAGCAGCTTTCATTCCTTATTGACAACTTTCTTGAAAAATGGTAATCCTTTAACCTTGCAATATCATTTTTCAGAGAGCTGCTTAAATGAATAGTCTGTTTTGGTCAATGGTAATTATGGTTGCAGACCTCAGGGTAACCTTTAGTGTGTACATTCTGCCTTACACACAGTGCTAATTAAATTATTGACTGTCATTCCTTAGGTTCATCTAAAAATCACATTCTCTTAAAAGATAAAATGTTGCCAAGACAATTTACAATATATCCCTTTAAACTGCAATACCCAAATAAGATTTATTTCTTCCAGGTCAAGAAGGTTTGAAAGAAAAAAAAAATATATATATATATATAACTTAATACCTTTAAAATAGAGGAAACACAGATTTAAGCCATACGGTGTTTTGGGTTTTTTCCTTCCCTTCATAGAGGGGTTGTTTGGGTTAGAGTGGAGTAGGTTTTTTGTTGTTTGGGAGGTGGTCTGGGTGGGTTTGGGTTTTTTTTAGTTGGTTTGTTTTCAGTTTCCTGCCATTTATCTTTGTACGTAGCTAGTTCTTCCCTTGTTGCCCTTGTGCTAAGCTAAATCTTTCTGAGGTTAGAAAAGCACTGATCTTTCAAATATAAAGGATAAACACTGTCTCAGGTCATATAATGTCCCTTTATATTGTCATCAGTGTTGTTAAATACAGTAATAACTTTTTAGGAAAAACTAATTTGCAAATTTGTACCAGAAACATATTGAAAAACTTACTTAAGCAAGGAAGTCGCTGAAGAGCAACCCAGGGCATCAGCTCACAGAGCATTAGTTTACAGACTTCTGTCTTCTCATGCAGGAAAACCTAGGAAGTTACTATCTGCTTTGTTCTTCCCTATTAGTTTTACATCAATGAAGCAGTGGAGGCTGAGAACATTTCTTCCAGCTGTTTCTAATAGGAAATCAAAGTGAGGCCCAGTTTTCCTAACAGTTCCAGTTGACAGTGATTTGACTACCAATCTCAAATCTCTCATTGAAAGTATTTGTTCTTTACTCTTTAATAACATAAATCTTCAAAGATAAAGCAGTTTTTAGATAGTTTGTAGTTCATTTTGTTAGGCTCTAGAGATTTTAATACCATTACATTTCAACCCCATTCCCTACTATGCACAAAGAAATACAATACTTTACAAAACACAAACTTGTGAGTCAAGACAGGAGTCATAGCAAAGGGAGCATCATTTCAGAGCACGGCTCTTCCCTCAATGTCATCACACACATTGAACACATTTACCAGTCTCATACAGATTTTCTGCTGGTTTCAGTCTAACTTCTTCCTGCTGGCCTAACAACAAAAAAAATCCTTTCCACATCCCTCTCTAGAAATGCCCTTTGACTAGCTGATTCGCTCTTGCTGTTTGCAATTAGGATAATTACATAGCATGACTTTTGTCAGCCTAGATCAGATTCCATCCAGAATATCTGTATTCATATTCTTTTACCTCTATTCATTACTGTAACTTTATATTTTAAGAATTCTAAACACTATTAAGTAGTACAATATCACATAACCCTGGTTTGGGGAATCATGGCTTAGTGAATGAGAAATTTGTTAATGAAATTTATGGTGGTGATCAAAAACAACAGTGTAAAACCCGAAAAATTTAAAACTCAAATATAGAAGATCTAACTGAATTAAACTAACCGGTATTTGACTGTTAGCCAAGTGTGAGCAAGATTATGAACATTAAGTCATCTTTTCTATTGTTGAACTCATCTTCAATGCTTCAGCATCTTTATCTATCATTAACACAGAAAACAGTACTATCAAGTGGATCTCCAAAACTTCCTGAGGTGCAGAGATGACACCATGCTATCCATACTATTTGTCTTTGGTTCATTTGTCTTTGGGAAAGACCAGACACTCACTCACAGTGGATATAGAGTTCACCAAATAATGGGAGGGCATTTCCTGTTCACTTTTGCTCTACTAAAATCTATAATTTCTATTGATTTCACCTCTTTGCTGAAAGAATTTGAAAATTACAATGTAAAGATTCTGCTAAACAAACAATTCTTTGTTTTGCTACATGCTGTTTTTTCCAATAAAATAATGGGCAAACATAGGCAACTATAGAACTTGTAAATTCAGACTTCTGTTTTCCATCATATGGCAATTTTCATTCTACAAGCTTGACTGTGAAAGATACAGCATATTTGTAGAAGTGCTATAAGAAGTGCTATATATTTGTAGAAGGTACCAAAGATGCAGCCTTTCCACTAAAAAGTATTCGGGCCTCATCATTAACCAGAATATCCTACTGGTGCCAAAATTCTGCAGAAATTAATATTTTTAATTTTACAGTCCTTTATAGTTTGAAACACGTAACCGCATGCCTACATATAGGAGAGCAAACCACCTCTCACTCAGGTTAAGTATTATGTGATTAAAATAAAGTATGCCTTCCAACTTCCAACATGAGACAAATTATCATAAAATCAACTGTATTTATATTTCATGTAGTAGTTAAACTTATGTATATTTCAATTGAACTATTATGAATAAATCTGCAAGCAAGAGTAATCTCTTATTCATAATCACTCTAGTTTTAAAGGTATTCGCGAGAACAATTTCCCATGTATTTACATAGATATTCCCAAGTGCTTGGTAATAATCTCCTAACATTGCTGAGAAAAGCTGACATCAATGGCATCACTTCCCAAACTGCATCACCACCTGTATGACCACAGCAATAAGGATCACCTTCAGCCATGTGGTTGTTACAAAGCCCCAGGTGACAGCAGACTAACAAGCACTGTCCCAAGAGCAGAGAGGTGGGATGGGGGCAGGAGACCCCAGAGCCTCTGCGGTGACTACCAAGTTCACACCCTCTCTCCAACACAACTCTGTCCAGCACAGGATGATGATTCCCAGATTCAACCCATGCAACAGGGACTGGAACATGCACTATGGCAATTTAAGAACTGGCATTTTAGCACAAACATGGGAACATCACAGAGAGGAGATGAATGTTGTATTAAAGTAGTCAATCTGCTTATCAACCAGAGTGGCAGTGACAGAGAAGCCATTGCTCTAGAAGTCCTCACAGATTCTGGTTTCTTCCCAGTTCTTTGAAGAATGTATAGGTTTGACCCATAAATGACTGCACCATGAGGGTCTCAAGAGTACACATCTAGAAGCTCTATAAGTGCACATTTGTTTACAAGGGGTAAAACATCCCATCTTGATTACTACTAAAACAACATATTTTTCCACGAGCCACTGGAAATGCAATGCCTGATTTCCTATAGACATGTCCTAAATTTCTTAACCCACTTATTCCTGAGAACTCTCAGCACTCTGTTCGGCCAGGCAGGTGACATATGGGCCATAAAGTTTTCACAGCTACACATGTGCCAGCAGGCAAGCAGGCACACTGGCAGGATGCACATGCTCATTGACCAGCTGGCTGATGTCCAGCAGAGGCACCAGGAGCCAAAATATAGCTGCCTTTTCACAGCAGGGAGCGTTATTCAGGGTGTTCTCTTTCACTCAACTGTTGATTTTCATTAAATTTGTAGCAACTTAAATATATTTGAGATATTTCATGCTCTGTTAAATTTTGCAGCCAATAGGTTCAAGAGTTACAGCAGACTAAAAAGGAAGAAAAAGAGAGAATCTGATAGACATGCAGTACAAACATGTTTCTGTGCCTTTGCAAACTTCTAGCTAGTTTTCACATTTTTTCCCATTTGTATACTTTTTGCTTTCATTACTTTCCATAAATGCTACCCATTCTTACTAAATATCATCCTACTATTTTTTGTTGTCTTGAAGCCTTCCTTCCTCTGTTTAGAAGCTATTTCTGTTTCCAGGTCAACCAGGCTTAATACGTAAGTAGCAATTAGACAGTGGAAACACATTAAAAATACACAGTTAAAAGAGGTATAACAACATACTTCACATCTGTTTTAAGTGTCTTAGAGAGATTTATATATACGAGATTTATATATACAATATTTATATGTATTTTATATAGAGGGAGAGAGTAATACCTGTTAATGGTGCCACTGTTCAACCACAAATTCTGCATCTCATTGCATGTTGTTATCTTGCCATGTTGACTACTCGTTTGGCTACAGCTCTTTGGCATCACAGCATCAACTGCACTGAACAGCAGTAACACAGGAACAATGTTGTGTCTGATGAACAATGTTGAGCGTTTTGGAGAACAGTTGTCAGCATTTCAAGTTCTGAATCTTCCTCAACTTCACACAGGATAGCTGAGCACAATCTGCCAGCACTGGAAGCTTCTTTCTAGCTCCCATCCATCAAGGTGTATATACTTTTAGAAACACTCTAGCATTTAAGCCTGTAGAAAACACAACTCCAGATTCGTGCCTACTACACAGCAGCGGTTTCCATAATATAAAATGGTGTTTCTAGTATTTCCAGTAAATGCAGTAAAATTTTCAGTAAAAACACAAGTTTCCAGAATTGCATGAATAAGGTTATTCTCTAGAGCTGGTAATTAGCAAAAAGAGGGCTCACAAAGCTCATGGGGTTCATACGTGCTCACACATATAACAGTAATTTCTTTTGTTATTCAAATGCATAACATGACCATAATTGCTAGACTACCTCTAACAACCTGGACAACTGCAAATAAACTAAAAGTACAGTTTCATAAATAAATCCGTATGAAGACGTATCTGAGATGTAGCAATGGCAGATTTGCATGGTATTGCTTATAGGAGCATTACGAGCAATCCACCTTAAAAAGACTGCAGAATGTCCACATGATTGCTTATAAATTACTAGGTCCAAACTGTCTTCAGAATAGGTGTGACTCTAGTAGCCCCGATGTACAGAAGACCAGATTCTCCCACCTCGAGAAGGAAGAGAATGCTCCTAGCCACTACTTCTCTAAAGTTTAGTCTAGTGTTATGGTAGTTCCATGAAAAAAATCAGCTCACTGCTTGGCCACCACCAAAGCCCTACTGAGTTATTAACAACAGAATACTGAGCAAAAGAAAATACTATTATCCGGCTGAATAAGTCCATGCTTTTTCCAGACCTTAAGCACAGTTCAGATTAGTCCTCTTATCTCAGCAAGTGAAAGGTTCAGAAGAGACAACAGGGAAGAACAGAGGTATGGGTCAGCTGGGCAGGTTATGATCCTTCAGCCCGGGAAACTGATGGCTTCAGGAGCAGATAGCAAAAAAAATGGAAAGGAGGAAGGAGAGGGCAGAGAACTCTGTTCATGGGTTCTTCTGATACCGAAGACAGGGTGCAGCAAACGAAGCCACTGGGAGCCAGTTCAGAACAAACACGCACATCATTTCCTCACACAGATGACCAAACTGTGGTGATCCGAGCCAAGCTGTGCCCTGAAGACATTTAAATAGGCCTGAGATGGCGTGGAGGAGCAAACAAACACTTGGAAAGGAGCCTGCCTCATGCTGCTAGGTAGACAAAGCACGTCAAGCTGAGGAAACTATCCTGGCCCTGAAAACAGTCAGAGGAGGGAAAGCTACCAGGGGAGAAGAAGACAAGTGTGAGAAAAAGGTAGCGCCGTGTACATTGACTCCTCGCCTATGAGTTACAGTCACTATTGACTCAGACAGGCTGTGATAGCAGCTACCGCTTCTCTAGTTTGTGCTCTCAAGCTGGCTTGCAGCACAGCAGTAAACTCACTACTGATGCTTTCCAGCTCAAGTCTAGGCCTGTTGCTTTCGCTGAAGTAGCTAGAAAATGTTATTAACAGAAAATGTTGTCCTAAACCAGTTACCAAGACCTGTCCTAGCAATGGTCTCAGTGCCCACAAAAAGCTGAAAACAGAGAAAAAAAAACTACCAGCCAGCCACTTACAGTCCTCAAAAGCCAAGCCAGATATAGCAATAACATTTTCCAAGGACCATGTTGGTGTGATCAACATGCTGCCAGCTAAAATGGGCTACCAGCCTTGAAAAAATAGTTCATCATTTCAGTTTTCATAAAGTCATAATGATACAACTCCACATGCAGACAATCTACTAACTGATCAGGTCAGATTTGCCACCCTGCAGTTGCAGAGCAAAGCTAGAGAAATTCTGCTGTAGTCTTGGAAAGTATAAAACAAAATAGTAAAGCAGGGAAGCAGCCCTGGCAACTATTATTTTGAAGGCACAGATTAAAATAAAGTCCAGGAGATACCACGGCATTTCCATTTGTAACCAATAGAACTGAAAATTAAATACTCACACTCATCAACATATCACCCACCTCAAAAATTTCCGGACAAAAAATGTCATAGCACCACTCAGCCACAGTCCATTCTGGTCCAGCATCACCATTCAGTATGCACAGAGCCAGGCTGATGTGGAGTGGATTACCAAGATGATTCTTTACACTACAACTTAGGTTCATCAAAATATTTTTACTGGTTTACACAAGAAGCTTTGTACAACCCTTCCTCTGTGACCTGTCGCAGAAACAGAGAACAGCTGTTTCATCCTTCCAGCTGTAGGTTGTTTGTTTTCTATGATAAAATCAAATCGTTTCTCCTAGGGAAAAATCATGAAGCTTTGTTAAGAAAGCTTGTCACTACTCTAAACCCAGGGAATAACCGTTCTGTATGTATTTGATATATCCTCCCTCACACTCGCGAGGCAAAAATGTTACCAGACACAGCAGGCAGACCCAGAAAAAAAGATGAGCCAACAAATCTGTGTCATAAGCTTATAAATGGAAATGACTTAATCCTTGACAACCTATTGAGATCCTTTCGGGAAAGGCAGAGAGGGCCCGGTGTGGTCAGCACTTGCATGGGAGGAGTTCCAGCTTTATGCGCCACCATCTGGGCAAGGCCCACTTCTGCTGCACTGCAGTCATTACTCACAGCGCGATGACTGCCACAGCAGCTGTGGTGTCTGCACTACATCCAGGAAAAAAAAAAAAAAGAAAGAAAAAAAGGGCTATTATTACAGTAAGCCATTAGAATGAGAATTTTATCAACTTTAAATGATGTATGTGACACTCAAAAATGTATCAGCTGTTATACTCGAACTCCTCCTGCAAGTGAGGACGCCTCCATGCAGCTGACGTCTTTGGAACGTAAAATAAAATTTCACACTGGGACATTTCAACTTCAGTGGAAGCAGATTACTGCTATGTCTTCCAATAACAATTTCATCCGATGTAGCATGATAGTCTTCATAGGAAATAAGATCTTAGCTTTGAAATTAGAAGTATTCAAAAGGCAGTGTTCACAACCTACAGGAGGTTATTTGACTCTTATCAAGACCAATAAGGAAGTTGTTTGTCTACAGAGAAATACAATACAGTACAATATTGCATTTCAGACTCCAGTGCACATAAAGCACAAGCTCACATCGGTTGGGGAAAAAAAGAAAAGCTTTTTGTATCATTTTTAGGATCTCCTAAACCCACAAAACTGATTTCTAATTCCTAAAACATTTCTAACACCATCAGTACTGTACACTAGCCGTAAGATAAGCACTTGCATTTCCCCTTGCCAGCAGAGTGTAATCTCATCTCGGTAGGCTGCAGTAGGGGCACCAGCCATGACTCTAGAGCTCACCACAGTCAAATCCCATTTCAGAGCCCTACAAGACACCACACTACCTCCTAAGAACACTCACAGGATGTTACAGGACACCTTGTCCATTTGGTCTTACCATCACAGGAAGAAATGGTCCAGGCCTGCAAAATCCATTTCCTAGCAATGAGCTACAGCTGCAGGGTATGAGCTGCTGCACTTTAGGGAGATTAATCTTTGCCTTCTTAATTACCAGAACCAAACACTGCTGGCTTTTTATGAAGCAAGTATCTGTTTTCCTTGCTTCTTCACAAGCAACCACCATGTGAACCTTAAATGCTGGTTCGAGGAAAGAGATACAGCTTATGTCCAGAGCAAATGAGAGTGAGTGCAGAAACAAGCTGAGCTTGTGCAGCCACAGTGCAAATAGACACACAGCAACATGCACCATGCCCAAATTTCAAATAAGTAAAGATATGTTCACAAAGCTGTACAAGGTGTTTACCTCACATACATAACTAATGATCAGAAGAGGACTAATAACAGCCTGACAAACCTGTAGCAACCAGCAGCCTTTACTGTCAGAGATCTGTTAGCCATCTGTCCATATATAGTTAAAGTTTAGGGGTACACAGATGTCCTGGATGTTTCAAGGTCGTTAGTACTATCCCATCTTCACCACCTGTCAACACTTGAAGTGTTCAGAATTAGCTGCAATGTCTGAAGAGAGAATTTCTTGGCCCATAGATGGTGTTAACAGGAGGTGTACAACACTCCTGTCCCTGCTATTTCATGTAGGGCAGTAAGTTCCCTGTCATTTGGCCTTTTCTTAAGGCTGAACATCAGTCTGATGGACCAAGCATGTGGGGGGATTGTGAATACTCTCCTTTCAGAAAAAATGGAGTGTTCTGTACTGTGAAAGACCAGGCTGCTGGAGCTGGGCTGTCTCAGCACGGCAGCTGTTCAGTTTGATGCACGCAATAACCGTCAGGAGGCTGCTGAATTCTGCAAGCAGTCAGCGTGCGTGCTTCTGCAGAGCAGGCGTTGCTTTTTTCCTAACCAATAGTACCATTTCCCATCGAAAACTACTTTCTTTTCAGTTCATGATATTTGGAGAAACATCAGCATTTTTGGCAACGCCAGTGTTAATTAATATTCTTCTTTTTCATTCGCGTTGTGCTACAAGAACCAGTTGAGCCTGACAAAAAAAAAAACTGTTGCCTCTGTAAAATTCATATTGAAGTCCAAAGACCTGGAACATCTACAAGACCTTTAAAAAGTAGTAGTGTGAAAAGAAAAAAGGTAAGAAAAAAAATCTAACTACTACTAGCCATATAAAAAAATAAATACTTTGTGCAATATCTTAAACAAATATAAAATTGTTTTAAAGCTCTTCCTCCAGATGCCAAATGGAGAGAGATGCCTGGAAGGATCAGGACAGACGTTCGCTTCTTGCATGGGCTGACAGATACAGGTACTTTCAAAATGACGAACATATAAGATATTTAAAGTGAGGGGAAAATTTAAACAAAATACTTACCAAAAAAATAGCAATTCCCTATACATAAACGGGCAGAGGAAATGGGAGCAGCAAATAAAAAACAAAGGCCTTTAGGGAACCGTGCAGTCTAGGGTCCTCTCGGTCACCAGTAGACACCCGCGTGCAGGATTTGAACTCAGTGCCTTTAGCACCTCACATTCAGGCTCGATCCTCCTTCACCTTTTATCTATGAATGAATCAATTTCCATTTTTGTTTCAAGTGTAACGGCAGTGGAGCATACAGAAGCGACTTTCATTATGGGAGTAAAATATGAAATCCAGTATGTGGCACTTTACTGGCAACTACACGTTAATATAGTATCATTTTTAAAAAATTCAGTATGCATTAAAAGAAAAAAAAAAAGAAAATATTTCACTATATATAAGCAATTGTTTTAGGTTTATAAACCAGAAAGGACCAATTGCATTGCATAGCATAGCACAAGTAATAATTAAAGTAATAATTAATTAAATAAATAATTAAAGTAATAATTAAATATAAATTAATAATTTAAATTATTTAAAAATAATTAAATTAATTATGAATAAATAATTATTCATATTTCTGATGCACTGAAAAAAAACTTATTGAATAAACTGCAGAAATACACAAAGAAAAGTTGTATATGCAACCTCAGGTGACTATCTTTGCCTACTTATTAGGCTAGAAGTCTACAATTACATCATCGGAGCATTGTTTTCTCCATAACAGTCCTTCATTTAGTATTTGAGCATTCAGTATTTATTTTTATCCTCTCCAGTAAACAAGTAGCCTATGCTTCTGTCACTCACTGTGTCCAAACTACTGAACCCAAGTTACACAGGAAAATTTAATTCTGGTATTTCCTAAACGTGCTTCACTCTGCATTTATCATATGTTCTTTTAACATTATTTACTCATATGTGATTTCCTAACTCTTAAAATAAAATCTGAATTCCTTTACACAGAACCAATACAAGCCACATTCAGAATAACAATCCCCCTTGAATTCACGCATAAAAATTTTCGTCCTCAGGCACAGATCAAACAGAAAATACCAGTCCAAAAGAGTAAAAAACACCTTATTTTCAAGCAATACAAGCAGCTCTATTATTAACACTGAAGTATATACTTTGCATATAGTACATCTGCATTTTGCACACTTCGAAAACTATTACTGCATTTCTCACGCTTCATGACCGAAAACACCCAAAATGAAAGCACGTGACATAATGAGCAACAGTTAACATACACTGAAACAAAGCACTCCCAAAATTCTTCTTGGTAGAGCTAAGATATTTACTTATTCTTGGCTGGAAAGCAGATATGTTTGACTTTATTTTCTAAAAAAATACATACTTCTAATTTTTAACTATTTAAAATATTTCGTTGATAAGAAATCATGTCCTACAATAACCACTATCACTTTCAAGAAGTGCGCATGTAAACAGAAAATTGTGCCTAACCCATATTTTACAAAAGATCATCTGTCCATGGCTAGTATTCATAAGTAGCTTTTGTCACATATTTCATTCTTATAATGCTGACATCATGGCAATATCTAGTATATAGCTCAAGGCAAATGGACACAAATTCTCCTTGTGCCAGTGGGGAGAGAGGAGAAATCAGTCTTCTAAACACACTGAGGTTAATGAAGTGTTAATTAAAATATTTTAAGAGTCAACTCAGCTTAATCTTAAGAAACTCTCCAAAATATGGGTAGTTTTTCCTCAGCTAAACTCTCCTGTTTCGTTTCCACTTCATCCTGCTTTGTTCAGGCTGAATGTGAAGCTTTAGAAAGCCTTATCTATATTGCAACATTTTTCTGCTTGCAAACCTGTCGTTTGCAGAGCCATTCTAAAGCAATGCCAAAGCTACCACTGAGGCAGCTAGTATTTGTGTCACAAGGGAAAGCAGAAAACACTCCAAGACTTTGTAAAAGCAGCCCAAGAATTTCTATTCAGACAATAACTTGAACTGATGGCTAAATACCAGTTTTCTGGAATGTTGATTTGCATAAACAGTCAGAAAATTCAGATGTGGATTTACAGTCTTAGTAGCTGATGGGATGAACATAGAATGGAAGAGACTATGTATGAACACATCCTGCACAGTGTACTGTGCCCAAGAACGTTTAATTTGCAGAACAGCATCTGCCAGGCCTAGGAAGCTGATTCATCATGAGATACCCAAGTCAGGTGCCTGTTACAAAGGCATTGTGAATCACTTCTGGACTCTGGATCATATTTAAAATGCACACAGAGCACAGAGGAGCTTCTTACGCATGAGTAAGATGAGCACCTTCAGCATGCGGTCACTATTACAATTTTATTTAAATAAAACGTCAAAAGTAAAGAAAGAGAACCAAGGGAAAGTTTCAAACAAGCTCACCAATTCTAACTTCTCCACATCAAAATAGTGCTAATAATGTGACATTTCTCACTAAAAACAAAAGCAGTTTCTCTATAAGGTGGCTGTAAAGCTAACATTTAGGTTTACATTAAACCTACCTGTGCTGGCTCAGCGATCCCCAGCCTTTGCTCAATGAGACCACAGCCACAGCCAAGCAATGCTATAGACACTTTTCATTAGTCCCCAGAAGGTATACCAGACCATTTCTGTTTCTATAGGATTCATTCAAATGAAAGAAGGGCAGCCTGCTTTAGTGGGCTGCCCCCGCCCATGGCAGGGGGGTTGGAACTAGATGGTCTTCAATGTCCCTTCCAATCCTATTCTATGACAGCACCGCTTCCTGGCTACAAAGGGGTAAAAGTAATATATCCTATTAATACACTGTACTACTAAAGTGCAAAACTCAAAGCTTTATAACAAGTACTCCTAAATTTTATAATGCTCATATCCATAGAAGGTACTCACCGTTCTCATACATTATATACTCTCCTAAGGTCCATACTGTCATATAATTGTCTCACAAAATATTAAGATATTTTGGCTATGAGAACCAGCAAGGAAGGGCAGGGGTCTGAAGGAACTACTGCCTGTTCTCTAGGTTCAGATAACATAAATGTAACAAACAAAACAATATTATCTTTAGTTAAAAAAATGAACTCTCATTTCACTATCAGGAAAAACTCAAGCTATTCTAAATTTCTACCACATTCGCCTAGAACAGCAACTCCTTGTCTTGCACTGCTCTCCCAGCCTGCATGCCTAACTGTGCGATGAGACGGACTCCTGGCACAGAGACCAAAGCCAAAGTGCAGAGGCTGTACTTGTAAACTTCCTGAGCGTGCCACAGCTAGGAACCTAAAGGAAAAGCACAGGTTTTATTCAGAGTGTTGCAGAGCAACAATTCAGACCAGCAAAAGACCTCATAACCCCCCAAACTGTTTTCCCCTCTCCAATGAGGCAGTCGGCTTCAGGTGGGTATACCCACTGATCTCCTCAGTAACTATCCCAAGGCGATCCAGGACTTGGAGGTGTTACCACGGCAGGTAGGAACCAGCTGTGTAGGACGGGTGTGACAGCAGCGTATTGCTTCACCAGCTGCACCGGGTCCCCTCACTGCAGGGCGGCCCAGTGCTGTGCAATATGGGGCAGAAAGAGTTCATGCAGAAAAGTAGAACTGGCAGGTATGGTAGTACTGCTATCCCCAAACTAGGAAGGTTATTATTTCAGAAGAGAAAGGTGGCAGATGACTCAGAAACTAAATAAAATCAAAGAGAATTTAAATCATGGCTGAAATATAAGTTAGAAGCAAAAGCAGTTTAAGACTGATGAAAAAGCTAAGTTTGGCAGAAATACTGCAACTTTTTGATAGTATTGTTCTCCCTATAGAAGCTACATACTAATGCCAAATTATTTTATACCAAGGGCATCAGGTTTCCTTACAGTATGCCTCCTCCTCCTTCAAGCCATTCCCACTTGGGAACGGTAACATGCCAAGAGATAGCAGCAGTTGTCTCTCTCCTCTGTAAAGCCGGACAGAAGACTTTCACCTTCCCAGAGGGGAAGGGGCAACTGGCAATTGCTAAAAGCCTCATAAACTAATTAAGGGTGGGCTTCCCTATCTGAACTCTACAGATGTAAGATACATTTTACAGCAAGTCAAGTATTTTCATTTCATTCCAGGACAAACTCAAAGCCTGTGGAGGGTGGGCATTAGACCTCAGATGCCACAGGGCTGAGGCAGCTTACTGAGAGTAGTAAGTTGTTCAGCAAGTAACCCACTCCTTTCTTCAAACAAATGGTAGAGAGACAAATTGTTCTGCTTCTTATGAAACAGGCTCCAGAAGACAAGTGTTCACAGGACTTCAATTGCAGCTTTTCTTTTGATAAGACTGCAAAGGCACATTTCATTCAACGCAGACAGGCTTGTGTCATTTATGAACAATAGGAAAACACAGAAGCAATCAAGATTTTACCTATAAGCTTCCCTATAACTGCTTCCATTCCTTCAGAACCCTGTCTTTCCCTTCCGAATCAAAATACAGGGCAATGAGACAATGTGTGCTTTATGACTTCCTCTCCGTATATGACCACCAGTTCCTTTTCCGGACCACAAAAGAAGTCCAAGTGCAAATTTTACTTAACCTTTAATATTTTCTTTTAAAAGCTCTTATTTAATAGGAGTGTTAGGAAGCTCAAGGTATCAAAGCTAAGTGACGCACTCAATTTTTCCAGGAGTAAAAGCAGATCAGCTTGGGTTGGAAAGGACCTTAAAGATTATCCAGTTCCAAACCCCCTGTGATGGGACATCTCCCGCTAGACCAGGCTGCCCAAGGCCCTATCTGACCTGGCCTGGCTCTGTATCCAAAACATTTTTGTAAACATAGTCCAAAATATATACAAACATCCTTGTTCTTATAAGAGAGTGGCACTCTGTTACCAGGAGTTTATTGATGAAGTGGCCGTAATTGTTAGGATACAGGCATTGTGGGTCCTTTACGGTTGTTCACTCTAATGGGTCAAACTACGATTTTACAACTATGAAACAGAGATAGTAACAGCTGGCTTTCTCACAGCTGAGAAAATCTTGGGCATAATTAATAGAGGATATATCCTACCCACAGGATTTGGTGTTATCCCTAATAACACTTATGCTCACCGATAAACAGCTGCTTTATGACTACCTTGTGTCAGCTGACCCTTGACCCTCCATCTCTTGCATAGAGGACCTTCTGAAGTGAAGTCAAATTGTTGGTACACACATTGGCACCCATGTAAGCCTTTTCATCAGATGCTCATTCCCATATTAGTTTTCAGCACATTTACTTTTCAGCATCCATAGAAACTTACAGCTGTTCATGTCTCTATTTCTAGAGATTACTTAGAGGTTTTCTAAATGTCATTACACTGGAAGGACAGAATGTCATCCAGAGGGGTCTGGACAGGCTGGAGAAGTTGGCCTGTGGGAACCTCATGACATTCAACAAAGCCAAGTGAAAGGTCCTGCAGCCAGGTCAGGGCAATCTGCTGTTTCAATACAGGATGAGGGATGATGTAACTGAGAGCAGCCCTGCAGAGAATGTCTTGGGGGTGCTGGTTGATAAGAAGCTTGACATGAGCCGGCAACGTGTGCTCACAGCCCAGAAGGCCAACTGTATTCTGGGCTGCATCAAAAGAAGCGTGGCCAGCAGGTCAAGGGAGGTGATTCTGCCCCTCTACTCTGCTCTTGTGAGACCCCATCTGGAGAATTGTGTCCAGTTCCAGAATCCTCAAGGAAAGAAGGATACGGAACTGTTGGAAAGGGTCCAGAGGAGGGCTACAAAGATGATCAGAGGGCTGGAGCACTTCTGCTATGAAGACAAGCTGGGAGACTTGGGGTTGTTCTGCCTAGAGAGGAGAAAGTTCCGAGGAGACCTTATAACGACCTTCCAGTACCTGAAGGGACTACAGGAAAGATGGGGAGGGACTGTTTACAAGGGCTTGTAGTGATAGGACTAAGGGCAATGGGTATAAACTGGAGAGGGGCAGATTTAGACTAGACATAAGGAAGAATTTCTTCACCATGAGGGTGGTGAGGCACTGGCACAGGCTGCCCAGGGAAGCTGTGGCTGCCCCATCCCTGGAGGTGTTCAAGGCCAGGTTGGATGAGCCTTGGGCAGCCTGGTCTGGTGGGAGGCATCCCTGCCCGTGGCAGCAGGGTTGGAACTGGATGATCTTTGGGGTCTCTTCCAACTCAAATTATTCTATGATTCCAACCCTTATCCATACAGTGTATATGAGAAGTACCCTTTGAGAGCAATTTAATAAGTCTTTCGTGCCTTTAGCATGAAGAAAACAGACATTAAATCGTTGACAGAGATAGCCAGTTATTTCCTTACTAACAGCTCTACCAAGAGCCAAGGCCATATTCATTGCTGGCATTCAATTCGCAAGTTCACAAGTAAAGGTTATAAAATGAAAGGAACTAAGGAAAAAGGATCTACAGATGGCACATCCAGGCAGAGGCACCATTAACTTCTGTAAAGCAGGTTTACACTTATGGATATTAGACACAAGTAAAGAGACATAGAACACAGGGCTCCCTACAGATATGACTCTGGGACTATTCTCAGTGCTGAGCTTGCTGTATCGTGGAAACTGCATTAAACATAGAAGGCAAGGAATAAAAGCCGACCTGCCCAGGAGAAGAGAATGTTTGATAGTTCTCCCAATCTAGGAGAACAGAAGCTGGTCCCCAGTGTTCTCATCCAGTCACCATCCTTAATTCATCTTTTAGATTAAATCAGATCGAGTGGCTGCAAAAGTCTGTTACATTACATAAGCTGCTTCTGAACAACCTTAATGTCCATTCCAAAAGGGCTTCCGATTCCCTTCAGTAAGCTAAACAGTCTCAGATGTACTGGAGAACATCATGATACTCCAGTTGATAACAGACTGGAGTGCTCTTGGTCTGAACAGGCAAATGGTCGAGCATAACATCCACCGCATTTTGCTTTTCGAGATTTGTGGCAAAGAAAAACAAACCAGCTTTTTTCAGACCATACTAAGTATTTGACTATCTCAGCTGAAAAACTGACAATCACTTCATCTATTCAGATCCCCATGTGGCTTTTGCCACAAAATTATTTTTCCGATATAATGGAGAAACAGTATTCACTGCTGTTCAATCCTCTGTTATCACTACTAGATGTAGCTGTGTTAAATATTATGAACTTTTTAGTTACTAAAAGGAAAAAAAAAAAACACAATAAAACTCCAGAAACCAGAACGAGAAGCTTAACAGTTTAAAGCAACACTCTTTCAATGCAACTCAGAGTATGAATACTGGGAAATGCAAGTAATGTTAACATTGAAGATGAGAAAAACGTGCTTGTGTTAGGCACGCTTTCATTTTTAAGAAAGTGTAATTAAACGAGAAAGCATTACCTTAAATAGGTTCTGTTAGATGTCATAGTAAATAGGTTGGGCTGAGTTCATACCACATAGAGATTTAGGAAGTACTTTTCTTCCTCTTTCCAAACTACTCTTTACATCCAAAAGTAAACAGACATGAAAGCCATCTCTTACCCAGCTGGTGCTTTATCACTATTATTGCTATTTCAGTTTCCATCTTAAGCCTATGCAGCAGTTTTCTTTCAGTCTCAAACTCTGTTTTTAATCACTGGTCAGCAATACTGTTCTTTTAATGATTAACTGAATAAATTAGCACCAGATTCACAGCTGAATGTTGTGGAACAAGCCACTGTCACAATTTATTTTAAACTATGAGAGCAAACAGTCACAGCTTAGGTGAACATTGGTCGAGACAAGTCCAGTACAGTCCTCTTTTTTTTTTAAAAAAAAAAAGAAAAACAAAACTTAAAAAGCTTTAATCAGCTTTGCTACTTAAAAATCATTCTTCCAGGGAAGAGGCAGCAAGAGATTAAAGCATACCTAAAAATCCACATAACAATTCTAAGGGTAATAATCTGCTAATATACACTCTCGCATCTTAAGGGAGGCTTATTGCTACACACATCCATCGACATAGATTCTAAATGAGACCAGCCTGCATTAAAATGAGATCCACCAAGCAGCTTTTGAAAACAAAACAAATGGGGCTGGCTATTTGATATGAAATTTCTGATAAACTACTGCAAAAAAAAAAAAAATCTAGAAAATGGGCAATGCAGCTTTACGCATCTGTTGAAGTAACTGTATTCATCAATAGTCATTTACTGACAGCCTACACTTCCTTGTGACTGACCAGCACCAAGCACAATGTGACCAGAGTCCCTAACTGATTTCTAGGCGTCAGGATAATGCAATTTTTAAAAATTAAATTATTACAAAGAGAAGTGACTTTTCTCATTGTGGAGATTTTATCTCTCACTCTTTGAAACATTAAATAAAGCCGTTCTGGGAATACCTGAATTTCATCTGCCAGTCGCTCATGGACAACACAGTAATTATCTGAGCCTTCTTTTAGCTGCAGCCCCTACACTGCTGTGTTTCACACTATCCTACTGCTTCTGTCTCTTATTTTCTAATCCAGTATTGTGTCAGAGTGTGAATAAAAAAAAATCAAATTCTAGACAAGGCAATTTAGCCTTGTTCAACTGGCTTCTGGTCTTATATGTCTAGGGGTGGCACATTCCAGTGCCAACAGCTTGCAGGTTGTTCTGTCTGGAATAAGATAAAAACGAGCAATCTTCCCTCCTCTAGTTAAGCATGCCCAACTCTCACACCTTGGCTTTCCTTTAATCTTGGTACAGAGCTGGAAGCTAAAGTTTAAACCAGAACTCCGTCACTCATTTTAGTTCCACACACACTGCAAGCAGTTCTCCACTGATGAGCCAGATGCCTCAACTATCCAGCAGAAGTTATCATTTGGCAACCACCCTGCCTTCATGCGCTGGCAGAGCCCGGGAGCGCACCATGGCGGGTGCTTCCCAGCTCCTCCCCAGCCTTCTAGGGCTCCAGAGACACCCTGCTCGGAGTACACAGCCTTGCTGTCACATGCAGCCCAAGGGAGATATTTTGGCAGCTACAGACACTAAATGCTAATTCAATGCCTTTTTCTCTCCTCTTCAAGAATAGTTCCAGGATGGGGCACTTCTCTCCTTGCTGGTTCTTATACTGCTGGAGCAAAAAAGTGGCAGCTTCTCTCTGGACTGGTTATCATTGCCGCATACTCAGCTCTGTCATTTGATATGCTTCACACATAGTCCTCTGATCTGTCCTGACTACAAGCTAATTTACATCTTCAGTATAATGGCTCTTGCGTCTTCTGCTACTCTGGAATATATTACATGCAGCTGATGCAAAAGTTCAACAAGCCACTGCCTGCCATCATCCTGTAAAACAAACAACAAAACATGGATGAGAAAGAGGTCATTTAAATTTTTTTACAGAACTGATTTTGTTTCTAGACCTTCCAGAGTCTATAACCGTCAATCTTCCTGTTAAATACTTCTTTCCTGCATGCCCCTAGAAGCAACCCAGGTAATGGTACAAATACTAGAGATGAAGGAGATGTGGCATTTCAGATACAGAAAAACACTTCCAAGTATTAAAATGTCTTCCCTGTTTAGAAAGAGCCTGTACTTGCCTTACTGAAAGAAAAGTCCATCCTCAGTTCTATGACTCCAGAGACACAAGAGGGCATAAAGAGTGGGATTTAAAGAGCCTAGTGTTGAAGTCTTCAAAATGCTTACAGCTCAAACCTGTGTTCCCAAGTCACTGGAAAGAGCACGGGGGAAGAAAGGGCAAAATCACCCTTTTCCTGTCTTCCCCTCAAAAATTTTGCAACACATTTCTCAAACTTAAGTCCTGTGCCTCAGGCCACGCAATTAAGTGCCTCACTCTGCTAAAGGACACACCTTGAGGTTTACGTAACACCACATGTGCCAACCACATATGAAAATGTGCTACTTGGGGGCACTTAAGCTGTCATTTCACTATTAAGCTGTACTGTACGCACAGTTTACCACAAGCACACTTAATGCCAACATGCGAAGGGGTCAACGCAGCAGAGTGGAGAGCAACCAGGGGCAGCAGGACCACCTCTCAGATGCAGTGTCAGCCTTTACCAGCCTAATGCGATCACAAACCTGAGAGGTTAGTGTGCAAGGACAAACTTGACCAGGAGAGGAACAGAAAATAGCTGGATTATCTAACATCCTAATGTAATTTAACTTCCTTTAGGGACTTATTAAAGCTTTCTCAGGATGCCCTGGCGCCTGTAGTATAGCCTCAGGGACCAACACAGGCTCAACCATGGGTCCTGGGGAGAGTTTAGGGGTGAAAACAAGGCTGCAGGGAACTTGAGAGACCTCAAACATCCCTGGGTCCTGCGCTCAGGTGTATGAAAAGCACAACATGAAGTAAAAATGAGCCACACAAGGCCAGAGGAGCAGGTGGGCTAATTGAAACTGCCTGCCCTCCATGCGAGGGTGAACAGTAGTGATGCTGGGAGGGTTATCCACCACTACAGACAGCCCAGGCAGAGCACCTGGGCCATATCCCAGGGTCCACCTGCCTTCCCCACCCCATGCAAGAATGCCTCAGCACTGGCTCATCGCTGATTCAAACTATCAGGATGACTTTTCGGTTGCTTGTGCAGATTTGTCCTTTGAAGCACAAACACAGCGGTGCCACACCTGCAGGATCTCTGCCAGCTTCGGGATATGGGGAAGTGCCTTCGTATTGTTAAGCAGTGGAAAATTAAGAAGGAAGAGAAACGTCACCTCCAGTGTCTTCATCACTCCAACTCTCCACCCACACAGCAGACTAGCTGGGCTCAGTAACACAAGTTACTGGGTTTAAAGAGCAACAGGCACGCTTCTTCCTGCAGAGTGTAGATTCTGTCTGCTCCTGGTTTCCAGTGCCCCACTTCACTTTTCCTGTTCTAGATGGCACAGGCAAGGCATGCCGACTGCTGTTTTTACATACTGAGCACTGAAGAGGGCTCCGTATACCACGACGAACTTTTAACAACGTGCATCATGTGCAAAGCCATTCCCAACCAGTAAACAGACCAGATCTTTACCACACAGCTCCATGGGCCTCCTGTATTCCCGAACAAAACTGGCAGTCACTGCAACATAGCAGCCAGTTTCCATGAGAAGTTTGATCCCTCTGGCCTTGCTATTCACTTCCACAAGCCCACACAAAGCTAGTGTAACCAAGGATAAGCACACATAGCTGCCCAGCAACACCAGTTGCAAGCCAGTCACGGGGCTGCAGGTTCCTTATTTTATTAAAGAACCTTAACGTTTTAATGCTGTGTTGTCAGGCACTGTTATGTGCCACTTAAATCTTAGTGCTTAAATAATAACAAAAACATGAATAGTTTCACTCCTCAGACTGAACACAGCAAGATACAGAATGTACAGCTACGTGGTCTGACTGACAGCACTAAGTTACTGATCCAGTTCTTTGAACCCAAAAGGAGGGCTGCCACAAACTGAAATGAATCCCTGGTTACTGGAATATATTAGAGGTCTTCTACTACTACCAGGACTGTCAGAGACAGTCAGCTCTGAACAAGGTAACTGCAATATCCCAAGAAGATTTTTCAGTCATTTCCTGGTAATTCTTCTCTGCCTACTGACCATGTAGGACGACACTAAATCTTAACAGGAAGCCTAGCTGTACTGACATGCTCCTTTTTTAATAAGGAAAAGTATATAATTTCCAAATAGAGAATCTTTGGCAGTGCTCTCAAAGAAAACAAGATTTATCAATATTTTTGTTATTCTTTTAAATGGTAGCATGTAAGACACCATCCCCTGATTAAAATATAACTCCCTAACTTTCCTATTGTTATTAATGCCTACACTAGTCCTAGATCCTCCTTATTACAGCTCATTACATATTTTGTCAGTTTTGTTTGCTAAGTAAGTTAGCAGCGAGGCTGAGAGTCAGATAGTGATCAAGACAGATAACCTAATGGTTGCCTTTGTTTTTTATTCTTAAAAAAAAATGAGGAAAGAAAGGTCGCTGAACTGAACTAGCTGAAACAGATTTCACACACAGCCCTTCCAGCCTCTGAGACCTTCAAAAGATTTCAGTATTTGGCTCCACAGTTGCATCTTTGTTTACAGCACAGATATGCTGGGACTCTCCTGTGTAACTTCACGCGAGTCCAGGCACTGGTATGTGGGACAAGACAGAGCTTGCCAGTGGTTAAGGCAAGAGAACTCAAATGAGTCTGTCCTGGAGTCAGACCCAGCATGTTCTAAAACCCTGCCAGTGCAACACACTCAGCTCCTGTTCCTGTACGACACTGCTTCATCCACTAGTTCCAGGCAGCATCTCTAAGCAACAAGCAGGGCATGAACGCCTGGAAAGGGTCTCTGAACAGCACAGAGAGGGTTCGTCTAAACTAGATACAGATGAGGAGGAAGACAAACAAGTGCTGCAACAACTAGATGCCTGTGCTTCAGTCAGAATTGGTAAGCACTAGCACAGCTAACCCACAGCCAAAAGCAAATAGCTTGCTGTTAACAAACAAGAAAGAAAGCACTGCGAGTAGTTTGAAAGCTGTGCTCTAGGAAACCATTAGCTTACTAGACCCACAGTTCAGATCATCAATTGTGGTGGAGTACTTTCAAAACTAAGCTAAGAAAAATCAGTCATTTCCTTGTTATTAGGAAGGGAGTGACATGTTAGCAAACATGTAAAACAGCAGCCTTGGGTAATAAGGCAATACAGGTATTTTCAAGTCCTTTTGTTTCATAGACTAGGAAAAAAAGGTTAGAGATCCCAGGCTGGCCCTACACTATCAACCAGAATAACCCCAAAAAGACACTGGGGAAGCTGGGGTATTTCCAATACATACATTGTACTCCCAAATCTACAGTGATGCTCCTGAATGATCAGTGATACCCCCAAATGTCCAAGAGCCTAGCCCATCAAAAGGGAAAGCAGTCATGCATAGCAATCACAAGAAACCACTGAAGACACTACCACCTAAATAATCCAAATACCAAGAAAAAAAAAAAATGTTTTCTAATAATTAAACAGGGGAACCCTTCTTAAGGAATACATACATCCACCATCTCCCATCCTCACCCAGAGGACACACTTGTCCTTGAGATTACTAGTAATTTCAAGTTAGTTAAGTCTCTAATTATTCCGTTGTGCAGAATTTATCAACTGAAGTATTTTATTCCAGGCATAACATTGAAAGCTACAGCAAAGCTGTCCAAGTTTCACATTACACGTATAACAGTTCAGAATTACTGGCCCTGAGTTTTTGTAATCTCATGTTTCTGCTTCTCATTCTCTCCCAAGAGCTTTGCTCTGACAGTTCCGACTTGACAAACAGCCCCCTCCTCTCTGCCTAACACATCACAGGGGAGCTTAGATTATCCACCTCTTATCTTGTCTTGAAGTACATCTTCCCTCCCAACAAACAGCTCTGTCTAAACAAAAACAATGAGGCCTTATTCACTTAATAAAAGCTGGTTTGAGATAAATATATATCGTGCAATGCAGATAGTTGCATTCTTGCAACACAAGCCACTTCTCTGATTTTTCTGTGCTCCATCCTTATGTGGGATGTTTAGTACAATGGCCTCATTGTAATCACACAACTTTAGCCTTGTGTTGGAAAAATCTGAAGAGAGTTTCCAGAACTGCAGAAAGATCAAGGGTTGAAGCCAGGCACTAATGACCTAATAGGCAGGGGTCTAAAAGTCAGCAAATCCCCTAACTCTGGAGGGCAGCTCTTGGTACACTTGCTGCTCTTTTTTGGATTACTGCTGCATTTCTGTTTCTTCTCAGCTGTCATTTCGCATTTTTGTAGCGGATCTACAGATTCCCTTATTTGCTTTAAGGGTAAAATTTGGATCCTAGGGCTTCATGGCTTATCACTCATTGCTCTTTTACAGTCATACAGCGACTTCAGCTGAGGCGTGCAGGAGCCTTCTGAAAAGCAATGTGAAACTGTGGCATTTCAGCCAACAGCAGTTGTGGTTGCCTGACACTGCCACCAGCACTTCAGTCACCCTTGGAAGCAAGCTTAACCGCTGAGTACCGCCTATCAGTTTGACCACTGACTATCAGCAACAAAAAAAAACACAATAGAGTCATAGTGGCTAAACAAAGAAACAAATGCCCAGAAATGTCTCTTGTACAGTTAAAGTAGAGCGCTCATACAGATCATAACTACATATACACCACCACTGTCTATTTTTAAGCTGTACAGGAAATAGTAAGCTATTATTTTTTGCTGCCTAGCTTTCTCTGTAATATTACTAGGTTAATGTTCTCCATCTAGATGTTAATGTTCACTGATAATAAGAACTGTGGTCGTAGACCCTGGTTGTTCTCAGGGTCGCGCCAGAGCGTTTGAATGACCTCACCTCTAAGTTTCTTGAATGCTCCAGACTATTTTGTAAAACAGAGTCCTGATTTTCCAGACAGAAGAAAGTGTTTTGGAGAAGTTACTGTTTTTATAGTTGAAGTCATTAATTATTTTATTATTGGCTCTAAATCAAGTCACTGTTTCATCTAGATATACAGACACGTTGTAAAGTCTTTGATTCCATTACAATAACTGAGATGTATTTGCAGTAAACACTGATATGCACTATACAAAGGGGGAAAGTGCTATATAGCTATATAACAGAGAAGATGACATTTAATTTTATAGATGAACCTCTTTGAACCAAAATATTTGTAAAAAACATCACTCTGAAATCATGATCAAGCACACTTTGGAGGTGTAAATCCAGGTGTACTGGACAGCTGGAAGCATCAGGTAAGAAGAGTAAAACTTCTTTTAAGGAATTTGGCAGATGTATCCCTGACAGCTAAAGAAGAACAAGTTTAGAAAATTTCCGCTCCTCGTTGTGACTGGTGCTTAGTAAAAATTGGCAGTATCTTAACATAGCAAGTATTAGTGAAAGTACTCAGGCATAACAGCTAGGATAATATTTACACCAAGGAACAGGCAGCCATTCCCTCACACATACATCAATCTCTTTGATGACTTAGCCAGTACTTAGCACTTCATCTATGATAAGTTGCGTATAAACTTGTTGCACAATGGTGTAGCCTGTTATTTCTCCAAGTCTTCTCCTCTCAGAAGTTTTACACAACCATGAAGCAGTGTTGTGGAAAGCATGCTGGCAGCAATACAAAGATCTCACTGATGTGAAAGCCAAAGCCTTTATTATAAACTGGGTGGTCAGGCTGCCAAGTAATGCTATTTATTAGTGCTATGCATTAATAAACACTGTTCCCCTGTTCGTGATCTTTAAAACTAATACTGTATTTGATGGACCAATATGTAATAATAATAGATAAGGCTTGAATGAAGTAATCCATAAATTGATAACTACGTTCGGCTATCCTAGGAAGAGATTCTACTGAAATGTAATTCTCTATTTACAATATTCAATGCTAGAGAGACAAAAGAAGTAGAACTGTTAGCATCTATCAAGTGAAAGCAATTTTCAAATCAGATACGGTCCAGATATTTACCTGGGAACACTTTTGGTAGGGATCATACTAGAGATCCGTGACAGTGCATTGTTCTCGTTTTAATTTTCCCATACCTCAGAAGATGTCATGGTATGAAGAGGCTACTGGAGTTCAGCCACATCTCACACAATGCAGTAAATTTTGCAGAAAACCACCAAGGGGGAGAAAAAGGATGGAGACTAGGAAAAGCCTGCACAACGGTCACAAAGCAAGTAGTTTCTTCACCTCCTTTCATCCACTATTAATGTCACCACCACACAAGAGTCTCACTGGCTTTGCACCACTTGCCCCCATAGACCCAAGCATCCTGCCAGGGTGGACCCTGGAGCAGCCGGTGCCACTGGGGAGCAGGGAGCCCTACTCTGCAGATGTTTTGGCTGGGTGGGAGGCTCTCCCATGGATCCTGCCCAGCCAATGCATGCATCAGGGTCAAAGGTGGCATCCCAGGGAGGTGAGTCGCAGCAGGATGGGGTGCCAGTCCCTGTGGCTTTACCCAGCTTACATACCCCCCACCCTAATACTTCAGAGCTGGTGTAGCACAACAAAAAATAATGGTTTTGCCCAAATACAACGTTAAACATGACACGTAGACATACCAAAAAAAACATTTAACTTCACAGTTTCTGTATTCAATACGTCATATAAGAGCAGATATGAAAATCTGGCAGAGAACCTAAGTTGTAGACCTTTACGCTATGTTCAGGAAGATTTTTCAAAATCTCATTTTCACAGAAGACTCGATGCTGCAACTTTGGAAACATCCCAAGAACTCGAAAGGTTTTCAGCTCAGGTACTTTTCAAGCTCAAGTATGAATTTAGGAAATGAGCCCGTAGAGGAAGATTTTTAAGGTAACATTTATAAATCTACAGTGCAGCCAAGTGGACACATTTAGAATGCGCTCGTCTATTCATCAGCTTGTCACAACAGCGATTTTTGTGCAAGTGATGCTGCCATGCTCTAGCAGCAGAGATTAAATACCACCACATCAGACATTTGGTTACAATGTGGTTTTGAAGTTTCAGTTTCATGTAGAAGATAGCCCAGATATTGCTCTTGTCCTTGTAAAAAGAATGCAAACACCTGATGCAAATAGAGAATTAGCCAAGGATGGTTCCCTTCATGAATGCTGTGTGCAGATTAAGTCCAAACACTACCTTCACGCAACCTCTTGAAGGAGCTGCACTAAGCCTGCAAGATGGTTGCTATTCCCTCTGCAGAATCTGCAGGGGATCGCCTGAGACTTCCTGATATTGCGCTTAATCACAGTTCAAAGCTGCTTAGCAAAACAGCAAAACTATTTTTCACATTTTTAACGGAGATTGTTGTGGTTTATACTGACTTCTATTTCAATCATCTGTTTCAATAACGCATAATGGGAGGGAGTAAGGATGCAAGAGTATAACCACTGTTATTTCAAGAGATTATTCTGCCAGCTTTCATAAGTATACAGCTGCACTTTTTACCTTCAAATACCATCACCAGGAAGAAAGCTCAAGCTCCCAGAACCTCCTGCTAAAACTGTTAATGCAAAGCCCACATTTGAATATGTGGACAAATTGAGTATTTTTATATATCATTGTGCAATTAAGCAACAGATACGATGTACCCATGTTTTAAAATGTCACATTAAATATAACTGCTTCTTTAGCAACTCTCATGAGAATGTGGACCACCCTTACAGTGGAAAAAAAAAAAATAACAGTATAAGAAAGAATGGATACAGCAATGAGAATTTACAATTAACGTAAATTCAGAAGATGATCCATTCCCGACTTCCTGGCTTAACCACAGACACTAGATAATGCTGTTTTTAACATGAGGCAACTCCAACAGGTGAACTGCTGTCAAAAAAAGAAAAAAAGCATGAGAGGCAACAAGAAAACAGCTAGTTGTCAGGCGTGTCACCTGAAAAAAAGGAAGGTCCAATTTATTTACCTCTCTATAATATTCTTAAGTAATTGCTGGGCAGCACATCATGCAAACAGGACAGAAGCTGGCACAGCAGCTTATTTACTTACCTTTGCTATCAGTTCACTGAGCAAATCGTCAATGGTAACACATTTGTTGAAGCCTGATATTTCTTTGAAGGACTGATAATTACATTACAAAGTTATTATTAAGTCTCTGCAGTGCTCCAAGAAATATAACTTGTTGTAGATCATGCAAACCAGGAATCAACAAAACATTTTTGTCTTAAGGACAAATACTGTTACAAACTGCTAAGTTATCTCTATCCAATCCTCCCCAGAACAGTAAGGACACTTCTAGAATTCCAAAATATTAAGCACATCACAAAACCAAAATTCAGTAACAGTAATGCAAGCTCTGATTCAACTTAACAGTGTTTATGCTTTATGTAATTAAAAGTAAAACACATTGTTTTCCCACCCCGCTCGAGGGAGGACACTGCTGTCTTCTTAGTGATAGCCTTCCAGAGCCAGATAAGTTTCACACTCAACAATACACTCTTTCCCTTCTCCAGCTCCCCAAGCACTGCTATAACAATAGAATTTAACATTTACAGGTACACTAGTTGAGTACCAATTGGCAGCCACAGCTAGTTACCAGTTGGATTAATGCTTCCTGTCATTTTACCTTTCCAGAGTTTGCCAGGAAAGGTCTGACTTCATCACTGGATGAAAGAAAGGTGAAACACAGAATTTCCCTCTCAAAGCGGGGGCTGGAGTCTCCCTACCAACACGGTTGCTGGCAGGCTGTGGAAATATGCCATCTCCTGGGAGAAAGCGCTTTTCCTGTAACGTTTTTCCTGTAAGACACACCTTCCTATCTGTCTTTGCTCCTGGACCAGCTAACATAGAGTTCAATAACCTGGACAGCCAGTGTTCCCTACTCTGATTTTTCCCTCCCCAAGTCAAACTGGCTGATAAGGCACAGATCTCTTCTGGTCAGAGACAGCAACACCCAAATCCCTATTTCCACAGCAAGTTGGGAGCTGCTAGATTCCAACCACAGCACCACTGCATTCTTGTGCCACACAGACACACACACATAGCCAAATGAGCCATCCCAGCAATGCCATGCTGTAGGTAGAGGGCCTGAGACCACATTTATTGCTGCCTTCTCCCAACCATTTCCAGAGCCTTATATATGAAGTGAGATGTAGTAAGCTACCCAGACCGGAACACCACCTCCTGACTCATTCCCCCTGGGGAGTGAGGGAAAGAGAGAATTCATAACCTCTGGACAGCTAGCTTTCTCACCAAAAAAATTGCACTAATTATTCCTTATTCTAGAAGGGTATGCATGTGCAGGAAGAAAATAGAAAGGCACTAGCCAAGGGGACAAAAAAAAGTATTATGAAGCAAGCATGCAACACATACTGTACGGCTCATGTCTGAAGGGCAATTATTCTTCCAATATGTGCTGCCCCACATTTGCTCAAAACCAACAATTTACAGCTCTTCATTTAGAGCACAAAAGCCCTTGCTTGTAAGATGGCCTTTTCCTTTGCTGCAGTGCACTTAATAACGCTGTTACTCTTCCAGCACTAAGATCCATACAGCAGGATTCTAGATTGGCAGCACTGCAGGCTCCCTACAAAACCTGACCACTCAAAGTCCATGCTGCCCACGCATCACCTTCCCAGCTCACAGGCAGCCTGCACACACCGCGCTGCAACTCCAGCATTTCAGTCCCAGAAGCACCGTAGAAGTTTTATTTACATGGTGATCATCCTTTCATCACAGGATGACTTCACATCAGTCAATGTGAGAGCTGAAAGGCTAGTTCTGAGCCAAGGTTTACAGTCTCTGGATAAACAGAGGTCCATTGTTTTGAACAGCACTAGTCCCGCTAACAACTCTATTAGTGGTTTGCATGCAAAGCTACCTCTGATGTCAATGAGCCTCCTGACTAAGCAGGCAGTGGTAACAATAGTTGGAATCTGTGCTGGTGGGAAGCTTGCATATGCTTGAGTGGATGATAGTATATTCCTCCTTTACAAAGATCCTTTCACACAGGCCAAGAAAACCACAGACAAAAAAAAAAAGCTAACTCCTATTTCTACGTAAAACACTCCTCAGACATAGCTTGCTGGAAAAGAGAAAACATCTGTCTCCACCCGAACCCTCTCAATAATAAAAGCATTTACAATCATATAGACTTGGTTGGCATGTCCTCATGGACAAGAATAGGCTTAATTTATATGTTAACTCAGTGCTGCACTCCAAGCTTACTTCTAGAACAGCCCTTCTTAAGAAAGTAAGTTCACATTCACCAGCACCCAAGCAAATAGGTGAAACGCCAGTCATGTGTTGTTTGCAGCATAATGACTGTAGTTAGACAAGTCTGGTTTACAGAGCTATTTAAAACAGGGTAGACAATCCAAGCCTGGAAGCTACCAGATATAAACAAGACCACCGAATGTTGCCGGTTTGCAGCATCCAAATCGGTAAGAAAAGGCAAGTGTGCCAATATTACAAAAATATAATTCATGGCTCGTGCACTGCAGGAAGGATGATCAAAATCAACAAGTTGCTCAGGGAAGAAGAGTTTCTTCTTCAGGCTTTTGCAGAAGGCTGAATGGCCGTGTGTATGTAAAAAAGTATGAAAGCAGACACACATCTGTCTGTATGCAGCATACAAAGCCTCACTGCATGGATTTCCAAGCACAACAGGCACCCTCTTGTTCCTCATCTAAAATACGATCCCATTCCAAAACACAGGCTGTGGTTTTCAGATGTGCTGAAAACAAGAAGCAACTGGAAATAGTTGCTGTAGCTATAAAGAATTCCTAAGGAAAACTTCTCTTCCTTAGCCTACATATAACAGCTCGCTCATGGATTCAGGTGCCTGTTTTCACACAGTCTCGGCCTTAAGACAGAGTTCCTTATGCTTTATACTTTTCCCTGCATATATCCTTGTGCAGCACCAGCCACAGCCTGGTCCATCACATATGGTGCATACAGACTCTTGAGACAGGTACCTTATATTCAGAAGCTGGGGCGTATGTTTTATCATTGCAGCTATTTGCTGTACCAGCTTCCTGTGCGGATACATTTATTTTGCAGAATGCTTCCCCTCTGTATACATTCAGAAAATTACCTTTTTGAATAAATTCTCATTCTAATTTGAGCGACCAAATTGCATCCACATGGGAATTCACTTCAAAAAAAAAAATTAAGTCCTGTCTGTTCCCCAGCTTTGGAACTTAAAAAACCACATAAAGCAAGCAAGTCAAGCAAAGCATTCCCAACTTTCCCTTCTCCCTCCATTAGACAAGATATTAATTGGTTGCCCTGTCAATTAATAAGCATTTGGAATATGAAAATGAGTGCTATTCCTCCAACATATGAGGCATCACACTTATCAGATTATCTTATCTGACACGCTTTGTATGTAGGATAAATGGCCTACCTGGATGCATCAGTGTGGAACAGTGGGGACATCCTGTGGCCACTTTATTCCTTACACTGAAACGTTCCCATTATTATTTTTAATCCATTTGTTCAACCACTTCTGCAAATTAAATGCTAAGTCACAATGTAAGAAGGCCTGAAGGCAATAGAATTTGCTTAGCTAACTTCCCACCTACCACTTTATGTAATCCCTTCTTAGCAGTTGCCGTGCTCTACTACAGTCTTCAATATATTCTCTTCTTCTGGGTTATATAGTTTCCAAGTCAAAAAACAAAACCCAAAGAACATTAGAGAAAGAACAAGGAGTCTGAGCTGGTCTAGGTGGCAACAACAACCCCTGACAACCATGTGTACAAGTGACATTCAAATTTAATTTATTTAGATTTACAGCAGTGGTCATAAATGGCATGTAATTCTCAGATCTAGGCATTCTGCCAACAAGAAAAATACTATCGGATGAAATACATGTGTAAAGCACCTGCCAATATTGTAAGCTAAGCAACCACAAGAAAATGAAAGACCGTTAACTGCTCAGAATCTGAACACAGTTCCTTTCATCCCCTTCCCTCCAAGGCAGGAACAATTCCAGGATAAATCTGTGTGCAGACTCTGAGGTTGAATACTCCTCGTGGGCAACTCACTATCCAAAATTCCCTCTGTTTTCATACTTACACATCAGACTTCAGCTATACAGCTTGAGGAATAGGACCCCCAGCCAATTCATGAAGCCACAACTGTGGCTTCACAAGACCAAGATCACCTCAACTCACTCACTTCTGGCTATCTTGATTTCATCGCTTTTAAAAACAAAGAGCAAATTAACTTCAAAGGCAATTCTTTTTAGTGTATGTGCATATTTTGTCAATACAGGGAAGTATACTTTCTCTTAAACGTAAACCTTCAAGCAATTCACCACCTCTACTTAAGATGCCTACGAAAGCTGAGGATAGCCAGTGCCAGATCCCAGAGCTCACGTCCAACTGTTCCTGTGAAAAGGCTCTGCAGTTTGCATAGCCCATAATTTGAGTCCATTTGGTGCGGCATTCCAGATGGAAATGCAGCCATCTAGGACTTACCCCAAGTGTGCTGCAGCTGGATAATCCACTTAGGAGGTCTTTTCTTGAGCATATCATCTTTAAAGCAAAACAAACATCCCATCCTTCTAAGCAAGACATTCATGTTTTCCAGTGGAAACAGACCCTGTTATTTGCCAGTCAGAGGAAGTGTCAGCTCATGCAACACGCTGCAGGCAAAACTGCACTCTACGTCACTGGCACTACAAATCAAAACTCATCCAAGCACACTGAGGTGATACAGCATTTCTCAGCTCCAGATACTCTCGTCCATTAAACTGAACCCTTAAAATAATCACACTTAAACTAAACCCAAAGCAGTCTAGGTTTTTCGCTGTGTCAAACAGTTTGCTTAAACTCTATGTAGACCACACAGGTAAAGGTTGTACAGATGTTACAATCAAGGCAAAAAAAAGCTGTTCACCGCTACCTGTGCAAAATGAGTTCATAGTGACACAAATTATCACGAGTCTAAATCTGCTCCCACAAAATACGCCTCTCAGCTTCTCTAACACTTGTCATCTACAGCAATATTAGAAATTATGTAATGATTCATGCTGAAAGTATTTTTCCTGCATGCTCTTACTAAAGATTTTTTCCAGCTAGTATTCATATACAAAACACTTTCAACAAAGATTTACCTGAGGTTGCTCAAATCCACTATAAAGTGGGCTCAGAACCACCTGCTCCAAAGTGTACATGTACCTGCAGCCACGGTTGCCCAGACTGTGCCTGGTTAGCATTCCAATATAACGCTATTAAAAAGATTACTCTCTAGCTGTTCTACAAGTCCCCTTCTACGGAAAAAAAAGCATATCGCTTTTGTCAGTGCCATCACCTATGAACCAGCTGGTAAAGAAAAAAAACAATTTGGAAACACAAGAGGTGGGCAGAACAGCATTTCACAGGCATAAAAGAGGCAAGGGCGACTCCTTGGGTGTGCTTCGCTTTATTCCTAAAACCCATATGCTACACAAAGGATTGTTTCTCTACTGCCTTCACACTCTGCATACAGACCTTCCTTTCCCCCCACCCTGATATCTGTAGCAATAATTAGATCCAAGAATGTGCTGATATTAGACACTCACCCCAGTGCATCAGGCTGTGGATTTCCTCAATATACTACAGGGAAACACACAAGAAACACCTATACGAAATAACACCAGACTAATCCACTATTAAAAGTCATAGTTTGCACTCTAGCCTGAAAAGGTTTCTAGTGAAGAAAGGTGCTGAGCTGCCAGTGAATCTTCATGAAGAAAGATAATCTGAGTCCAAGACAGCTTAATAAACAACTCTGAAAGGATTTTACAGAGTGCATGTCTCCTATCATGCTTGTATAAGCTGTTTACAATAAGGGGCTAAGAAAGGAAGCCTCAGGGAGCCACGCAAGGGGGCATATTCTTCCCAGAAGAGTTTTTTGATTTTTGGAATGAGGTAGTCTGATGCACAGATGGATGAGACAATAAACAGTTTTTAGAGAGGAAAACGATAACAGTGGATTCTGAAACTAAGCACAGCAGGTAGGAAGCTTCCGGGTGGGTGTTGAAAAGACTCATACAATTTCCTAAAAGCTGATATGCTTAATCCCTCAGAAAAGGAAGATTTAACTGTTACCATTACTCCAGAGTGTGATACCAGATCTCATAGGTACAATGCAAACAAACCCTCCTCATGGCTTCATATGGAATACTATTTAAATGATCCTTCTGTTATGAAGACAAACGCTCGGGACCTCACACACATTGTATCACCATAAATCCACTGGAAAGCATTTCCCACAGCCACGAAAAGAAACCCCTAGTTGTTAACATGCCACTGCAGTCGAGACTGCATTTTGATTACTTCTTTGTAACATTACCAGAAATAACAGACCTATTTCCCAAGATTCGCCACATTCCCACTGAAATAAGCAAAATGGTTGAGGAAGATGTGGATCATAATAGATAAAATAATATTAACAGCTATAGCAGGTTAAAAGAAAAAAATCCGTTAATGCTGAATGTGATTCTCTTCAAGTCAAACTTGAGATAAAACGTCACAGAACAACATGCTCTGTTGATCCCTAGGTTAAACGTACACCATATATAAAGACTGAGGCTGCCAGCCTTTAAGTGCTTTCACATTTTTCTCAGGTGAAGTCTGTTTTAGGAAAAGAATTACAGAAATAATAGTTAATAAAAAATAAAACAACATACCAGGCAGGAGTTACTGTAGCCATTTCTATGAGTCATATACAACTAGCCTGATAAAAAAAAATAAAAAAAAAAAATGAATACAAATTGATCGGATGGAGAGATGATGATTTTTGAAGACTGAAGGTCCTTTCTTGTGTTTCTCCACACTGGGTTTAGTATATTTGGTAAACAAAATACGTCCACAGTCCTAGCAGCATGAGGATGCATTTAAAACAAAGAAGTCAGAAACAACAAAGCCAGCTCAATTGTTTTGCAGCCTCCGGCAATAAGTGCTGTTCATTTACATGAACCTCACAATCAAAACTTCTGAACACTGAACTCCTCTGCAATAAGGAGGTAAGCACCTTTCACCCATGTGCAACTGAATGACTAATGTCCATAAGATATATACTTAGGATCATCCAAACATTTGCAGGACATAAATAATAGCACATGATCTATTATACCAAAACCAAGCAAGACCACCGAGCAGTGATAGTAGGTACACAAAACACTCCTCTCCTCTGAGTTGTAGTTCATGCCTTAGTCTCCCTGAGTCTTTTCTAATTATCCATCTGGATAACATTCACAAATTTCCAAAGCAGAAACAAAACAAAAAGTAAATTAAAATTATGAACTTGACAGGAGAACACAAAACCACATAAATATGGGTCAGCCTAATGCCACGATTTTTTTTAAACTTTTCACATAGTAAGACTGATTTAGAGGAGTGTTTTAAAACACTTACAGTAGCTGAGTTTTCTCTTACCTAGTACAACCCTTTCTTCCGGCTTCCTGGTGTCTTCCCTCCCTTCATCATAACCTGTTCATCTTCACAGCACAGAGTCATGCCCTTATTTAAACAAGTTAGAATCACAGAAACATCGGATGGGTTGGATTGGAAGGGATCTTAAAGATCATCCAGTTCCAAACCCCCTCTGTGGGCAGGGACACCTCCCACCAGATCAGGCTGACCAAGGTCCATCCAACCTGCCTTGAACACCTCCAGGGGTGGGGCATCCAGCTCTTCCCTGGGCAGCCTGTGCCAGTGCCTCACCACCCTCATCATGAAGAATTTCTTATTAATGTCCAATATCAATGTCCCCCCTTCCAATTTAAAGCCATTACCCTTCCTCCTATTGCTACATGGCCTTGTAAAAAGTTATTCCTCAGTTTTCTTGCAGCCCCCTTCAGGTACTGGAAGGTGGCTATAAGGTCACCCCGGAGCCTTCTTTTCTCCAGGCTGAACAACCCCAACTGTCTCAGTCTTTCCTCATAGCAGAGGCACTCCAGCCCTCTGATCATCTTCACGGTCCTCCACTGGATCTGTTCCAACAGTTCCATACTCTTCTTATATTGGGCTTTCCAGAACAGTACTCCAAATAGGGTGTCATGAGAATGGAGTGGAGGGGCCGAATCACCTACCTGGATCCACTGGCCACACTTCTTTTGATGCAGCCCAGGATATGGTTGACCTGGGCTGCAAGCACACATTGAACTTCTCATCAACCAGCACCCCCAAGCCCTTCTCTGGAAGGCTGCTCTCAATTACATCGTCACCCAGCCTTTATTGAAACTGTGGGTTGCCCTGACACAGGTGTAGGAACTTACATTTGGCTTTGATGAACCTCATGAAGTTAACACAGGTGCACTTCTCCAGCCCCTCCAGGTCCCTCTGGATGACAAAACATTCTTCTGGCATGAAAACTGCACCACACGGTTTGGTGTCATCTGCAAACTTGCTAAGGGTGTATTTGATCTCGCTGTCTATCTCATAAATGAAAATACTAAACAGCACTGGTCTCAGGATGGACCCCTGAGGAACACCACCTGTCACAGATCTCCGTCTGGACATCAAGCACCTAACCACTACTCTCAGGGTGCAACCATCCAACCAATTCCTTACCCAACAAACAGTCCACCCATCAAGACAAGAGATCTCTTTAGGGAGAAGGATGTTGGGGGGGACCGTGTCAAAGGCTTTACAGAAGTACAGGTAGATCACATCCATTGCTTTTCCCATGTCCACTATTGTGGTTACCCCATCATAGAAAGCGGGTAGGTTAGCCAGGCAGGATGTGCCCTGGTGAAGCCATGCTGGTTGTCTTGAATCACCTCTCCGTCCTCCATGTGCCTTAGCATAGTTTCTAGGAGGATCTGTTCCATGATCTTCCCCGGCACAGAGGTGAGGCTGACAGGTCAGTAGTTCCCAACGTCATCTTTATCATCCTTTTTAAGAAGTTGGTACTTAAAACAACCACCTTAGTCATAAGCAAAGTCCGGGTACATGAGAAATGCTAAAATCAGGCTTGTAAAATTTACAAGACAGGCTGTGTGAATGTATGCATAAGTCATTGCAGTGCAGGCCGCGCCTCCGCACAGGCAAAAAAATTGCAGGATCAAAGCCATAAAACTCCTGAGCAGCTACTGTGTGACCATCCACTTAACACTTGCGAACCCTCCACTAATTTATGAGGAACAACTTGTGTGACAACGACTGTTCATATAAGCTGGAGTAAACAAAACCACGCCCTTTACTCGCTGTGTAAATCACCACGGACACGCACGGGGCTCTACAGCACTCAATATTTATTCTAATTTAACAACAACAAAAAAAAATTGCCCAATAAGACAAGAAAGCCCTAAGAATGGGATAATATAAGGTGGCGTATCCTTTCTCCTCTGTAGGTTTGGGGTTTTTAGAGCTGCTCGTCCGGCTCTCCGCTCAGCGGCAGCGGCTGTTCCGGCACGGACAGAGCGGTCGGGACGGGGGACGGCGGCAACTTCACCCCGCGATGTTATAAATGCTGTTTCTGCATTGCATACTGCGTTTGAGAGAAAGACACCGGTGCGTGACCCCCTGGAGCAGGGGCCGTGCCCCCCGCTGCTCCCCGCTCCGCTCGGACGGCGGGGCGCCAGGCGCGGCCGGTGTCCCCCCGGGCTCCCGGCGCGTCGCTCCCCGACACCGGCCCCGCTCGCCTCCGCCCGCCCCGCCGGGCACAGACGCACCGGCTCCAGACGCGCCCCGCTTCAAAGCGACCGCAGCGGGGCCGAGGCGAGGCTGTCCCGTGGCGGGGGCGCCCTGCGGAGCCGCCGGCACCACCAGAAAACAGCCCCTCCCGCGCGGGACCGAGCGCCGGAGAAGCCCCGAGGGGTCGGACCTGTACGCCGGGGGGCGCGCTGGGATAAGAGCCCCGGCGGCCGATCGCTTCCCCCGCCCCTTTTCATCCCATTTGCAGCCGCTCTGACACCGGTGCCACATCCCTCCCTGTCCTCTCCACGGGGATCCACGGGGAGCGCCCGTGCGATTCCCGCCCTCCCGCCGCGCAGGACGGCAGCCCCGCATCCCCCGCACCTCTCGCAGCCCCACACCCCTCGCAGCCCCGGACGGCGCGGGGCCCCTCCCCGTTCTAACGCCCGGCTGCGAGAGAAAAGCGACTGCCGACGAGCGGCCCCGATCCGCAGCGGGACCGGCGAGCGATAAAGGAGTCAAATAAAACCAAGTCCTGCAGCCCTTTTCCCTCGCCGCGGAGCCCCCGCTCGCCACGCCGAGAGCAGTGCCGTGTCCGCCCGGTGCAGCCGGCGGGGACGGGGACAGGGTGGCGGCGGCCGTTCCCGCGATGGTGCCGGGGCCGCCCCCCCCGCGCTGTTCCGGGCTGTCCCGCGGGTGCCCTCAGCGACCGCCGCGTAAAACAGACAGAGCCGAGGGAGCCGCCGCCCCGCTCCCAGCGCCACGGAGCTTCCTCGGGAAAGCCCTTCCACTCATGCGCCGCTCCCCGGGGACGGGACAGCCCGGAGGCTGTCCCGAGTGCGGTCCCCCCGGCTCCGCACGCCGTTCGTCGTCCTGCCGCTCGGGGATGCCGCTCCCGAGGGTGCGGACTTTCCCCGGGGTTCCGCCGGGCGGAGCCTCACGACGGCCAGGGCGGGGCACCCCTCGCGGGGTCAGACCGCCCCGTCGGGCGGCGGGGGAGCGAGGCGGCGGGGGAGCCGCACGACGGGCCCGGGCGAAGCTCGGTACCGGTGTCGGGGCGCGCCCCCGCAGCCGCTCGTGCCCGCGCGCGGCGCCGCTCCCGTCCCGCACCGCGCAAGCCCGCGGGATGCGGTGCGCCCGGGCGCCCCATTGGCCGTTGCTAGGTGACGTGCGCCGCGCCACGTGACCGCTGTTAAATGCCGCCCCGGCGGCGCGCGGCGCGCAGAGCCCGTCCCGCTGGCGGCGGCGGGAGCGCGGCTGCCCGGCCCCGCGGGCGCGGAGCGGCGAGCATGCTGGCGCGGCCCTGAGCGCCTCTCCCCGGGGGGGACGGCCGCGGGGCGGGGGGCGGCCCGTGCCCCGTCGGGCGGGGGCGCGGGATGACCGGGGTGCTGGAGAGCCTGGTGCCGGACATGCACGCCAGCCAGATCTCCGCCGGCAGCTACCACCAGCACGGCGCCCTGCACAAGCCGCAGGAGTCCCCCACGCTGCCCGTCTCCACGGCCACCGACAGCAGCTACTACACCAACCAGCAGCACGGCGCGGCGGGCGGGCCGCCCTACGGCCCGGTGGGCTCCTACCCCTACGCGGGCGGCAGCGCCGCCCCCTACTCCGCCAAGGCCGGCTACGACCTGGGCTACGCGGGCGCCTACGGCTCCTACGGGCCCTACGGCAGCAGGGCCTCTCCGGCCAACAACGATTCCGGTACGTCCGAGTGGCTCGGGGAAGCCGGGCGTCCCCTTCGGGCCCGGCGAGGACAACGCTCGGGGCGGGCCGGGAGGGCTCTCGTCCCCGACGGGGCGGGCGGGGCGGCGAGGGCGCCTCTTCTCACCGGGGCTGCCGTTTCTGCCGCAGCAGAGAAGGAAGACTGCGAGCCGGAGATCAGGATCGTGAACGGGAAGCCGAAGAAAGTGCGGAAGCCCCGGACCATCTACTCCAGTTTCCAGCTGGCCGCTCTGCAGCGGCGCTTCCAGAAAACCCAGTACCTCGCCCTGCCCGAGAGAGCGGAGCTGGCGGCCTCGCTCGGTCTCACCCAGACACAGGTAGGGCTCTTCCCCCGCGGGGCCCCGGGCACGGCCCGCCCCGTCGGGGTCGCTCGCCCGTCGTGGGGCCGCGGGGTCAGGTGCGGGGCGTGGGAAGGGGCCCGGCCGCGAGGTGGAAGGCAGGCGAAGCAGCCGGGGTCCGGGAAGGCTGCTCGTCTCTGCCCCGCCGCAGGCTGCGCCCGCCTGACGCTTCTCTCCCCGCAGGTGAAGATCTGGTTTCAGAATCGCCGCTCCAAGTTCAAGAAAATGTGGAAGAGCGGCGAGATCCCGGCGGAGCCGCCCCCGCGCCGCAGCGCCTCGCCGCCACCCCCCGCCTCGCCCCCCGCCTGGGACTTCGCTCCGCACCCGCGCACGGCGGGCGGTACCGCCAGCCCCAGCCCCGCCGCCGCTTTTCTTGGTAGCTACTCGTGGTACCCGCCGGCGCCCGGCGGCCCCGCGCACCTGCCGGCGGCCGCGCCTCTCCCGCAGCCGGCGCAGCCTCCGCACCACCACGGCGGCGGCGGCATCTTCTAGGCGCCGCAGAGACTTGAGCCCGCGGCGCACCGAGGCGCGGCACCGGTGTTTTGGCCAACCCTGCCTCCGGCGGAGAGGAACCGCTGCGCGTCCCGTCCTTTCGCGGCGACGGCTCCGGTGCGGCCTCGGTCCCGTCGGGTGCGCCCTCCCGCCGCCGACATAACTACGCTGCGGAACAGGCACCCGCCTCCCCTCCCTCCGTCCCTCTTCCTCATCTTTTTCATCAATTCACGGGTGCCGAACTTTGGTTAATTTTATTTTTTATTTTTTTAAAATTGATAGGTGCCTTTGCGGATGACCTCACTTTGATGTTGGGGACTACAAAAATAAAACGTTAAAAAAAAAAGATAAATAATTTTTATATGTAGATTTAAAACGAGATCCTCCCGTGCTAAATTATCCATTTTAGCCGTGATCGCAGCCGTCGGGCGAGGGGGCCATGTTGCAAGCAGCGGAGCCGGCGCGGCTCTGCCTCCCCCTACGATGGGGTCCCGGTGCCTCCGGGCGGGTTCCGTGCCCCGACGGGGTCTCCCCGCGGCGAGCCCCGCCGCCCGCGCCCCTCTGCCGGCGGGACAGCCACCGCTCCTGCTCCTGCGCCGTTTGGTGTTCAGAGTCGTGAGAGAAAACAAAACAAAACAAAAAAAAAGGGTATTTTTGGTTATTTATTATGAAAAACGTAAACACTCTTTAATGTTTCTTTTACAATAAGCAGAGATTATTTAAATAAATTATTGTTTCCATGGTGGCCGCTGAGTTTCTCTGGGGATAGAAGAGATTGGGGGTGTCGATCCGGATCCAGGCGTTCGCTGGGGTGGGGAGCTGCGTCCCATCCATTGCAAGTGTTGGCGCAAGCCGGCAACTTCGCTCCTTCTTCCCCCCCCATCCTTTTCCCATCCACAATAAAATCTCGCCCTGCCCGTCTCCTCGGCGAGGCCATGAATCACTCAGCGCTGCCGGCAGCAGCCCAGAGCCGCCCCCCTTCCCCCCCGCCTGCTGGCGCCAGCGACATTTCACCCGGGACTGGCTCCGGCCGTCTCCCAGCCTCCGAGACGGGCCAGAGGGCTTTGGGGCAGAGCCGTGTCCGGGGACCGGCGTACGCCTGCGGCTTGTCCCCAGGCGTAGCCCTTCCACGGACAAATGTCACCTCCACCCCGGCTCCGTCGGTGGCACCCAGGCCGGTAGCCTGCGTGGGAGCTTTGCTAGGGCTGGAGCCGGTGGCTGACCCCGAGCTGCCTCGAAGGCTGGAGGCAGCGGCCGGACCTCTGCGGGACCCCTCTGGGATGTACCCCGCGAGGGCTGGATCCCTCCAGGCCGACCCCGCTTCCAGGCTGCACCCCCACCGAGCCGCACCTCTGAGGTGTGTCCCTCGCGGGCTGGACCCCTCCGGGATGTGGCTCTCTGGGAGGCTCCGTACCGTCCCGGCACCCCTCCGAGCTGAGCTCCCTCGGGACGTACCCCTCCCGCCTGCCGTCTTCCAAGCTGTAACCCTGAGGACTGTACCCCTCTGCACCCCGGGAGGTCCTGATGGCAGGAAGAAGCAAAGGGAAGTGAGGGAAGGTGTGTGTGCCCCTTGTTGCCCCGGGGGCCCCGCCGGCCTAGGAGAGTGCGGTAGGAGAGGGACCAGTGCAGAGGAACTCGCTGCAGATGAGATGATGAAGAGGCTCAGCCCAGCTCCCCCGGGGCAGGGAATGTGCGGCCCTGCCGGGACTCCCTGCGCAGACCTCGGCATAAGGAGCCCGAGGGGAACGGGGGAAGGTGCGGGGGGAGGGTCGGCCCCACACGGGCACGCCAGAGCGGGGGGGCAGCAGAGCGGATGGCTCCGGAAAGCTCGGGGAAAGCTTGGGGGAGAGGAGAAGTGGGTCAGGGGCGAAGGAGGGATAAGGAAAAGAGAAGAAGGGGGGAGGGGGCGATGAGGCCGAGAGAGGCGGCTGCGAAGAAAGCAAGAGGAAGGAGTGGAGAGACAAAGGGGGACGCGGCAGCTGCCCGGCGGCGTGGACAGGGAGGGGAGCGCAGAGCCGCCCCGGCGAACAGTGGGGCCGGTTCCTCAGCGCCTCTCCCTCCGCCACCCGCTCGGCCGGCCGCGGGGACACCCGGCGGCATCAGCCCTGGCCGCCCGCTCGGGGCCGGGGGAAGGGCTGGGGCGACCGGCAGGGAGCGGGGCGGGCGGGGAAAGGCAGCGGGGCCGCCTCCAGAGACGGGGGCACTGGCGGCCAGCAGCCCCCTGCCCCCGCGGTCTGGCAGGGGCTGTGCTCCCCGTGTCTCTGCGGCGGGGAGCGATGGGACCCCCCTCTGCCAGGGGACAAGTTTTGCTAAACCTTTTCTTCGGGACGCAAGAGGAAACCGTGCGCACGGGACACGGGACGGGAACAGCTCACGCGCACACGCCTCGTCGTTTTTACGGGCGCTTCTCGCTCCTAAATAACGTTCCCCTCGAACACCTGCCCACCTCGTCCTCCGGTCCCCTCCCCACCGTCCCTCGGGGCCGTGGGGCGGTGCGGGGCACGGCTCGGCCCCGTGGGGTCGGACAGGACAACGAGAGCTGCGTGGGGTTCCCCGGGGAGGGGCCCTGCTCAGCCCTAAGGCGCCCGGAGGGGCTGGGGAGCAGAGCATCCCGCCCGGGATGGGGACATCGCGGGCCGCCCCGTCACCCTCAGCGCTTTCCTCCTCCTATTTCGTTATTTAATTGTATTTCTTTGCTAGGAGCAGCTCTCCCTGGGCTGCCCGCACCTGGTGTGTGCGCGGGGGTGATCGTGCTTCCCCCCCTGCGATTTCTTTGCAGCTCCCGGAGCTTTTCCAGACTCCGCGTTTCTCCCGCTGCTCGCACGGGCTCGGGATGCGGCTCCCACCGCGCCGGGGACGGGCAGATGCAGGGGCGCGCTGCACCGCAGCTGCACTCGTGGAGATGTGTGCGTGCTTCCAATCCGCTTTCCCTCGTTCTTTTCCCGTCCGGCAGGACGGGGCAGGCACCGCTGCGAACCGTGTGCCCCCCGCACAAGGCGGCAGCTACGCGGGGCTCGGCAGCCCGGGGCCGGGCAGAGCCGTGGGGAGCAGCGCAGAACTGCCCCTGCGCCCTCCGGCGCTCCGGGAAGGGCTGGGGGGGGGAGGGGGGGAGGTGGCGATTCAGTCCCGGGGCCGGTCCCCCCCTCGCCCCCCCGGGAGGGCGGCCAGGGCGAGGGGCACCCTCTGCCTCCGTGGCGCACGGGCGGGGCCGCGGGCTTGTGCCGTGGGGAGGCAATTTACTCATTTGCCCCGGTGAAAAGAAAAAGCACGAGAAATTCAATTAAAGCGGCTCTGGCAAAAGGAGTTATTTGAGGCATGAATGTCTCCCCTAAAGCTGCAGCAATCATGTGGCATTAGACACTTCCGGAATCCTATAGCCAACTTGAAAAATCCCAGACCCCCTTTTTCCCTAATTTTTGCTCTGATCTGTAATTTTATCCACATTTGCACTAGTTTGAGCATTCTGGCTCTCCCATCTGAAAGCCTGCAATTACTATATAATTCTTCGCAATTTCACATGTCCTAATATGGACTGTAATTTTTGCGCAAGACAATTTCCTGCTATTTCAAGCATCAACATTGTCAAAGTTGTATGTACATAATAAATGGGAATATCAATGCATAGTTTTTAGCATAACATCTTGACTCCTCGATAATTATATCCGTTCGGAGCCTACGCAGAATTAGCCTGAATTGCATGGTAACTGCTGCTGCTTTAAAATTTTTAAAAATTACTCATAATTTTCCCAAAGATTACCAAGATCTCGAGTGCACAATGTCATCAGCGTAATGAAGAGTAAACATTTATGCTAATAATCTGCAATTTTTTTCATCAGCTATAAAGACAGAGGCTATATAGCAGAAAATTTCAGTCATATTCTGCAAGAGCAGAGCTGCAAAAAGGCTGCCGCGCTCAGAGGCATGTGCATCTCTGGGGGATCTCAATCCACATTTGCACTCTCAGGATATTATTATTGTGCTCGGCTTTTTTTTTTTTTTTTTTTTTTTCCCCCCCTTTCTTTCTCCCTCCCCGATCCTCTCCCTGTCCCTCTCGCTCTCTCGCTCCTGTAACTTTCGTAGCAAAAAGCCGCGTTCTGTCCATTGGTTTTATTGTAAAGCAAAGAGCTGTGTCCGGAGCCCCGGGGAGAGGCGAAGGTAAGGGCGGCGGCACAGGCTCCTTTCTCGCGGGGGTAGGTGAGTGCACGGGGCGCGGCGGGGCTGGACGGGGGGGGGGGCACCGGCCGCGGCTCCGCCGCCCCATCTCGCCGCTAAAGTTCCCCGGCGGTGGCGGGGCGAGGGAAGGGAGCGGGGGCAGCGGCGCAGGGGCCAGCGGAGCCGGGCCCCCCCGCGGGCCGGGGCTGCCGGGAGCGCTCGGGCGCGGGGCTGGTGTCGCGGTGCGCGGTTGTCGGTGCCAAAGGGAGCGGTGCTGGCCGGTTCCCGGCCGGGAGCCGCGAGGGGAGGGCTCGGGGGGGGGACACGGCACTTGGTGACAGGCGGCAGGGAGAGCAGAGCGGACTCCGGCCGGGATGGCCGATCCCCCTCTGTCAAAGGAAGGGAGAAAATTCCCGATGCAAACGGGCTCGGGCTCTGATATTTGATTTTTTTCCAGTTTCAGGGGCCGCTCTGTGCTCTGCAATTAGATTGACACATGTACAACATCCCCAGCCATTCAAAGGGGTTCGCAGGGACACTCCAAAGGGATTTTTTTTTTCCCTTTTTCTTTTTGTGTGGAAGATATTAAAGAGGTATCTGTTGTTTGGCAATTTTGCTAAGTCTGTCTTCATTACTTCAACATTGTGCATTTGCTAATTTGGAAGCCCCTTCCTATTGACAGCTCTGCTCCATACACCTGCAAGCAATTTGCAGAGCTCCAATATAGGAGAATTGCAGAGATGGCAGCTCGCACCTATTTTATTTTTTTTTTTCTTCGCTTTTCTCAATGCACAGCAAATTTGGCTTTCAGTGCGTTATCTCTTTTGTTAATGCAAAAAGATTCCCTGGGCGAAAAAATTGCTCATAATTACCAGAGAGATGGGGAAACTGCATTAGAATAAATAAACCTGAAATTACTGTAATTATGTTGTGTTTGATGGGCTCGGCTTGTAATCAAGAAGAGAATACAGTGAAATGATGCTGACCCTCTTGGGTTTGCAGCTGTACGCGCACTTTGGGGTCTTTTTTTGCAGAAAAGAGTCATTTTGATCATCATTAAGCTGTGTGTAACCTATTTCAGAAGTGTTTGAAAATGAGGGGCACTTTCTCTTTTTTCCCAACAAGGAAAAAATATATCCCAAAATTACATTTTGCCATTTACAGGCTCATCCATAAGGTTGTGTTTGCGGGGTGACAATTGTTAAAGGTATTATATTCGAAATCAGGACTTAATCATTGTAATGAGGTATTGTTTCAATATAAGCACCTTTGGATTACTCATAGTTTAATTAATATCCTCATTATGAAAATCTTCGAATCAGATATTTGATGAACTACTTGTCAGCAACAAGGCAGAATTAATTAGGCCTGTATTGAGATTAACATTTAAAAATGTACAATTATAATAGACTCTAACTCAAGACCGCCTCACTGAGAGAAAACTAATAATTTCTCTATTTGAACTGTTAGCAAGACGTTATTGAATTAGGAGAAGCCAATATATCTTTAAAGCGCTCCGAGCGTCCCCGTTCCTGTCCGGCCAAGGGCGTTTGGTGCCCGCGCCGCCGCCGCGGGGGCTGCGCGGCTCTTGGGGGCTGCGGGGCCGCTCGGGCTCTCTCGGCTCCCGCTCCTCCCGCGGCTTCGGGCGGGGAAATACAGAGCTGGGGAGGATTCGTCGTGCCGGGTGCGGCACCCCCGGGGGCCGCCGCGGGTGCGCGCCCGCGCGGATGCTGCGCGCCGGCCCCGAGCACCGCGGAGCGCACGGAGTCGCGCATCTTGGCGTCTTGGCGCATCTCGGTGTCTCGGCGCGGGGGGCGGCACACCCGCGGAGCCGAGCCCCGGCTCCCCCCGCGGGAGCCGCGCTGGTGGCTGCGGGCTGGGCAGCGGGCACGGCTGAGCCGGAATGAGCCGGGGCGCCGGGATGGCTCCGCCGCCGGGATGAGCCCGGGCACCGGGATAGCTCCGCCGCCGGGACGAGCCGGTGCCCCGGGGTGGCTCCGCCGCCGAGGCCTGGCTGGGGGTGCGGGCCAGGGCTCTCCTTCCCGGGGCAGGAGCTCCTCCTGGGTCCCCCCGTCCCGAGCCGCGCTGCGAGGCAGGGAGCACGCGTGTCTCTTTTTCCAAACCATAATTTTACTGTCTCAAAGAAACTTTATAACTTATGTACAAAGATTTGTGTGTGGGTTTTTTTTTTCCTTTCTTTCCCCAGATACAAAGCAATAAGTTAACATTCTCAATATAAAACTAAACTTTGACATATAGAACACTAAACACAGCCGAGTTCAGTTTATCACATCTTTCGAGTTTCACAAGTAAAATGTCAAGATCTCAGTACACAAAGCATCATGTTTTACAGCCACACGAAACAGAACGGAAATAATAATAATAATTAAACAAAAAAAAAGCTAAATTTGTGCAACATGTTTACAGAACAGTAATAATAATAATAAAGAATAAATTATGTACAGCGAGTAGCTCCTGCACGTCGGGTTTGTGCATTTCGCCCTCGGGCCGGCTCTCGGCGGGGGAAGCCTCGCGGGTCCCGTTCCCCCCCCGGGGCTCCCGTTCCGTTCTCCGCCTCAGCAAAGCGCTCTGCAGCTGCCGCGGTCCCACTTGAGAGCGCCGAGCGATGTGCGTTTATTTCTTTTGTTAAATAGGCGAGAAATGCGAATCGTTCGGACCAAACCGCTCCGCACGGTATAAAAGTTATTGTAAAAGCTAAAAACGACATCCTTCTCTGGTGGTGATTTATTGGGGGGACGGGACGGGGACGAGCGGGTTTGGGTTCGTTCGAAGGGAGCTGCGCCTCCGAGCCGCGCACCCTGCGAACCGGATTGTCCGTTTGTTTCTAGCACTCTCGTAGTGGTAATTTAAGTCAATAAATAAAACCCCTGTCTTCCCCTTTTAACAACAACAAAAAAAATATACAGATGGATAGCGAAAGGTACAGAAAATGTCGAGGGAAAGAAGCTCTGGAAACCGTAAAGCTTCCTTCCCCCCTGCAATTGAAGAGACCGTCAGATCGGGGTAGCAAATAAATGACCTACATTTCAACAGACACAGACAGACAGACAGGACAGAGAAGGCTTTCGCCCCCCCAGACATCTTTCTCTGATTGTCCCACAAGCCGCGGCCGGCGCTCGCTCTGCTCCCAGGCTGTTGTGCGGTGCTCGGGGCCGCTCCGGCAGCTGTCGGCGGTGGGAACCGGCCCGCATCACATCTGTCCTCGCCTGCACCGAGCTACGGTGCAGAGTCCTAATGGCTGAATGGGCAAGAGACCTCCTGTTTGTTTGTTTGTTAGAGTTTCTTTTGTGTTTTTCCTCTCTCTTCCCCCTTCGTTTTTTTTTCTTTTTTTTTTTTCACTTTCCTTTTATTTTACTTAATTTCTTCCTTTTTTTTTTCTTTTTTTTTTTTTTTTTCCCTCGTAATAATTTTAATACTTTTCGGAACCGTTAGTGCTTGCGGTGGGGGAAAACGGGTTTATCATCACATCAGCTGTGGCTGCTGCATAGCTTCTTGGTGGGCTGAAGGATACCACGACGTGTAGCTGGGGATGTAGGTGCCCGGGGTCCCCGAGGAGGCCTTACCGGAGGCGGAGGTGGTGTTCCACACCGGGGGCACGGGTGGCGAGCTGCCCGAGAGAGCCCTGCCGTTGCTCAAGGCGCTGCTCTCCAGGGCGGCCCCTCCTTGCTTCATCAGCTTCTTGAATTTGGAGCGCTTGTTCTGAAACCAAATCTTCACCTGAAAACGGGAACGGCAAAGGGTTCAGCATCCCTCGGCCCGGCCCCGCATCCTCCACCTCGGGGTCCGACCGACCCCGCACTTGGCGGCCCCCGCCAGCTTCTCCCCCTATCTCCCCCAGAGGCTGCCGTGCCCGTTTCCAACCCCCCCGGTAAGAGCCCCCACCACCACCCCCCGCCCGCCCCGTCGCGACGGGCCCTGTTGTCCGCGGCTCTGAGCCGTCTGCATCTCGCTTGGGGTCTCCCACGCCGGCGGTGGGGACAAGGACAGGACACGGGAGAGGGTCTGGCTCACTGAGAGCCCTACCTGGGTCTGGGTGAGTCCCAGAGATGCTGCGAGTTCGGCTCTTTCGGGGAGAGCCAGGTACTGAGTTTGCTGGAACCTCCTGTTCAAAGCCTGCAGCTGCAAACTGGAATAAATAGTCCTGGGTTTGCGGATTTTTTTCCCTTTCCCATTAAAGCGAACTTCCCCTCCTTCTACCACAGTGCTTTTCTCCGATTCGGCCCCTACAAACCACAAACGATGCAGAATAAATAATAATAATAATAGCAGCGACAGCAATAATAGCAGTAACAGCAGCAATAGTAACAATAACAGCAGCAACATCAACAATAACAATAATGACGAGCAAGAAAAGTGAAGCTTGAGTAACGCTAACAAAGGCTCCGGGCGATTATGGCAGCCCAGGCTTCTTCCCAGAGAAAGTTTGCTATTTTTACAGACTGCAGTTTAGGTTTAATTACCCTTAATTGCATACATTGTTTATAGCGCTACGCAATAAATAATTACGAAGACTAATACGTGCACATCTGGGTTGATTTCTTTTCCAGCCGGGCATTGTGTGCTCTGTGTACTGTTCCCCTGTGATCCTCAGCCTCTCCTGACTAATATTTTGCAATTTAATTTAATTTTTTCCCCCGATAGATTTTTTTTTTTTGACACAAGCACCCTCCCTCCCTCCTCGCCTTCCCTCCCCCCTCCCTCCCCCTCCCCAAAGCCGAGTGCACCTACCTGTCTCCTCTAACCGGGTCTGAGTCAGGCTGGAGCTGTTGGGGTAGGACTGCACTGAACTGATGTAGGGGTTGGTCGAGTGGCTGCTGACCGAGTTCACATAGGGGTAGCCCAGCGGTCGGGAGAAGGACGAAGCTGTGCTGTACGAGCTGTCAGGCTGAGAGTGGCCCGCGGAGTGTAAACAGTGCATGGAATAGTGTCCGTGGGACATGGGAGAAGGAGACATTTGCTGGCTGGGCGGCCCAAACTCCATAAAGACAGCCTTCCCTGAGACGGGGCTATTTAGACTCTCTGGCATGGTAGTCATGGTCATTTCTTGTCGCTTGGTCTGTGTGTGTGTTCTCTCTTCAGCTTGCCTTTTTGGGGTCTGTTGTGTTTCTCAGGACAGGAAAGAACCCAATTTAAGCGGAACAGGGTTTTTCACTTTCCATTCATAAGAAAATGGAGTTTGTCTCTTTGAAAAGTCTAAGCATGATGCTGTAGATCTACACAAACTCGCCTAAAAGCTTTGACTCAGCCAAGTCTATGAATATTCATGAGCTGGCGGAGCTGATTGGTCCGCCGTCTTGCATAATCGCTTTGGATTGGTCCGAGGCGCTTGCGGCTCGCCCGGACCCCGGTGAGCGCGGAGAGCCGGGCTGGCAGCGCCTCCCCGAGCGCCGGCCGCACGCCCCGACGGCACCGGCCGCGGCCTCCGCTCCGCCGCCCCTCGTGGCGGACGGGCCCGCGGCCGCGCTCCCCGGCCCGGGAGGGCTGTGCGGGGGCTGCCCGCCGCGCCGGCCCCGCTCCGAGCCCCGCAAGCGGCGGCGGCCCCGAGGAAGAGCGGGCGGCCCCGGGGCGAGGGCATGCAGGGGCTGTCCGCTCCCACCGAGGGTCCCGGTTCTGTTCTCCAAAGGGGTGTGGGGGGGTGTGTGTGTGTGTGGAATCCAATGAAACAAAAATCGCCCCAAACGGCACTGTTGAGCTCAAAATGAAAACTTCCGCGTGCGTGAGCGGTAAATGAGGTGGGACTCGGGAGATCCTCCCCAGAAAGCCCGCGATGAATCCCAAATTACTTTGTTAGATAATTAGAAAGTGTTGATAATTATTTCTTTCATAATTCAGCGGTGTGGCTGTAACAGGAAAATGATCTTGTGAAAGTTCACACGTGCAGATGTATTAGTTACTGATTCATTTGATTAAATGCTAGTCTCAAGTGCTCTGATCCACAGCTGAAGGCGGCCCCATTAGCATAACACTGATGTTTAATTTTCATACGCATAATTAGCCATATATTTAACACTAATAGCAACATGCAGCCTTCCAGCATTAAACAGCCTGGGATTTGATCTGGCCTGGGCTGAACTTTCCCGGTTACACCTAGGCTGTCTAGGGTGCGCAGTTATCACGGCACCACATCGATGTAATCGAGCACATTTTGGCAAAGGGAGAACACCAATAAAAGTGAACATTCAAAACAAACCCCGGCGCTGATGTCGTGAGCGGTATCACCGCCGGTTTGTCTTCCCTCGACGCCGCGGGCGGGCACCCCTGGCTGCGGCACCCCCGGCAATGGGGCTGCGGGATGGGGCACCCCCGGCAATGGGGCATCCCAGGCTGCGGGGCTCAGGCTCCGCTCCGCCGGGCAGCGGAGGCCCCTGGAGCATCCGGCTAATGACCGAACAAAGCTGGCGAGACCGAGTCCCTCTGCTCCTGGACTCTTTTTTTTTTTTTTCCTCATTAGTGGCTCTGTCGGTTTTAATTGCCCATTTCCTAACGCCTCTTTTACTTCCTCCCCCTCCTTTTTTTTTTTTTTTTTTTTTTCGTTTGTTTCGCTCGCGATGCGCAAAGTTCATTTTCACGCCCTCGGCGAGGCTCGGGGCGGGAACGGGCAGTGTCCCCACACCAACCTCTCCGGCTCTGCCCTCCCGGCGATGGAAGCGGCGGCCCGAAGAGGGGACGGGGCGCCCGGCAGCTCCAGTGCCTTCGCCGCCCTTCAGCCCAGCGGCTGCGGGGAGGGGAGGCTGCTCCGGTCCCGGAGCGAACCGCAGTGCCGGGGCCCCACCGCAGCCCCCGCGCCCCCGGAGCCCATCCCCGCCGCCCCTCCGTAGAGGAGCGATCGCCCCGTCGGGGCTCCGATTGCGCTCGCCCGGCGGCACCTCCTGCGTGAAGGGCTTGCGGGAGGCGCTGGCCGGCCCCGGCGGCCGAGGCGTCTCTTTAGGCTCTCTCATAAGTAGGATTACAAACGCGCGCCGTCGGTGGCAGCGGCCGGTAGACCCCGCGGTCCCGTCAGAGTCACAGGGGGACTCCAGAGCGACGGAGAGGAGCTGCCGGCAGCCCGCGGACCCGGGGCTGGGGTGGGGCCTGCTCCCCTGCCCCGCTCCGCCTCGCCCCACGCCGCGGTAAGCACGGGACGGGAGGCGGAGGGGCAGGGGACGGGGGTGCCATCCCGCGGCTCCCGGCGCCACCTCCCCCGGAGCTTCCCCGGGAGGCGTTCGGAAGCGATGCTCCCCCGGGCGCTGCTGCGCGTCCCTCGCTTTCCGCGCCGCTTCACCTCCGTCTGCTTGTAAACTTGTTGGCTGCGCCGATTGGTTTTGCAGGTTTTAAGGCCTTCCAAGCTCCCCTCGGGGAGGACGGAGCTGGGCGGCTGCCCGGCGGGGTTAGCCGTGTTCTGGAGGGGTGTCCTGGCTTTTTAAACGATGCTGTTAGAAACTATTAGGAGCTGACAGCTCGCTGTACTCGAATGAAAACAAACAGCACAGTAAAGCTGTAAGAAAGCGGCTTACTCCTGCCTTGGACCTCTGAGGGAGCCGGTGCTGAGCAGCCCCGGCCGGCGCTCGGCACGGAACAGCATCCGCCCGCCATTCGGGGCGTTACTGCTGCCAAACCCGCACCGCCGCTGCCGCGGGGCTGAGCCATTTCTGCATGTTACTCCTTTTATCTTCAAGGCTACCCCGGATTTCACAGGACCAGGTCCTGCTCCGGTAACTTCCAAGTACCAAGGCCAGACAAGGCAGGCTCGACGGGACGGTCAGCGAGCAGCTAATTCCAACCCAAAGCCTTTGCCCCTGGCAGGCCCGGGACAGGAGCGCAGCGAGCAGGAACCCGCAGGTCATGAGGATCATCAGCTCCGGACTCCGGGCAGGAGTTGGGGCTCATCTTCCAGACCGCAAACTCCTCTCTCTCTGTTAAACACTTAAATTGCAGAGTGCCTCTCCCTTCACTAACGTGGGTACCGCAGAGCAGTGATTACCCCAAACCGGCTAATTCTTCAAGCAGGGCAATTATTGATCTCTAGAGAAGCACACTTCGCATCTAATTTTTATCACTTTTTGTGCTGTGTAAAGAAAAATTAGCCGAGGCAGGAAGAGGGAGAGATGGGATGGCTGCAGGGAAGAGTCTGCAGTCTCTGCCTGCCACCCTCCAGAAACTTTTTACCATCTTAGTAGAAGTTACAGCCTGGGAAACAGCACTGTGCTAAATGCAGTGAAGACAAATTGACTCCATACCTCAGCTATAAAGGGAAAATACTATGTTCCTCTGTCCTCCCAGCTGCACTGTGTCATCCAATACATGTTTGTCCCACACAGGATTTGGAAGAGAGGGGCTCTCTGACCCTCACCCCAAATAACCCAAACCCTTTGCACTTGCAGACGGTACATGGCGATTTCCAGGGTCACAATCAAGCCAAGGAACTTTTATTAAATACTCACCAGGCAACACACAGAAAGGACTATATCCACAGCTGACCTCCCAATCTGCTTTTTCTGTCCCCTGAAGTGGCTTACACAGCACCCATTCCCCACAGAAATTACAGAAACTTCCTTTCTGTCCCAAGTGAAACTGGAAATCCCAGAAGCAGAGCGAGTCTCTCCACCTTGCTCAATCTTTAGCCTTCTTCCACCACTTTAGAGAGGATTTCTGCTCCCTCTGAGGTAATCACAACGGTATGTTCAAACTGTGCTGATCTGAAATGCACATTTAGCAGTTAGTTATTAGGGGGTAAACGCAGCCACCATGCCCGTAAAACTCACCCGTTTTTTTTCCCCCACTGTCAGTGATCAGGAAAGACTGAAAAATAAAATCAGGCACCTTTTATTGTCTACAGAAATTGCAGTCCATTTATCCTTCAGAATCTTAAATTCGGGAGATCCCTCCATTATTATTGGCTCTGCAACAAGAGAAACAAAACGTTGCCTAAAATTAGTTAGCACTGCTGTGGAGACTGCGAGGGAAGCAAGCAAGGGGTGGCGGTCCCAGCAGGTAGCTCCCCCTCTGCACAGTCCTCCCTGGGCCGGAACCCTCTTACAGCACTAAAAGATGAACTGAAGACAAAAATAGGGTATCAAGGTAGGAAGTTGCCCATTCTTCTTTTGTAAAACCGGGGAATTTTAATCAAGCTTTAATTAGGACTCCGTGGATAACAACCAAAGCACCAACCACACTTAAAAACAGCAGATAGTTTTAAATATTTGATTTTTTTTAAAACAGGTTTAAAACGTTCATTAATTCAGCAAAACAACCATTTCCTTACGCCCCTCTAATTGCCGCACACAGTGCGGAAGAGGGCTTTTCCCCCCGCACCCCACGGCTGTACTCAGCCCGACGGGGCTGCGGGGCGAGGCTATGCCGGGGTCCGGCGGCCCGAGCCGCGCTGGCAGGCAGCAAGCGACAGCAGAGCCGCCAGGCAGCCGGGTGCCGAGCCACGGCTGCGGGGACGCGGCCGCAGCCTCCTCCTCCGCAGCCCGAGCGAGGCGGCGGAGGCTGCGCCGCGCCAGAAACACGCGCCAAATCGGTCATTTAGTACGATTGATAATAAACCTTTCGTTTTCTAAATCTTATCGTTTGGAAGCGATTCGATCCAATTGGTTCCTTTCTTTTACAAACGGTATTTTAATCTGCTTGCGAAGCGGTCAGTGTCACCGCCACCCCCCGCCTGCCCGGGCGCTTCTGCCCCCGGTAACGAGCCCGAGCGGGTCTGGGCTGCTCCGTGCGCGCTTCCTCACAGCAAACCCACTCACCTATCGTGAACGCCATTCCCTCTTCCATTAACAAATCACTGTCATTGGCTACAAAAGAAAAGAAAAACGCGTTTATGGCTGTAGGGGCTTTTTTTCCTTCCCCGGTAAAGGCGAGCAGCGCTCGGTTGAACCCCCGTGCGCTCGCAGGTGCCGCCGCGCTTCCACCGCCCCGACGGCGGCTCCTGCCACGCCGGCTCCGGGGCCCCGAGCATTTCGACCCGTGAGGAGCTCGGTGTCGGAGCAGGATGCGGGCTGCGGGGGTGCAGGGCAGGTGCTGCCCCGACGGCTCCCTTAAACCACCGATTTATCCAGAAAAATAACCCGCGCGGCTCTCGGAGGACGAGGCCGGGGCTCCCCCCGGCTCCCCAGCGTGGGAGTCGCCCCCGTGGGGCGCAGCAGCTGCGTGGGGCGCGGGCCCGGCCAGCGAGGGCCGCTTACCGTGGTGCCACACCTCGGGGTGCCCGTGGAAGTACGAGCCAATGCCGTGGCCGACGAAGAAGGGGCAGACCTGGAAGCCTCCCTGCTGCGCCACGGAGCTGCGGGGCAAAAAGGACACGGTGAGGGAGCACGTCCCGACCACGACCTCCGCTAGCCAGCCCCGGCCCGGCCCCCACCGCATTGGTACTGTCAGCGGCATCACTTGGATCCTGCAAGTGCTCGCCCCCCACCCCAGTGCTGGTTCACGACTTTGTGCCCACTCCAAAAGACAGCAACTGTCAGAGCAAGCACCAGTGAGCCATTGTTAGGTTTCAGAGTTAACAGGCCTGCCAGCAGAGGCTAGTAGCTCCTGTGACAGCCCTGCTCTATAAACATGTTACCTCCCTGTTTGGTAACCTCTCCATGAGCTCACTGGGAACTCATTTTGACATGGGACAGCTAAATGACAGCCAAGTTGTGGAGCTGAGGCCCTACCAGATCACTGCCTGCTCTGGGCTTTCTGCAGGAGAAAAGGGTCCTGCTGCTGAAAAGGATAGTTAAGAGCCTTACTTGTTCCCTTCCAAAATACTGCAAACATTCCATACCAAAATATATTGTAATTCCAGCAAATCTGGTCATGCCAATTAACAGTGTATTTCTAATGAACCCATCACAACACATAGTGAAACCAAATCCTAACAGTTATTGCATTTCAGTTCTGCTTGGGAGACCTGTCCTGTTCTTTGTGATCTGCTTCAGGGTGACTCCAACAGCTGCTTGCAGGAACACAGCCCAGCACCGACCCTCACCCATGTCAGGAAAGCAAAGTCCTATCTCAGTCCCTAAAAACTGAAAGACCTGGAGATAACTGGAGCTTCCTTTGGCTGCTGGGCCACTCCATACCTGCAGGCTTCACTCACTCTTAGTCTCTGTCCTCCCTCAAACAGTGGTGGCACGAGTGACCTGAGGCAGCTCAGCCAGGAGGGCTGGCCACATCCACAAGAGAAATGTGTGGAGATTTGGGGGCACCTGGAGATGGATTAGAAATGACAAGGAAGCTGCCCCCATCCCTGTGTATCATCCCCGCACTAATTCTAAAAGCAAACAGGAGCGAGATAGAAAGGAACTTAGCCTGAAAGATTTCACCTTTCAGCTTCATTTGTTTGTTTTCATCGAGGAAGACACTTATAAACTTCACGTTGCCTTAACAAATGCCTTCTCAGAGTTGGACTGCCGGCAGAAAAGTGGGAAAGTTGAGAAACTCAGATGTGTAAGCTCTCACAGAAATTAAAGCACGTGAAACCCCATGGGGAGGCCCTTATTCAGGTGTAAAGAAGCCTCAGCTTGATGTAATCCCTTTACACATCAAGCTTCACAGACCCTGCAGTGCTGGCTCCAGGGCTTGTGGGTCACTATCCCAGAATTTAATGCCACTGCAATTGAGGGACATGGTGCTCCACCATGGCAAAACGGTGACAAGAGAGAAGAGTCAGGTCAACAGTTAATAATTCTGCAGTGTTCAGACATTAAGAGCACATTTTAACAGGATTTGTGTATTAGCTTTTACCTACCCATTGCCCTGATAGAAAAATTAATCACATTTCTTTCATTAACTCTAGAGAAGAATTGAACTTTCAAGTTTGGCTGTCTCCAAACTCCTTAGCAATAGCAAAAAAAGATAACTGATAAGGCTAGAAGTTGGGCTTCACTTGGTTGTATTCAAAGTCCAGAGTTTTACTTTATACATCATTTATGTGGGAAAAAAATCATGAAGGTTTATGCAGCAATAAGTCCTACTAGCGATGAAAAAGACTTTCTTTACTGCCTTTCTAACATATCACCCACTCTGTGTCAGAGACCTGGCACCGTGGGTATGATGAAGCTGAAGGCCAAGGAAGAAGGAAGAGGAATGCTGAGGAGTTAGAAAGCTGTATTACCTAGAAACATACACAAAATGAAATGGAAGATCTCTTGTGACAAGCCCAGAGCGATGCAGATAATGACTCCCACATGGGTGAGGCAATTCTCTGAAGAGAGATAGGAGAAGCCATCTATGCAACATATGATAAGTTTTTCCTGCACCTTCTTCTGCAACTCTTTTGCAAAGGCATGAACAACCCCACTCAGCTCTGCTGATCTCCTGACACGGTACCCCTGCCCACTGAAAGAGCACAGTAATTTTTTGAGATGATTTGTATTATTACAGGTTCCCCCCCAGACCTCCAGCTTCGGTAGCAAGATGGAAAGCTGTTCTTTGAGCGCCACAGCTACATCCTCTCCTGTGGGCAGGGGACGCTCTCCTCTCACCCCAGCACTCAGCTGGCACCGACATGGGTGGCAGCAGCAGCTGCGCGCTGGGCACAGGGTGAAGGAGTGCCAGGGCACACAGAAGGCAGTGTTGAGACAGTATCCCATCCTCATGGGGTGAAAGAATTTCAACAGTGAATTCTGCGACTTTCTTGCCAAACAGCTTGAAAACAACTCTGTTGGCATTGAGTACATCAGTGGTTACCGTCTGCGATCAAAATAGGGGATCTCGGAGCTCACAGGGCTTTGACATCTGCACTGACAGACGCCTGTGTCTCTTCCCCTCCTCCCCCTAATGTCTACAGACAGAGCTTGAGTATTCTTTACATAAAATGTAATGTGGCCAATGAACCTGAAGTGACACAGAGAAAACCTGCAGAGAAAATAAGCTGCAAATATAAAACACAGCCACGTTCAATCTGTGTTTACTATTTGCATGTGCTTCAGAAGCACCTTATGGGGTGCTTGTGTTCACTCCACAACTACTGTCTTTACTTTGGAGTACTTAAAATATACCAGTGGACTCTTACATCCTTGTGGAGTTACAGTAAAATGCTCAGCTTTCATAAAAAACAAAGCTACTAACACCACCTAAAACTTGCAAAGGTAATCCTGTACATGTACACATTGGCTCTAAATGCTCACTGGAAGGACTTTGAAACAGCTTGGGAAGAGGGAATGGAACTTGGTCAGCCTGTCTAGACACCAGGACTCTCCGACTGTGGAATCTGGCAAAACACTCCGGATGTCATTGAGCAGGGCATTTTTTGCCCAAGTTTGCCATTTGCCGCTGACAACGGCTCAGCGTTTGGTCTCGCTGTCTCATTGCCCAGCTCAGGATCTGTCAGCAGTGGCCTTTCTTTCCAGCCTTTCCTGGAAGGCAAGATCACAGTCCCAGCTCCATGCGCTGCTCCTTGTGGACAGGCAGTGTAAGATAAGCAGCTGGAGGATTCCTAAATGCAAGAAGGGAAACAGTGATGGCATGAGGCTGGAGTCAGCACGGCTGAGCCGGACTGCCTGGCATCTGCCATGGGAAAGGAGAGCTGCACGCGTGGATGTGCCAGTCTGCCAGTTCCCCTTGGCCACGGAGCTTACCCTTGCCAAATCTTACACTTTCAGAGCAAAGGCTGGGGTAGCAGAGCTATGCTGCACTGACAGCATCAAGAAGGGAAAAAAAGATTCTTCATAATAATCAGTGTTAAAAATATCCATTGACAACATTTATCCTCACACATTTTATTCTCTGAGCCATGTTGCATGCTTGGGCAGAGGTGAATTGGGCAGGATTAAAAGCATAATCATTTAATGAGCCCAGTACTTGATTTTATGTTTTGCTGCCATATGTTCCAGCCCAGTGGCTGCAGAGTCAAGTACCTGCAGTGCTGCTCCTCTTTGGCTGATGACAAAGCCAAGCAAAGTGTCTGGTGTCAGGATGGACCAGCCCAGCTAGTAAAGGAACATCACTGAGGGCTAGGCTGTCCACCTACAGCCACGTGTAGAGCCTCTCATAGAACGGCATCTGGGAGTGAGTAGAGACAGGAGACCTGGGTGTCAGTTCCTCCCTGAGCATCCTCTTCCTGTATTGCCAGACAACAGCTAATTCTCCTAAAGGAGGGATGTGTGGAGACACGCACTGCCATCCTGTCAGCAGCTCAACAGGGAAAATACCACAAAGGAGCAACTGGCAGGACCAACTCTCTCCAAAGCTCTTCCTGATACTCTGGAGCCTCCCTGAAAGGAGTTTTTGAATGAATGGGATAAATCCCTGCCACAAAGAAGCTGAAAAGAATTTCTTTGGGGGCCTGGCCCTGTGCAGATAGCCTATAGGAGTGTCAACAGGATAAGAGGCATCCCAGCTCCAAAGGAAAAGCCATCCATTCAGTCTTTGGATTGGAACTCCCATTTTCTGAGGGGGAAGAACTCCCACCTCAAACCCTGAATTTCACTTTCTTTTTACCAAATTTTGTTACTTTTTCCTCAAGGCAGGTCTGGTCTGGTATTCTAAGCCCTCACTGAAACGAAGTGAAACAAATCCCATTTTCAGCACTGATAGCAATTGCCTCTCTTGGTGGCACAAGGAAAGACAAGACGGCACAGACCACTCACTACCCACACTGAAGATCCTGGTGAGCTGATTCCCAGCTAGGGATGCTTCCCTCGCAGTACCAGCTTCTCTCCCCAGGGATGAAACTTCCTCAACAACAGTCTTGCAGAGCAGCATGACATGAATGGCTGAAGTGGCTAAAGAAACCTGTCTTCTATTTCTGGGCAGTGAACATGCTTGGGAAACACTGAAAGCAATAATGGACCTGTGATAACTCTTTTCTCACTTAGGGATCCATATGAATGCATCTTTTTTTTTTCCTTTTCATAAGCAAAATGAAAGCATATTTGCATTTTTCAAAAAATTCTTGAAAACAGCATCAGTCCAAACAAGATTTGCTCATGATAAAAATCTCTGTTTTGAATAGTACCACATTATCTAATTTGAGAAATTACAAAATTCTACTGGGGAAATATTAAAGTATTTTTCTCTTAAACAGAAATCCTAGACTGAGGGAATGCACAAATTCCGGGATTCCCTATAATGACAATAAATGTTGAGGTATAATTAGTAATATTTTTGAAAGCCAACAATTGTTTTTTGAAAGAAAGGTACATTTTAGTTTCAAACTGGAACACAAATTACTGTATTTTTCTTACAATAGCGCTGAACTTTTATTTGAGGTTCTCTGTTTCTGAAAGCAGACATGATGGATTGAAATAAAAGATAATTTATTGCAATGCTTACTTTCAAGTGCAGAGAGAAGCAGTGTAATTGTAATTTACAGTAGCTGTCAAGGAAAATCTATCACAGATGACATTAAAATGACTTATTTTGCCTGAGCCACTTATTGTTTAAATGTGCATAATCTGATAGAAACAGATTTTTTTAAAAATCTGCTTTATATTGTTCTAAATTAATATCAAAACATATACTTATGAGTTAAACATTTTAAACCATTTATTAATACTTTCATCACTACTATTTTTTCCTAGGAGTTGGAAATTGGTTTATTTAACCATATCACATTTATGTTTTTCAGCTTTCTATACTCACAACACTTCCATGTCCCTAAACTCACTGTCTAAAAAGTAGTTTTCAAGCTAGATTCGTTTCTGTATGAAAGAAAAGTGTCAGAAATGGCAGAAGAAAATGGAACATAGGGCCCAATCCTGTTTCCAATGGAGCTGACCGACGGTTTTGCCACCGCCTTCAATAAGAACAGGTGGCAAAGATTATAATCTTTCTAAGCAAAGTAACTCACAAATCCATGCAATTTTTTATTTGCAACTTGTAGCTGATGGGAGAAGGAACTGCTATCCATGAAATACTCACTGTCAGCTATCGAGCTTCCATAACAAAGACTATGTTAGAACACTGAACGCAAACTTACCTCTGCAATATAATTATTCCTAAACCTACTGTAGAAAAGAAATATTCAGATTATTTGCGCCTAAGATATGTTCAGCATATCACCTTTATAGGAACACTGATGAAAGAAACCTAGACGTATTTCCATTCTCATGTGCCTAAAGGTTTTCAGCTTGTAGGTTCTTGTTCTCAGATATTTATGACATCTAACTCTCCTGAAACTAAAGATTTTCACGTATGTGTGTATTATATATGTCTGTCTGCATGCAAATGTTGAATGATGAATAACCAGAAACACAGTTTCACCAAGCCATGGCAATCTTTCAGCAGAGGCAGTGTTAAAGTAGTTCTAAACAAATCAGCACATTTAAATCATTGACACGATAAAATCTTGAGAAATAAAGTTAACGACCTGCTGTTTCATATGTAGTTTTGAACACCCACTAGCTCTGATTAATCTGCTTTTCAAAGGGGGTGCTGACTATATATTTACACTTTGCAAGTAAACTGACTGCTATAGCAACACAGCAAAAATCCAATGTCACATTCATTCAATTCCGTTCTTTTTCCTCTTCATCCCTCCTTCTTTTTTTTTTTTTTTTTTTTTTTTAATACAGCTAGAATTAATGTAGTGAATCTGTAATGAAATGCATTATCCTGCATGGAGATTTATCAAATTTTCCAATTGAATGCCATGCTTTCCTAGCACTAGCTGGAGTTCACCTGCATGTTGGTGTGGCGTGTGGCTCTTTTTTGTAAAGAGTTAAGTTGAACACAAAAAAAGGGAACAAAGGTCAGCACCCAGCCGCCACTTGAATGTGAGATTTTTCTTTTTATTCCCCTTGATGTATACTAGGCTCTGTGTTATTAGTCTTAATGATGGAAAATTGTAGTGTTGATACAAATCTTTTTTTCAAAGTAGTAGGCGGGAGCTCCATTTGTTAGTAAGTTTTTTTGTGACTAAAAGCCACGGACAGTACATTTATGTAGCAGTAAAAGGCCTAGATGCTCTTTCCATAGCAGAGCTAATTATTCCTACTGTGACCTTACTGATCTACCCTGTTCCTAGTACATCTCATCTGCACGCCTGTTCCTCTGTGTAGATGGTGTCAGAGAATATGAAAAACCCTATAATGAAACCATTTTCATGATGGAGAAAGGCTACTGGAGTTGCACTTGCTACAAAGAGGCTCAATTATATGAGTAATTGTGATAATTTTCTACATTCATAGCCTTCAATGGGGAAAAAAGAATGAGAGCCACAAAGGAAAATTACTTTAACAAGAAAGTACAGAGAGTAAAAATGGAAGAAGAGACAAAAAGGGGGAAAAAAATAACCAGAAAAAAAGTTTAAAAAATAGATCTGGAGGGAGGAATAGCAAGACAGGGAGAACAACAGAAATGCTCAAAAAGCCTATGTGCAGCTGTGTTGCACAATTAAATTGAATTTTTTTTCTGCAGTTGATGAATGTGACTACTGCAAATGTGCCTCTGTAGTTAGCTATCATTTGTTGTTCCGTGACAGGAAAAGGATAATTACCTCTCAGAGAGAATCAAAGGCTGACATGCCCTTTAGACACAGCCATGAATGCAGAGCTCGATAGAATGCTTGAATAAGAATCCAGTGTTCTGTGCCCCCTTCTACTCAAGAATAAATTTTGTTAAAATGCAAGAGCACCACCAGTAAATTTGTTGAACCCTAGGTGTTCAAAAATATGAGGTGCATCTATCGACTCATCCCATTTGCAAAAATAAAACTACATTTTGAATTCACTTCTATTATATTCATGGACAGTAAGATAGCGAGATATGCATTAAATTTCTTTTCCCAGTAGGGGTCTGATTCAACATTTCCTATGAAAGAACAGAAAGACACTATCCTTTTTCTCCAGGCTAGTTAGCCTATAATTTAAAACTGTCAAAAACACAATTTTATACAAAGTCTTCAATAAAAGCTTCTCAGATATAACCCAAAGAGGTTTTACTAAAGTTTGATTCAGACTCTGTTACAATATTTTTAAAGCTATAAATACATTTAACTGATATTTTGCCGTTCTCTTTTTTTTCCTTAAAGTATTTGAAGGTTTACAAAGAAAAAAAAAGCAGCATCCTTTCAAGGTGACTAAGCCTTGCAGCTTTTAAGTAATCAGAATGTATTCAATAGCAAGGTGGGACCATTAATAGCTCAGTGAAGTATCGCTTAATGAAATGTATACGATATATGTCTATTTTTTTGGCAAACATTTTAAAATAATCCATAGGTACCTTCAAAATCTAAGCCGTATTTTTATTCAAAACTGCCAGCAGAAGAAGAGTCATGACTGCGTTTATGTGAAGGCTAGAAGGCATGCAAAATAGGGAAAAATATCTGAACGTGAGCTCTTTTTTCCCTGTGACGTTAGCATGAACTGCTCTTTGTAAGATCAGAAGCTCTCAAGATAATTTTTTTTGTACTTTTTAAACAAAGGGACTTATTTATATTGACTAATTCCTTTGTAGCATCTGTTATTGGTATACAATGAAAACAATGGTTTCTAACCTTCTTACATCATTTGCCAGGTGTGGTGTAGTTTCACATACAAATAAGAAATAAACAAAAACCGAGCACAAATTACATCTGTTAATTTAAATCCACCTTATGAATATCTTTGACTCTTTCTACAGTTATCTTGGCTGACCCTAGCGTAACTCACTTTAAAAAAAAAAATCTCCCTTACCCAAGGAACAACATTATAGCTCGGCAGTTCACATACTGATATCAGACTGAAATGATGGTTTTGAATCATAAAACATGTCATCAGCTTTATACCAAACCACCAATAACCTTTGTCCCACTTGCCAGCCCTCCCTTTACTTGTCAATATAAGGCTTACCTGATTGTGTTTCCAATTACAGAGAAGGGAGCCCCTGGTCTGCAAGCTGCAATTGCTTCATCTCTACATTTCCTGGCAACCTCCACTAACTTTTGACCAGATTTATCCACATTGCCCACCAAAAAGGTTTCAGAAGTGTCACCATGGTAGCCATTGTAATATACCTAAACATATGCAGAAATGTAAAGACATTTTCTTGTTTTGCATCCAGAAACAGACTGTCTCCTTAATTAAATCCATTCTTTGTAAGATCCAGCTATATACTGCAACAGATAGACCACAGCTAAGCTGTATTTGTGCAAACCAGACCAGAAAAGCAAAATAAATCTTAAAAAAAAAAAAAAAAAAGGCATGAAAGACTGCAAGGTGCACAAGGGCTGACAATGAAAATTTCAAGAAATGCAGAAGTTGTGCACCTCTGCCCAGCGGTGCACTGGATGATAGGATTCCTCAACCACAAGACATAAAGCTAATGGGGCTGTATTTGAGAAGATGTGTGAGAGCTGTGCATGGGCTGAAGGGGGCTGTGGGGCCGCTGGGTGCCCATCAGCCTCAGCTGCCCACCCTGGGGCCGGGGACCTGCCCCGCACCCTGCAGGGTTGGGGCATCGAGCCCCGCTGTTGGCCATGGGTGCTGCGAGACCCATCGGCAGCAGGCAGGGAGCCCTGTTCCTCCGCAGCCAGCACGCCCTGGTGTGGTTTTGAGGTGACGCTTTGCACGGCTGGTTGAGAGGTATACCCTGCCACCAGCATCCAGAGGGAGCTGCACGGAAAGCAGAGGCCAAATCCACTGCCAGCTACTGCCCATTTTCTTTAACCTCATTTTAAAATTACAATGTGGCATTAACACTGGATTCTACTTCCGATTTCTAGTGATGAATTTTGAAAGAGAATAAACGTGCTGTTCTGGCACTGAAACGTTTCATGTTCCAAAAACATAGCACCCTGTTGAATTAATTATGTATTGAGATTTTTTTTTTTACTTTTAACATTTCATAGGTTTTAGCTCTCAGGTCTCCAGAAATCCTCTGCCAGGCACAGGGAATCCTGGCTATGCACTATGGAGCTCTGCAATGAGACATTAAAATGAAGTTTGCAGGCAGGCAGGCAGAAACATAACTGTAAGACCAAGCCAAATTTCCCTACAAAAAGACAAATTAAAATGGTGCACAGTTTTGATCTTCTAAAACATTTTTTCTTTCCTAAACAGTGGGCAACTATCCTTCTCTGACTAATAACTCACCAAGCTTGAAACACTGAACTTTCGCCACTGGTGAACTATTTGTGAAAGACAGACTCACATTCTTCTTGTTCGATTCAAAACTAAAAAAAAAAATATCAGCTACAAACAGTTTATCCCAAGGCCAGGTTTGTTCAGGCCGAGATGTGAAGAAAACACAGGCAGTCTGGAGCGAGGGATATTTTAAAGAACAGTGAGTGCCAGCAAGGGCCCAACTGCATTGCCACTGCTCCAGCAGAGAGCGGCTGCAATCTCCTACTCTACACCTTCCTCTGCCATTCCACACTGCCAATAAATCTCTTTTCTTTTTTTTTTTTTTTTAAATTCAATGCCCATTAGACAGCTTTTAATCTAGCTAGTTCATATTTAAACTGAACTAGATTCTTTTTAGCTCTAGCAAATACAACACAGAAAACCGCAGCATTAAACATAATCCTGGAAATGCAAACATAGATTTAAAACATAGGAGAGCATAATAATAATAATAATAATAATAATAATAATAATAATAATAAAAAATATTTACTGCAGCCCATCAACTGCAGTTACATATTTTTGATGCTAATAAGCTACAAACACAGCAACTGTTAACACACTAATTCTTTAAAAGTCAATGAAAGAACCAAGTTGTAAGAAATGTTAACCCGGTAATGGCAGGCTGAAAATTGCACTATGCTGAGGACAGATAATGCTTTTGTTTCTACGCTGAAATAAATTTTAAAGGCTACATGATTCAAGCCAATAAAATTTGTATTTCATCTATGAAATTCTACCACCTTAATTGTGCAAAGATGGATTTTTTCTTCAAATAATTTTTACAGTGTGAAGTGTTTACACTTAATAACTGGATTATTATTTAGCAATTTTATAGGATGTGTACTTAATTACGAACAATTTGTTGTGAAATACTTAGTTCAATTTTTACTTTGTCCACCAGTGAAATATCCTGGTTTTGCTCATTAAAGATAAGCTAAAATATAATTAGCAACACTGCAAAGTATTATCCTTTCCTCAGATATTTCGGAACCGAGCAATTATCACACAGCACAGTTTAGTTTTAAACGATAAAAAAAATCTTTACAAAGATAAGCAGCAATTCCTGCCCTTTTAGGAACCTCCACATTTACAAAACCATCAACATCTATTTTATTTTGAGGGTAAACAGAAAACAAATAAAAATATATGTACAAAAAGACCATTAACATTTAGTCAGACATTATTTGTAAAGCAGACTGGACAAAATACACACACCACATCAATATAAATATGTTTGTGTTAGTTTATCATCGAAAGTATCTGTGATATGAACATTTCATTACATTTTTTTAAATCTAAGGAGACATTATTATCCTGACAGATGAAACAAAAAACCTCAAATGAAAAATACAAAGAAACCAAGCATTAAAATTTACACTGTTGCAAATGGATTTAGTCTAATAAAATGAGAAAAGCTACACCAGTTCACCAAAGTAAAAATTTAAGCCAAAAATATACTTGAAAAATGACACATCTCACTGTGTAAACATGATTTCTACAATTGGAAAGTATGGAGATGGGGAAGAGTTCAGTAAGATTTAAAAAGCCCCAACAGACTCAGTTCTGGATCACACACAAGTATACCATGGGAAAAAGGTCACTGACCCTCATTTAAATAGAAAAAATATTTTAGAAAGCTTGAACCTCCTGCGCAGAGGTAGGTCTGCTGCAGATTTCTTCACTTCTGCCACTATGAAATTCAGGCCCATGGAAAACAGTATCAAGTTACGAAGGGTTTCTTTAATGACTAAAAAAGCTTTTCCTTATGAGATGTTACTCCCTTGTATGTGACATGCTACTGCAAAATAATGCTCGGATTCAAAAGACGTCTGTGTTCATATTAGAAATAAACTTCACTTTTGGAAAATAAAAAACATGCACAGTAGGAAGAAAAAAGCTGCTGCAAGAGACAAATATTTTTTTTTTTTTTAAATGAAACAAGAATTAGGTTTCCAGTTTCCATACTTTATTGCTCCTAAGAAAATCCAGCCAGTATTTATTTAAATAGCTATAATTGACCATTCTCTGGAAATATGAAGTCACGGTTATATCACACTATTTCTGTTTCTGCGCAAAAGGTTCAGGGCTTTTATACCAGAAATGGAACACAACACTACCTTTGGGGATTTTAATAAATGTAGGGAACACTGCTAGCAAAAGAGTTGCTGTCCAAATAGACTGACATACACAGGCCAATGTAGCCTCTAATGACAGAGTAAGATAATGACAGGCCCCACTCAAAATCAGCAGGAAGAGGAAGATCAATCTTGGCAGAGTGAAGGAAAAATGCTGGCTTTCTTCATGTTAGCTCATCTCATACATATCTATCTTCAGCTGCTGCCCAGTACTGTGGTGCTCTGCATTAACTACACAGTGGATCAATAACAATTACACCTTCTCAAAAACATGACACATAGCAGGATTGGGTTGACATTTCACTTAGGCCAACATTGATCTCAGTGCATCTGATTCCAGTCCTAAATTCAAGTCAGGCCTGGGTCTAGCTGGAATAAACACACAGTTAAAAACAAAAAAAGAAACCAGCTGCTTGTGCCTTGGCTCAGAAGTAAACAGCACATCCATCTGTGCATCCCCCATCTCCAATCCACTATTCTTCCTGTTGCTACTAGTGATTCTAAAGTTGATCAAAGACTATTTTTTTATATGAATTACTCACCGTGACATCAATGTTGATAATATCTCCATCCTGAAGAGGTCGACTGAAACATAAGCAACAACAACAAAAAAATGGAGACAGACAGTTCCCAACAAAGGAAATATAAGAATAAACACCTAATGACACATACATAAAAATTCAGAGGGTAGATATATTTTGATGGAGGAAGGCAGAGGCAAACAGAATAACCATTTTTAATGTTCAGCTCTCACTACTTGGAGAATAAGTGTAGCTGAATATAAAATAATGAGAAACAACTACCAGAAAAACATATCAACACCTGAAAAATCTACCATTATATTTATTCTTTTTCTCTCACTAGGGTTCGTATTTTACTTTGTGAGCAGCTGAATGTATTGCAAATACAAAAACCCCACATAAATTCAAATCTATTTATTCCTTACTCTATACTTACTTTGCTGGAGGAAAAAAATATCAGCTTGTACTGGGTTATTTTCCATACACTAAACTCTAAAGGCATTGTGCTATTTTTTTTTTTTTAAGTATCTGGACAAACAGTATAATAATTTTTTTTCTACTTCACATACATTTTTGTAACATCTATCAGCACAGTTTGCTAACATGGCATGCATCTGCAATAGGTTTACATATGACATTTAGTCAAGCTGAAGTATGTTCAATACTAAACAATTCATTAATTTCAGTTTGACGTTTTCATTTCTGGTGGCAAAATGTATATTACTGGGGAAATACCTGTCAGGAATACCATGACATACCACGTTGTTTACAGAAGTACAAACAGATTTTGGAAAACCTCCATAGCCCAGAGGTGACGGATAGGCATTCTGTCTGATTATTTCATGATGAACAATGGAATCTATTTCTTCAGTTGTCATGCCAACCTAAAATATCAAACATAACATCCAGTTAAAAAAGCAAAGATAGTTTCTCCTATTTACTGAACGTGATTGCAGCCAGGAGTTTCAATGAAATCCTGGATGTTTCAAATACACTGCTTTGATACAAAACACTAAACTGTCTGACATACTCTATTGATATATTGGATTTTTTTTTTTTAAAGAGAAAAAGCTTTTAAAATAAAGCATGCAGTAGAAACAAGCACTCAAAGGTTCCTAGAAAACCTAAAATACTGTCTACTTCCTTGCTGTTCTTTTTTCCACATTTGCTTTCTCAAAGACACCAGTTTTCCATGGCATCTTGTTTAAGTGGCTGTTGTAGAAATGTCTGGTTTCAATGCTTTCACTCTTTTTTTTTTCACACAACATTATTTTCCCTTTTTATTTGTAAAAGAAAGGATCTTAATTCTTGTAGCCGTCCAGTATGTACCATGATGTACTTGTGTATTTTATGAAATTGTTTTCCAAATATTCTTTAGTTTAATAACTTAAATATTTGGTTTCATATTTTACTTAGAGTTGCCATAGCCTGGGTGATCACAGTGAATCTGAAAATGCTTACCCATCATTTTTAGAAATCTTAATTTTTATGCTTGCCATTTTCTAGATTCATCTTTTTCTCACAATTCTACATATTAAAAAAAAATCCTCTTATAAACCATTCAGCCATTTTCTGAGTATCCATGAAGTGGAAAACACACATGCTTAAAATAATATTCTCCTCACTTCTCCTTTGGATTGACTTTGTCTCTGGAATGGTTAGAGTTGAAATTTGGTAGGGAAACCTCCCTCATTGAGAAGAAGTGCCTTTGAGGCTTCCTGTGCAAATTGATTTTGATTTGAATGAGTTTTGAGCCTCTGAGAATGATACTTCGTATACACATGCTACAGCGGCTGTGATTTTGGAGGACTTTTTAGTAACACGTGGAATATAGGTAGGCTGTTGTGCAGGAGGCATACTTGTCCATATATTGAAATATTCATATATTGAAATATCACGCACGGTGAATACAACACAGTGCGCTTGTGTACTCTGCTGAGGAGAAAACCAGGACTATTTTCTCAGCTTGCACATTGTTCAGCATGAAAACGTGGCTGAGCAGATGAAGAGTGATGAATCCACTCAAGACCAGGATTTGGGGTTACTGTGCAACCCCCCTACTGTGCAGTAGCTGTTCCAGCCTCTGTGCTGGGATGGTAGCTGCAGTCCTGGCGTGCTGTCTGTACCGGATACTGCAGCCACTGGTTCTGGATAAATGCAGGTTTGTTGCTCCTGCCTATACTCATCCATCTATCATCTTCAGCCTACAGATGGGGTGCTGTCTGCCACTGCTTTTCTCAAGGAATTTGACGTGGCTTTTGGACACTAAGCAGACAGATCTGTGCTGCACGGGAGGCTTATACGCTGTGAAAAGTTCTATTTTTAACAGTACCTGATTTACTTTTCATGGAGATTTTGCTGTCAGCAATGTTCAAGAGGGACCTACTGTGAACCTCATCCCTTATTTGGGATGTTACTGCCATTATGTAAAGCACAGGCGAGAGCTGGTTCGGAGGGCTGCAAGCAAGGCAGGCGCAGCAAGACAACAGGAACAGGTGGAGGGATGGGCCTCTTCAGAGAAAATAGGAATGCAGAGTTTACTTTACCAGAACAGCCTAAAAGAGCTTGGTTTGTTTAGTCTGGTGCACTGAAAGCTGTAATAGCTCTATTACTGAATGAAGGGGACAGACTCAAGAAAAGGCAGGAAGCTGTTTAAATTAAAAAGCGGTGTTGGCACAAGAGCAAATAGGTATAAACTGGCTACACACAGCAGCACCAGGCTAGAAACCAGAAGATGCTCCCTATCAATGAGGGAGGAGTTTGGAGCATCCTCCCAGTTAGGGGAGTCTTAACTAAACACTTACTGGTGCAAAATGGAGCTCACTCCTTGCCTGTGACTGACCTGGACAGCGTTCTTGGCACTGCAACTGTAAGGGCTGCCTCCCTCCCAAGTCCACAGCTCCTGGTCACGTAATTCTTACCTCATACACTTATTGGTCAAAAATGTTCATTACGTGTATGTAGCAGTTTGCTATTATGTATGATTCGGTGCGTACTGTGAACTGCATCATAAGCTACACCGTGCTGCATACATATGTATTTTATACATGACAGCAACCAAAGAATATTAATGAAAAACTGCCCTCATTCATAACCCACATTGCATTCTGATTCTTTAGAAACATGTATATGCCCTCAAATTTATATGAGTAAGTTTTAAACATGTATATGCCCTCAAATTTATATGAGTAAGTTTTATTGTACTAGAAAATAATTGCACATAAAGAAGTTAAACATGCACAAGCGTATGTCAGATTAAAGCTTCAGGCAGTTCTGTTATCGGCCACGCCACCTCCAGAATTAAACATCTGGGAAAGTGTGATGATAGCTGAAAGAAAAATGCATGGTAAACTGATAATTTTTTCCCCTTCTAAGTCAATGTCATTGACCTACAGTCTCCATCCATCTCTGCATCTCACAGCCACTCAACCCATTTTACACTATCCAGTGTGCTATTACATGAAATACCAATCCAAGGCTAAAAAAGCACTCCTTCATCTGCAAAACCTTGTATCAGGCTCCTCCCTGTGCACTCATACTTGGGAGGTATCCCAAAAGCATACTGTAGAAACATCACTGGAAACCATGAGGCTTCATTATCAATGCACTCTGGAAAATTGTGTGGAATTTGGCAGCTGTTTTTTCCACCAGTAGCTCTATGACTTGTGTTGAGCCAGACCCCACGGGACAATGCGGGGCTGAATGATGGACAGGAATGGAGGAGGCAGCCCAGTCCTTCAGACTTGCACACATGCAGAGCCAGAAAGCAGGACATACTATGAAGATGGGCCATGAAATGAAAGGAAAAAAATGTAGTGTGGGCCTTATGAGAAACTCATGTGATTTGGCACAGTCTGAACAGAGGGAGATTACAGACACGAGACAGGTTACGCCAGAGGCAGCAACTCACACAGGTTCAAAATACAGAAATAATTTAACAGGTGTATCATGGACTGAATAAACGTTAGTAAATCCTTCTTTTTTTCAGAATCTAACTTAAACTTGGATGCACATTAAGGGAAAGTTAAAAAAAAACAAACAAAAAAAGTCAAAAAAAACCCCAAATAAGTGAAAGCATAAATTCTTCCAAGCTGTTATAGGATTTCTGTAATTGTTACCTTTAAGGCCTTTCCAGTCAGAAGCAGGACATGACGGGCCAACTGACAAGCTTGACGAAGTCCTTGAATCTGATCTTCATTCTTAATTTCTATGTCGTCTCCCCAGTCTGGTACAATGCCTGTCGTCACATAGTCTGGCTTCTTTATGTGCTTGGAGAAAAAGGATTGAAAATGAAGATCAGAAAACTGAGCATGACAATGGGATCATTTTCTCAGATACTGCCTCCTGCTTCATGGCAGCTTGCCCTTTCTGTCGTAGTATCGACCTTCCTAAGCCATCAGGGCAAACCCTCAAGGCTGCCTCAGTATTTCTTCCACTGCCCTTTTGAACTTAACATTGCCTGTTCCTACTGACTTATACAGTCTGTTAACCTTCCAGTGCTGAAACCCCAGATACTGCAACCGACTTCTAGCACAGACAGTCACAAGTTTTAAAACAGTAAGAAAGAGACTTAAAACCTCTTTATTTTGTTTTGCAAAAAGGCACGTTTTCTACAAAAGGCATCTAAACACTGGAACTGATGAGACAAACATATTGAATTAGGCACAAATATAAAACTGATCAAATCCTTAGTTTCTTGCTCAGACAAAACTCTGTTAATTTCCATGAGATTGATTTTTGACTAAGAACTGTAGAATTTAATTTTTTTTAACTTAGAATTTTTACTTATTAATCCGGTTCATGTGCTGCCTACCTACAATACTATGCAAGGGCATCTCAATTTGCTGTGTCAAGGAAAGTGTATTAAACTTTCTTTTTTTTCCCACAGAAAGTCCTTAGCCCTCAAATAGAGGTAAAATTTCACTTCTGATTTTTTTAAAATCACAATAATTTATTGACAAGTGCATGAGCATAACAAACTACTAATACTGGTAACATCTTGCACATAGATAGAAATGCACTTTCTCTTGGAGGGCCATGGGCTTTTTCACTGGGAAAGGAAGCGTTCCCCCACTACAGCAAGGTTGATTCTTTGCCATGGCAGCCACAGGGCAAGTTTTGCACTAACTTCAAAAAATACAGAAGCAACCAGCAGGCAAAAAACCAAAGTTGGCACTTGGGTTGTACACAACAAGACCATACAACATCACAGCGAGGAGTAAAGAAGAGCAGCACAACCGATTGACTCCAGTGGGGCTTTAAATAAGAAAACTATTGTTACTCCTACAGGTATTTCATTTCTAGTCTGATAAAAAAGTGAAACTACCTTGAGCAGATTCAAGTCAACAGAATTTCAGATTTACATTTTGTTCAAATTAATGGCATATCAACCCTAATAACATTCTATTACAGTACTTTGAGACTTAATTTAGAAGAAAAGAAATTACTTCTGCTATATTAGCAACTCCATACACTGCAGCACCCCTGCTTTCCCCTTGGAGGGCACTTATCTAGTAAGTGCTGAGACCTGACCCTGCTGACCTGTAAGATCTGTTAAGGCGGAAGCCCAAAGCAGCGAACATACAAGTCTATGCATGTTTTCACAACAACATCTTGAAAAAAGACTAGTGCTATTTCAATGGGATTTTTTAAATATTCTGTATAAAGTAATAACTTTGCCCTCAAGTTTTCAGAGTTGAAAAATCAGACTGATTTTTAGACAGCTCGAGAACTCTGAGACCTGTGAAGACAACTTTTCAGTATGACAATACGTTTCTTCCTTTTTATCCTAAAAGAAGCATCTAAATACCGAAAAAAGTTTCCAAATTCTACAGTTTTCACACCTTTGAAAATACATAAAGCATGTAACCCTATGTTCTCCCTGCACAGAGCTTCCACAGCCTCTTATGTGTAAGAACCCTACATCCAGCATCTTGATCTGCTTTCCTGCCTACCAGCTTTTTAGTATTTCTGACCCACGGAAATACTCTATGTTTTGCATAAGGAATCTATAATTTTTTAAAATTATAATCTATAATCAATATATTATTGATTCATATAATCAAAGGCAAAAAAAAATAATGCAAAATGTACTTATACGTATCCTGAAAAGCACTGTTTAGAAAGGGTACCTTGGTTTTCTTTTGGGTAAAGGGAAAATGATAAACTGTTAATATGTAGGCTGTAATTAAACAGAAAAAAAAAAAAAAGAAAAAAAAAGATAAAATAAAACAAAAGGAAAACGGGAAAGAGAAAGGGGGGAAAAAAGGAAAACAGAAATGGAACACGTGTTAAAATTGCATGAAAAAGTCCTTTTGGCTCTAAAGTAAATAAAACCAAAGGTATATGTTGCAAGGCAAAAGCTACTCAGGAACAATAAAGACGAGTTTAGAATGTGCAGTGGAGTTACAGGGCAGCTAACAGCAGGTGTTGCAGGCTTTTTTCCTGAATCGGACATAACCAATTAACATATCTTTCAGTAAAATATAAATATTGTTATAATTAGAAAGCTTAAGACTTATACAGAAAATTACTCAGATGATCACAAATGATTCCTACTGACTTCTAGTAGGACTGTCTGTAATTGTCCAAAACAAGAATCTGGACCTAGAAGTGTTAAGTGCTGACAGATGATTACAATATTCCATGTTTATATAATTAGAACTGAACAAGCCCCAGGTTTAAACTCCCTAATAACTTCATACTGACAGTTTTTAACATGGTAGGTAGCTGAAAAATGCCCTCACCAGTGCTCCTATTTTAAACACCAGAGCAAGCTGCAGGACAGTCATCCAAACCCCAGCTGTTGGACAATGAATACACTTGATCATACCTGCAGTCAAACTCTATATTGACTGAAGAACAGATTAGATAATAGAAATCGCAGTACCTTAGGAACTGGGTGTGCTGGAGAAACCATGGCTGGCCAAACTATACTATAAGCAGCATTTCTTTGTCCCTGAAAAAATAAGGATCTTCGCTGTTGATTGCTTGACTGCCTGTGCAGGTGGATAGGATTGCACCAAGAAAAGATTACATGGTAGCCAGTCACAAGACCTGTTAACAGACAAGTTAAAAATGGTTAATGTTTTTTTTTCTACTACCACATCACAAAATGCAAAGTATGGAAAAAGAAGGGCATTGTGTACAACAAAAAGAACTCATGCAGTAGGCAAGGGTAGTTCAAATTGTTCAAATCTTGCACCATTAAACAAAGAGCATTAACACTGAGAAGCAACGAGAACAAAAAACCTCCCCAAACAATATATCGAAGCTTTATAAAATACCAGGTCTATTTTTCTTTGATGCATTAAAAAGTGGCATGGGTAAATTCTTCAAGGCTTACAGCAGGAGCGACGCTCCAACTGGTCCCTGCTTGTAGCAATTTACACGGCTAGAAGCTCCACTGTTCAAGGCAATGGGAAACGGTAAAAAAGGGACAACACCAAGAAAAGAGGAGAGAAAAATGATTTGATTTTTATTTCAGGCAATATTTTCACCTGCATTTTTGCTGAACTGGTCACAGATTTGAGCATAATCAAGTTAATGTTACTCTCATCATTTGTACCAAGACACAAGGAAAGGGGTTCAATTTGTCCTGCCTGGCAAGGCAACAGAACAAACTTCAAGAGCTATTTTTAATCTTCGCCAAAGGCAACTGAGGGGATTAAAATCTGTAATTCACTTGGAATATTCTAATCAGATTTCCATTCAATTCACATGGGAATTTGGGACAACGGTTCATCAGAGTACTCATTGCTCAAACTCAGTTGTTGGGCAACAACACATTTTGCCTCCCTTAAGAAAAAAGGGCAAAAAAGGGCATGGACGTCCAAAGGTTTTCAGAGACAACAGACCCAAAAAAATGCATGATAAAAGACAATGCTAGCATCAAAATCAGGAAACGTACTAAATTCAAAAGGATCATTGACACTGCCTAATTAAAGTGCAACTACATGTGGTCTATACTTCCATGATTCAAACATTCTACAATCTCAACAGAGGGATTTTTTGAAACATAACTTTCACACAATAGTGAATCTGCTTCTGAAAAATGTCATATGTACACAAACACAAGAGCAGTCTTTTGTGGCAAATAATCCCTATAAATAACTACTTTTTATTAAAAAGATTTTCATTTAAACAGAACTAAACATTTTTATATCACAGAATTAAGGACTTAATCTACTGCATATTTTGTAACTAGGTAATTTTTTTTTTTAAAAGAAGAGTTTCTTCTATACTTGTATTTTTGTATTGTACCTTCCTTCAGATTCATTTAGTACGTCCAGATGCAGAAATTATCCTTCCACATGCACACAATAGACAGCCCTTTTACAGCATTCCACAATATACAGGAGATTCAAGTTACACACTGTTTTTTGAGCCTCAAGCCCCTGAATGAATGAAACGGTTGCAGGGGGTTTGCTTTAGAAGTGTTCTTGACTGTCTCTTTGCACACTGATCAGTGCTATGTTTAGTGACCTGTATCTGAATTTGTATAACACCTGAAAAGTTGTAGAGACTTACTCAATGCAAGCAATTTTTTATTGTTTTTGAAATTGTTTATAAGTAATGAGGCAGAGTTGCAGACTGAGGCTCAAATTAGCTCTCAATATAACCCCAATGGAAGTTGCCTCTTTCAGGTGACTCCACAGAAGTGGAGTTGCCAAATTAACAGAGAGTGGATTGGTTTGGTGATGTTTTAATTATCACTTAATCAACAACCTCATAATCTACTGCTTCCCTAGGGTTTCCTTCACAAGAAAAAATCATTGCCCAGTTAAAAAAAAAAATCTGGGCCACCTAACCTGCATAACCTGTAAGTGTGTCCAAAGAGCCCATCCTACAAACTCCCTGTCTAGTTTGCACACATTTCTGGTAGCACAAAATCTGCCCAGGCAGCAACAATTGGGCCATCAGAAGTAGCAATCAGCCTGCCAGTATAAGTTAAGGTAGCTCTCACAGAGTGTGGTGGAAGTATCTTGCTCTAAGTGCAGCTGAAGGTATTATAAATATATTGAAAACCAACACTCACTCATGCGCTCAGCTGAAGTCCATGTGGACGGCAATACATGAACGTGTATTTCAAATGCTCTTTGATGCACGGCACGCTGCCCAGGTACCAAGTCTACTGTGTAAAAGTCAACTGGCGAAGGAAAGGTGCAAGTGTGCTTGTCAATTATTGAGCAAAAAAACTCCAAATGTCCCAAATATATGCCCTTAAATACATTAAACCAGTTTACCTTCATGGGTGCACACCTATTGACTATCCCACATTCAGAAAGGACATCTTTTTATTTTGAATAAAATTTTTACCTCTGCTCTCCCAAAGACACACTGTAAGTGTTGTCACAAGATAACAGGATAATAAGGTACCGTAGTCTGTTGTTATTCTACTAACTACTCATTATAAACCAGACACATACGAAAATATCTACTTCTTGAACAGGTGAAATACGACAACCAAATAAATATCACCATACTATAATATGCGTCCTAAAATACATCGCAAGAATTATAAACACAGGATAACTAAACCTTTATTTGAAATCTAAAAAATCACAACAGAAAACATTCTCCTACAAAGTAAAAATAAAATAAAATAAAGTTACATTAAAATATGAGTTTACTGTTTTATAATGAAAATCTGGACTGCATCCACACACTTCCTTGCTTAAGAAGGCCTTCCTAATGTTGCTACAGCTCCTTTTATTTTTTAAGCTCCTATATTCACTGCTAATTTGATATAGCGACATCATCAATCACTGGAGACAGGAACAAGTCTGGCTCTGATATTCCCTCCTTCCCATCTCTTACACCTATCAAAGCTTTTCTCAGTGCCTTATTGACTGCTGCAACACTGGCACTCAAGCACATGCTTTTTGTTAAGCTTTCTGCATATATTCATTACTATAACATAGTTCATAAGTGTGGGATTTGTGCAGCTCCCGGTGGAAACTGCAGCCATCGGAGCGAGCCCAGAGTTTGAAGCCGGGCAGCTGGTAGCACAGCAGCACAGCCAGGATGCAAAGCTGACCCTTTACACGCTGCTTCTCTCCCAACAGTAAGGCTACGTCACTCGCCACGAGTAACAGAATATTGACTATCAGCTGCCATAAGGAGAATTATTACCAGCGTTACTCAAATCACATCAGCAGATACGATGTGCTGAGCACAGAAAATTACAGTCAGCTGCTCCTCTGACTCGACAGTGAATCACACTGTGCAATCCGTATGTACGCATGTCCTGCCAGAGCCGCTGGATTCCTCAGCACAGCTTCCAGACCTTCATTTGTAATAATAACATAAATATGCACTGTGAGCTTTTGTGAATTACCAGATGAATTTATCTTGTGTGGAAGTTACATTTTCTTTTTCTTTTAAAAGACTCAGCCAAAGCGGCTGAAAACAGAATTCAAGTATGATGATGGGTGGGAGCATTTTAAGTGACTGACTTTGCAGCACAATGTGCCCTATATTTATTAGCCTTTTACTCTAGGTCTATTTTAATTGTTATCTGTTCATGCATGCTACACCATATAATGGAATGCTCCCATTTCACTAACAGAGCAGAGAGTTTTTCATGTGTATCTCTATTAATGACCCTTAATTAAGTTGATTTTAGTCATTTAGACGTGATTTTCCTCTGGTCAAGAAGTATTTTTAAAGGGAGATACTGCAAATGAACTCTCACATAAGCCATTTCCTAATGCTCCTTGTTTAACAGTTACAACAATTTATCAGCTATGTTTTCAATGAATGAAGCGTGGGGTGGCCATGTAAAAAAAATGCTCAGCCACATGATTCATCAAATGTAATTGTCAGCAACCTTTTCTTTTGGTATTCATTTAAGAAAGTTTTCTAATTTCCAAGCAATTAGCAAACGCTACCAAAGCAAAAAATTCATGACAGTTCTCTGACACAATAAATACAAGAGTATACCTTAAAAAGAGCCAAGAAATAAAATTAATATACTTTAAAGTAATTTAGTCATAGTATAAACAGAAGCACAGTACTAAAATTATTTAGGGTTACAAGAATTAACAACCAACTGATGTAGGAAATAAAATCAACTTGCTCTTGATAAAGTAAATTTTACTTAATATATATGAACAATTAAAGACAAAAGCATTGTTCAGAGAACTAATATTAAAACACCTAATTTAATTTTTTTTTACTTGAAAAGAGAACGACCATGAAAATTTTCTCAGTATATATGCATTAGGGGTAAAACACTAGAGATCTGTAATTTGTCTTGTCAGGTAATTTTAATATTATATCACAAGTTTGCTTCTTAAAGCAAATATTCATTTTGCTGAAACTTCAGAGGAATAAAGTTTAATGTGAGGTACTAAAAATCATTATGAATAATAATATGTGGAATCCAACCAATGTGACCAGGTAAGAATACATAGCTTTTCACTATGTTATTTATTATTTAACAAATGTTCCCATTTTTCAATCCAAAGTCATGGCTGTGGTTTAAAAGACATGTACTTGTAATTGCAATTCTGCCTAATAAAACACCGACTTTGTAATCCCTTTAAGCATTACAGCTTCAAAAATAAGATGGGAAAGATTAAAGGTTCTCTCCAACTCTGTGTAACCTGTGTAGCAGAAGAACAGCTCACATTTCACAGGCAATAACCTGTGCATTTGCTCAAAAAAAAGGGAAAAAAAAAGAACAACATAGGGAAATGCCTGAGGCAGAAGTTGAAACTGATTGGGCAAAGTAGAGGGACAAGAGCCCTTGAAATTAAACAAAAGCAAATTCATTCTGTTGACAGATGTTGATTACATCAAAGCCACAAAAAAACTTTTTTTCTGTTTCTTTCTTTTCCTTTTTTTGCAACTAATACCTCTGCATTTCCTGTAGGTTAAGGATGTAACATATCTTAATCAACAAAACCCAACACATAATAATTTTTGAATTTGGTAAAAGTATATTGTAACGAGGTCTTAACAACAGACTTCTTCAAACAAGAGTGTATTCAGATGGTCATGTCTGCATACCCGTGCTGGTCACGCCATCATCAGCCCCTTACTTCCAGGGGTTAACTGCTCTGGCAGCCAAATAAAATACAGAGAGAGCTGTGTAATTATGGAGACAGTCAAAGGGCAGACTCTATTTTGAAATCTATTTGCACAGACAAGGTCTTCCAATTTCGCTTACAGGAAACAAGCTGGTAAAGGGGTTCTCCTCTCCAGATGCTTTCCACACTTTTTTCCCACATCAGGAAATCATGGACATGGACACCATGCAGCTCTGTTTCCTGCATTGCAGGACTCTGTCATTACAAGAAGAGCATATCCATGCTCGTGAGAAATATTTCCTCCTAATTGCCCATATTAGGGGAAAGCAAAACCCACGAGGACTACTGAAAATGCAACTATGAGCAATTTGTAAACAGGACGTAGCCACAGCTGTCATGATGGTACTGGAAAAGAGAAAATAGGAATGAAAGGGTAAAAACACTCTGATTTTAATAGCATGATTGGGGAAATGAAATATTCGTCAAGATAGATGTGACTTCAGTTACAGCAGCAACACATTGGTGAAAACCTCAACAACAGCATGCCGATGACTGTACCTGGATAAACCCAAACACAGACCAGTATCTTGCAAACAGCGTATTCTAATTGGCATTGTTTTATTTAATTATTGAAACTAACTGGAAATTAGCAACAGAAGTTGTTTTGTTAATAAAGGCATTAACACAATTGCTGTTATTGTTACTCTCATATGAGCCAATACAGCAAGGCAATGACCAAATGCCAACCGACTCCAAAGGAGCGGAGTCAGCCCCTCTGCTGACCACTGCGACTCCTCAACAACACTGAAGAAAAGTCCAGTCTGGCTCTCAGGACCAGTTATGCTCCCTGCTAATTAAAATTTTACCCTTACTTGGGCAAAATGGAGAGTGGAAAATGCAGGAATTTGTTTGCTATATGCTAATAAAAATGACGTTTATAAGCGTGTGTAAATCTATAAACTATATAAAAACATGTTCTTGTTCAGCTTTACTTATTATGACTTAGTCTAGACTAGCACAGTAAAACAATGAATCAGTGCCTTCTGGTATAGTGCTGTTCTTTTAATTCATTATTCAGTCAAACTTAGGGCCAACAAAATAGCTGTTCTACAAGTTGGTAAACTGGGCAACCACAGAGAATCAGAACCTCTTCTATTTACAGGAAGGATGACAGCCTAAGGGTACTTCATCCCAATAATAACAACATTCAAGTAATGGTGCCCAGGTCATGACAAGCCATGACCCTCCCCATAGCTCCTGCAGGAAGCTGGCTCGGTGCCACCTTTTATCAGCAGCAACCGACAGCGCAACTTTAACAAACAAGAAAAGAAGGAAAAATTAATTTTATATACTTAAAAACCCCTTTGACCAATCGAGCAGTCATATACACATAAACACACAGATGCATACCAAGCCAGTATAAGAAATAAATTCACAAACTGAGTAAAATTCTCTTTCACATTTTATCCTAGGATTTAAAAAATATAGCATACAACTTAACAATATCTGAATTATATTCATTCACAAACAAAGGGAATTAATTGTCTATTACAGAAAACGGAACTGAGCTATACAGGTTTAACTTTGGGAACAGCGCACTGTAGTTCTCGCACTGTAGTTCTCTAATAGAACCTTCCATCCTACTGTTATTCCTACTACATTTTCTCTCTCCGAAAAACTAACACAGGTAGAAAATAAAAAGAAAGTGTTGCCTAAAGCAGTACCACAGCAAAATGAAATAAAGTAGGTACTGGACAAAGCAATATTAAGAGTTTCACACACAGTTAATATCAGGGGAATTTAGGCTCCAGATCACAGCATCTGGCAAGTTTCAACTTCTACAACTAGCAAGAGAAACACTCCTCTTACGTTACTGCATTCCTGTATTGAGTAAATTAATTTATCATAAAGTGAATAAAATAGAATGAGAAACATATCTCCACAGGCTTGCATATTTAAATACACTTTCAATCACTATCTACTTCTAATTTTTTTAAAAGATCAGAGAAGAATTACTTTTGCTTGAAAGACTGGTTATTGTATTCACTATTTTGGTTTCGTAGGGAAGTAACAACTGTTGGAACAAGTTACTTGGTTTAGAAAAAAGCAGTTGTTTCAGATCGAAATAATAAGCTATTCAAATAGTCCTTACACACGCACACAATACCGAATCTTGTTGTTAATATGCACCCACCCACAGCTTTAACATTCATTGAATCCTACTGGGATAAAATCTTTATTTCAGGTGCTCTGTGAAACAAACTGTTTTTCAACTGGCATGGTTATGTCCTATATACACGCCTGATACAGTATTAAATGTTAAAAATAAATCCTACTTTAACCTTTTAAATTTCCACCTGAAATGGAAAAAATATGCCTGAATCACCACAAAAAAACATTTCCCACAGAAACCCTATCAGTGGGTGAGCTAGGCTGCTGAAATAAGAGTAATCTCTGCATAGAAAATTTAAGAGTGCTCCTGAACGTTGTAGCTTGAGACACAGGAAGAGCATGGGCAGTAAGGAGTCTTTTTCCCCCCACAAAATATAAGACCCGTTGCAATAATGACTTTCAATACACCTGCAGCCAAATCTCTAAGGATACAAGGTGATTCCCAAACGGTAAGCCAGTCTTATCTCAAAATTGAAAAAAAAAGTGTACACTGCTAGCAATTTGGGGATGAATACTTTAATAAAGTAAGATTACATTACTACTCACTTGGTAAAAATTACAGCTAGCAGTGCTTCTTGCCTTGTATTAAATGTTAATTACTTATATTGTCCTGTTTTCAGATGAAAACACAAGTTAAATTAGGACAGTGAGTCTTTACTGAGAAAACACATACATGTCCTGCTAGAGTGAATACTGCAAGACTGAAGAGTTATGTCCTATAACCCAGACTCCAAAATATATGAGCAGATAAGTGTTAGAGACTACAGCTGTTTCTACTAAGATATTGTGGTGGTGGTGGAAACAAGGTCTTACTTTTTTTTCAGGAAGATGATCTGCACAAGGAAGATGCTGCAGTCAAGGGCTTGCTGCGGATAACTTGTAGCATCCTTATTATAACATTTCTTTTTAAACCTGTCAGTCATTAGCATGCGCTATTAATGCGTAACTTGGAAGCTTATTCATAAATATGTGACATTTGGGTCACTGAACAAATTATAATGACAGGATTATGGATCAAATTTGGAAGAGTATGGTACAATGTTTGGGAGCCGGTGTAATATTGTGGGTTTTTTTAAATACCTTTTGCTTATCTCCTTGCTTAACTTTTACAAAGACCTCTTTCTTATTATTAAAGTCCCTGTTTATCAAACAGTGATACAGGAAGAAGTTGTTTACATTTTCAGAAGTACCAACATACATCACTTATGACAAAAAAAACAAGCACTCCGTAAGAAATTCTCAATCACTGCCAATCACATGCACTAAAATATACATAAACCAAAGCATGTGGTGTGAACTATATTAGGTTCAAACTGAACACAGAATTACAACTATAACAAACAAAACCCAAATAATTACAAGTGACTCATAGGCCTATTTACACATCTCACCAAACTGCTGGAAAGGCAGGTAACCATAGAAACCTGACAGCCTAAATTCAGTACTTTAAAATTTGTATTTAGTTTAAAATGCTGAAAATTATGTTCCTATTTGACAAAATCCATATTTTTAAAGGCTTCAGTTTATGCTTTGGTACTTAAATAAACGCTTAAAATTTATTTCATGTCTTGATTACTTTTAGATTTGATTTTATCCAAGTAAAGATTACAGTTTACTCTTCATAATATAAAATGTTAACGCATTTTAATGCTACAAATCAATATTTCTAACATTTCTTTAATGACTGAAATTAAGTAATGATATAAACCAAACACTCCCGTACTTACTGTTAAACATTTTGCATATAGACTTTTCCAAGCTGCACACTAACAAAAAAAAAATTACTCAAATTAACAGTTAAAGCTGAAATGCTAATAGCCTTTTCAACTTATAGTTCTTTTTCACTGACAATTACAATTTGCATGGCTTAAAATTTAATACTATGATTAGTACTAATGTCCTATATTTTACTTCATAATCTAAATGAGTAAAATAGTATTTTTGTAGTTCATTGGCTCTTATACTTAGGCTGTAATGTTCAGTGTGTATTTCATTATGCAGATGAGCCATGGATGTCGTCTAACATGATTTAAATGGGTCAACAGTATTTTCCTATTCACATTAATCATCCAGACAGCCACGAAAAAAACCAAAGAAAAAGCCTTGAAAACTAACCTAGGAAATCTCTTTTTATCACTGACTCTTCCCATCAGTCAAACAACAGCAATCCCATGCTGCAGGAGCTGGAGCCTGGCAAAGCGGGGAGCCAAGGCTGGGCGCTGCTGCTGTGGCTGCTGCACAGCTCCCACCACAGCCGGGGCCGGCAGCGGACACTGCTCCTCGGGCTGCCCGCGGCCCCGTGCCAAGAATGATTCTTGTCCCACAAAGTTCAATGGGAGCTGTGTGTTGACAAACTGAGCAAATTTGAATCGGCAAAATTCGTTCTTGGCAGACGGACATGCAACTGTGCTGAATGCAAAGGCGTGCTGCCTGCTGACGCCGCGCTGGCAGCTGGGCTGCTCCTGCGTAAATACGCTTGTTGGATAACTCCCACTGAAGTCAAAGGACACTGGATCAGGCCAATTATTTATAAAACACATTAAAATTAAGGGCTCTATTCTCAAGCCACATAACCATCATCTACAGCCCATTTAATATACAGCATATCGCAAATAAAATGGTAATTTATAAATAACAGTGCTTCTGTGGAAAGGGAAGCTGCTCTGATAAACACCAAAGGGAAAGAACATAAGTACAAAACAGGCAGAAAGTAACCGGAAGTTGAGGTGCCAAGTATTCAGACTCATTTATTCAATGAATGTAAAACTTGGACTGAAAAAAAGAAGGTGACCAGGATTCCCTCAAACATGGAAGTAGTGCTGCGGTACAAAATCTCTGTAAAGGCAGAGATAACACAGTGCAACAGGGCTGGCAGAGCTTGCCTGAGGAACCCCTCACTGTTCATACCACAGGGCAGGTCCTGCTGGACAACACAGGGAAGGTCCAGCCTTCGCAGAGAAAGGATGCACGAGCTGCAAGGCCACGGACAGGCGGGCAGCAGGACTCCTTACCTCCTCCCTTACTGCTGCTGGACAGTAGCTTTACCAGCGACCACTCTTTGCATCCATCGTTATTTACAGGCACTGATATCAGCACAGCCATTGATGTTTCCATTTATTTTCTAGTAACAAATTTTAAACCTTAACATTTTGGCTTTGGCTTCTCTTGGAAGTAGCTGTTATTTGCTAAATAGGTGTCAGTGATACAGCACGCAACACCTCTTTTCCAGAATCTATACTGGCCACTCACTTGCTACAATCTAAATTTCTGATTTTGAGATATGAAAACCAGTAACATGGCTTGAGCACTGGCCACCGGCTTTTTCGGACAGCCTTCACTATGCCCCCTTTTCCAATCCACAGATGTAAATGAAGGACAGTATGAACTGAGCTTCAGCTTTTAAATTAATCTAATTGACATACAGTAAAGTAGGAGGTTTCCAACTATTCAGACCTCACAAGACTTCATTTCAGCTTTTCTCTGCACAGAGAGAAAATCTGTAAGAAGCAATAAATGTTTTGCTTTCCACAACACGGAGATGACCTCACTTGCCAGCCAAATACGACAGGCATTTCTTCAGAGCAGACTTGGCTGCTTTGTCTGCAAGGCTGGGCAGCAATCCATTAAATTCTTCATGGGGATAAATTCTTCATCTCACTTAAACAATTACTAATTTGCAAACTGAACTCAGAATTTTTAGATTGTCTTACATGACGTCAAACATCCACCTCAGCTCTTTTTTTCTTGTTGTTGTGGCAAGTTTAAACTACAGATTTGCAACAGTATTGCTCACTGGAGAGACAGACCAGCGCAGGGGCAACCTAAGCCTCAGCTGGATCTCCCAGTTGCTCTGACAGGAGCCAGTTGCTTTCAAGTGAGGATAAGTTTCAGCCAGAACACAGCTGGAACTTTGGTTAGATAGATAAAGCTCCAGAGGCAGAACTGACACAAGAGACAAAATCTGTAAAGATATTAATTGCATAAAAAGAACAATTTTTGCAAAGGCTTCCCATTGAACTTGACACAAAAACAGGGCACTTTTACTTCTAAGTAAAATTTAACATGACTGGAAGAGAAGGCTGCACAGCTGCTTGTGTGTCATGCGAGACACAGGCACATCTTGCATTCCTCATGGGGAAGACTGAAAAAACAAATAAAAATGGGCTAGTAGTAAAGCCATGCATCTGTCAAGAAGCACACATTGATGCTATTAAGAAAGCCCAGTGATCCTGGCAGCCCCTGGTAAATCTGATAGTGCAGACCCATCTTGACAATGCTTTACTAACCCTGTGTATCTGCATAGATGTCTCTATTTTTCTGGTGATTTCAGCTGCAAAGGCACTACTTTTCTACTTAAAAAGTCAGATCAGTGAAGTTGTTCATTAAAGGTCTATACAGATGTGATTCATGATGCACTGTAAATTATTCTGAGGATTACAAAGTAGAGCTGGACAGAGAAAGTATAAACCCTTCAGCTCTGGAGTGAGTATTGGTGGTGCTCCCACAACTTTCTGCAGAAGGCCAGCCACAGAATCAGGCACTTTCTGCATTTGACTTCATATCTTTGGTCTGTCTCTTGAAGACTTTGGTCCATCACCTGGATAAATTCTAACTGAGCAGCTTTGCCACTAAAATATATGAAAGATGTGATAACAGAAGGTGTATGTTACAAAATTGTAGCTGAGACATATGCCAGAGGGCGTATCAACTCCTTTTGACCCTAATGTCATTCCCAAATGAGCAAATTCAGTCAATTATGCACTAAGAATCCTGTTGCCTATTTTAATAATGGAAATTGTGAAGTCCACTTAACTCCACCCGCATGGCCTACTGTAAACTGACGTACCTGTGAATTTGAAGACCCTGGCCATGACTCTATAAATGTCAGAGCTTCTGATTCACATTCACTGTGCACACGGCTACAGCAAAGTTGACTCCGACTTGGCTGCTGATGCTGCCATGGCACAGTCAGCAGAAGCAATGTGCCTGTGCCTCTGCCATGCCTGCTCACAGTGCAGTGGTTGGCCGTCCATCATCACCACTTGTCACACCAGAGGGGACACGAGAGAATTGGTGCCTTTACCCCAGCCACTCCAGCAGATTATTTCTAGCTGGGTGAACTTCCAGCTGGCAACCTCCCACCAACCCCTCTGCAACATCCAGGTAGGTCGCTGCCAAAGTTTGTCTACCAGCTACCTTAATCCATACCTGTTTTTGTGAAACAGTTTTTACAAGAGGGTTACCTGGACAAAATAGACTCCAAATGACCAAAAGCTGGACTGTGTTTATCAAGCACGTGTTGGAAACAGCCACTTTTCCCGCAGTCTTTGGATTGCACTGCAATTAAAAGTTTTGCCACCAGACATGTATTAGCTAAGGAGAGTACTCTACAACCCAAACCGGCTGACAATGTGACAATACCACTCATAAAACCACTGGGACAAAACCATACCAGCAAAGTAATTCTTGCTGGTACAGCTTGATCTTTTAGAGGAACTAATTTAAGCATTCCCAGGAGAGAACTATTCTCCTGAGCTGATCTTCTGCTGAATTAGTAGAGTCTGCCAGAGCATGAACAAATCTTTTTAAACACAGCAAGTCCCACCATTTTATTTATTTCTTTAAAAAACATTCATTTCTTTCAAGTATGTTATAATCGTCAGTGCAGAACAACCAGCAATAGTTGTTGGTTTGAGAAGTGAGATCCGTCTCGTCACCACACCAGGATTAGTTAAAAAAGCACATATCAATGAAATTAAGACTCATCACTGTCTCCCATTTCATCCACAATGCAAGAGTGTGAATCGATTCCCAGACCTGCACAAACCACTGTGGGAAACAACTCATTCCAGTGTCAAACCAGGACATCTTTGCAAGATGACTATCCACTTTGTCCAGCAGAGAAGGACCTCAACTCAACAACTCTAGACAAGTTTACAAGCACATTCAAAAGCTATGCATCCAAGCAACATCGAAGCAGATCTGCAGTGACCACACCATCTATTACATAAACCACCTCATTTTTATGACTCGTGGAAGGAGGTTAGAAGCTCACCGTTTCTTTTTTCCAACTCCATCTTCATCTGTGTCTATCAGAAAATCTGAGACTGAACAGCTGGAATTTATGTGAGAAACAAACAATTTCTTTGCCATTTTCTTTCAATGTTATACCATGTCTGTTGACCTTCATAATTTTAAAAACATGTAGGGCAGGACCTAATAGGTTTATATTAAACTAAACATGAAATAGATAATCTGAGAACTGCACACATCCCTTTAGAGAACACTTGATATGCCATCAGTATTAATGTATAAATTTAGATGCTGTTCATTACTGCAGTAGTCCTTTATGGTTCAAAATAAGTTTGATCTTAAATTGAAACAGTTTTAAACAGGTATTTTAACCATAAATAACTGAAAGTAAACAGTCTTGAAACATGAAAGTTAGGGACTTTATACAGCTAGTTAGAGTGGCTGGTTATTTATCATCTAAACTCGAAAGAGAACAGTGTGACTGTCAAGAACACTAACGAAAGTTTTCTCAGGCTGCACACTACAGAGTACGCCTGCCAAAAGCCCTCTGAGGAGCTCTGAAGAGCCCTTTATTCCTCTTTTCTAAGGCTTCCATGCAGCAAGGCAGTTTGTTGAACACTTGGTTTCCAACACTTTCCTCTTTGTTCAGAAATTAAGAAGGGAAAGATATCTACAGATTTGGAAAGGACGATGCCTCTGAAAGGAGAGCTCCCCAGGGAATTGGTCATTTAACAAGATAAACAAACAAACTTTCTATATTTTGTTTCCATGTCATAAAACATTTCCAGACTGTTTTCCAAACAAATAACATTTTAAATACGAACTAACTTAAAGGAAGTAAAATAAAAAATTAATAATTCAGGCTTCCCCTATGCAGGAACATCTGTAGTAACGACCTCCAGGGAAGAGCCAGTAATCATATGGTTAAAGCCCCTTGCCAATGAACAGTTTAGCTTATAAATACTACCTTAAATGATTTCTTCCTAAATTCTTTAAAAAATATAGCAAGATAATGCAATTACTAAGACAAAATAGAGAATTCTGATACTTGCTATCATAATAAACATAGCCCCATATATATTTTCCTGCCTGAATTGCATCCAATCAACTACCAGATCTTAATCTGTGATAGATGATTTTTCATGCTTACTCTCTCATATTTTACTCCTACAATTAAAACATGCACTACTATGGTTATGTGTCACACCTCATAAAGTGAAGGGACTACACTTAAGCAATTGTGAATCTTTTTAAGACAGGCATTTGTTTCTTTCACATCTCTAACGTGATACTCTTCAGTAAACGAAGATCAGGGTCGAAGTACTTTATTATCCACTATTTATATAGTGCAGGAGAAGCCTGGGTGCAGGAATGACCAAAATGAGGGATGGGTAGACAAAGGGCTGATGAAACTTGTGCAACATGGCAAGGGCAAGGGCTGCTAGGCAGAAGCAGCGCAAAGAACAGGAGCTTTGGTGACAATTGTGCAGACTAATGGAAAGGTCAGGCAAAGAAAAGTTACCGCAGTTCAGACAGAAACATAGGAATAGACAGAAGAAGCATTTGGCAAAACAGGAGAAGTTAGAAGATCTGGGAATCTGGCAAACAAAACCCAAGACATATAGAGAGGGTAAGAAATGACAGATTGAGAAGAAACCCTTACTATTTAATAGCCTGATTTTGAAAGTTAAGAAATGGTTCCTCTTAAAAAATACTCTAGAGTCTGTTTTCACTCTAGATAACACAAAAAGACCAATGATGTGATCTGAACTGCTGAACACAACATAGTAGTGACTTTTCTTAAATGAAAGCTAGAACTTGATTTCATACAGTGCCTTTCATATTTAGTGTGTAACAAATTGCTTTAAATACTGGCAGGCAAACAGCCATTATGCATTCAAGAGCTCATACATAATAATACTTAGCATTTTTATAGTGCTTTTCATCTTCGAAGTGCTTTACAAACAACTCATTAATTTCAACCAAGGCACCTGCAAGGTAGATAAATATCTGCATTGTAGGTGTAGAAAGACACAGAAAGTTCAGTGGCTTATGCAAGACCATGCACACCACCAGCCTCAAAATCCCTAATTCCTGGCTCCTAGTCCCACAAGGGATCTGAGCCCCGCTCTGTGTTGAGATCATGCCTTCTCTTCAGCCACGTGGCTGCAGGAGAACTTGTCTTATCGCAAGAACGGCAGCAGACTAGCCGGAGAGCCTTGCTTTTCTGAAGCAGGTGAGCTCCCAAGAACTGCTAGCTCTCACCAGGACCACCGACCTCAGGAAGCAAGATGTCCACAAAACACTCACAAGATAGGTTTTCACACTGATTCACCACCAAAGAGTGAGCTGAGGAAGCCTTTGCGCTGGTAAAACCCTCTGCCTCTCCCAGCTATTTATTCTGCAAACTGCTGCACAGTCTCCGGGGCAGGAGACTCCTACAATCCTGACAACAGAAAACTGAAGGCTGTGGCCTTGGAGTGTGGCCACAATACAAGAAAACAACTTCAGCTTCACTTCTCAGGTGTTCTCTATCAAAAGTTCAGAGTGAACTCTGTCTAGCAAGAATAGTAACTTGCTCCCTTGCTGGTGACTGGAAAAAAAATCTTAATGTGATGATACCAAAAATTCACATTTTTTGACGTTTAAAAAGATCTGATATGAATTTTTTTTATGGCTTTTTTTTTTTTTTTTTTTTTTTTAAACCTCAGAAGTGTCAAACCTGGAGCAGAGAAGAAGCTGGGAAGACGTGAACTGTAATACAATAGCTGTACTGTGATGCAGCAGACCTTTTATTCCCTTACACAGAGATTAAGAATTATAAATTTTCAGTAATGATATCTTCATTTCAGATGTTTGTTAGATTTAAATAATTAAATTTGAGAATCTTTATTTGATTAGTCTTCACATTGCAAACACAGCGGTTTATATGTTCTCCAGCCATTGTAGTTACTTCCAGGGTAAACAGCTTGTGTTCAGAAAAAGCAGGTTAGTCAGATAAACTCTTAAAATAACAGAAAAGCAAAAAATAGTTGATGGCAATTTTTTCCACACTTTTTCTTAAGATATCAGGGAAAAAAAGTCTCTCTCTACAAGTAGCGGTATAACACATTACTGAGGTAAACAAGCAGTAAAAAATAAATGAACAATGGCAAAGCTGTATGTAGCTAAAAAAGTAATTAACATGTTCTGCCTGCCGGTCCAGTCCAGCTGGACATAAAAGCTAGAATAGGAGGAAAGAAGCAGCTTCTAATTACTCTTCCCCATCTTACTTTTTTTACACTCACAATAGAAAAAAAAACCTAACAAGATCACAAAACCCTAAGCAACATGAAGGAACAACTCCTGATCATTAAGTGGTAACCACATTTCCCACATTTAGAAGAATTTTAAGATAATGATTTCATTTATTTTAAAGTGGGTTCATGCCTGACTGCCAAGTCCATGTTTTTTAAAAAAAATATGTCAAAGTAAAATCTACAACTCCTGACGAAAATAAAGCATATAAGAGCAAACTAAAAATAAAACATATAGGAAATGTAATTAAATTTAATTAGATTGAACACTCACACTCACTCTGCAGTCATCATAAAATTCTAAAAACATTTTCCAAATAAAAAAAATCACCATGAGAGTATTCTGTAGATAAAATGATATACAATGTTTATATAATGCAGCTATTCTAACATAAGTAAACAGATTAAAGAGAAGCATACAAGAACAAAATTAAAATATGCAACTGTATCCACTAAAATCTGGAAGCATAAAAACGATACTGTAGTACAAAAACCCCCAACATGATAACACTAGTGGTACAACATTTTTTCTTATTTTGTTTAACAACTCGTCACTTTATCGGTAAGCAGCAACCAAGAGATGTCAGAGTAACTTCTTTTGCCGCCTGTGCTCTTGCTCTTCCCTGCTTCTGTTTCAGTCTAAGTCTAAAAAGAATCTTTTTTCCTAATTACCAACAAAAGAAAACCAGATTTTACTCGCAGTGAGGTACACCTCTCATCGGTACAAGTCAATACTACGTAAAACAAACAAAGAAAAATAATAAAAGTAGGAGGCAAGGCAAGGCTTGAACAGTTTTCTTTCAATTCCCTTGGGAATTGTAGTACTACAAGTTTTGGATTCCCACACAGAGGGGATCATGTTCATCAGTCACAGCAGCTCCTCTGGGCCTAAGTCCAGGTAGACTGCTTGTCTAAACTTGATGAAATATAGGCGCCATCAGGTAACAGTAGTGGTCAGGAAGACTCCAGAAATGTGTAACTAAAAACTGAAAAATGAAATTAAAACACTGCTCTAGACGAATAGCCTCTTTCTACAGGATGCAATAACTGTAAGGCAGAGAGCGTACATCATAAGGACTTCTCCATTCATACTTTCTCTTGTTTTTTCACGTATGTAATACAAAAGTTACATCAGGCACACAAGTATATTTTAACAAACACTGATTTTAAATAAAAATATCCAGGAAAGAAATCACTGCGACAAATACACACAGCTTGATCAGGCACAATGCCAAAATATAAAAAAGAGCAACTGCCCTATAACCTGCTCCCCCTCCTACTTCATTACTTCAAAACATTTCCAAATTAAATTTTAATGCTAATAAATGTTGCTAGATTGACAGCAGCTGGATGTGGTGTCTAGAAACACTGCAAGCTATCCAGGGTTGGCACATCATTATGTCAAACTGTCAAAGAGAAGAAGAAGCAGCGTTGTCTGTCTTGACAGAGGTGCATTTCCAAGTGCTATAGGAATGTGCTTGTTTGGCATTGGGGGAGATGGAAGAAGGAATGAATAAAAGAGGGAAAATTATACAATTCCAAGCCAAGAAGATCACTGTAACTAGGGGTCCTACAGGTACTGTTAGCACAGAGAAGGCCTTTAACAGACTGCACATGCGAACAAGCACCACTTTGAAATCCTATAGTTTGTAACAGACCACAACCTCACACTCTCCCCCTAACGACAGAGAAAACCACACAAGATATGAGGTGCAGCATGTCAGACCAGATGGGTTCAGTTTCCCCTCCAGCACTGGAGAACACCCACAACACACAGGGTCCAAACTTCACAATAACATTGTATGTCATGTTATCTAAATGTAGGAAGCCACTACACCTATGCCCACTGTTAAACTGTGTGTTAGCCTGGTAGCGTAGGAGCAGCCTCTAGGCCTCATTTCATTCTGTCAATGCTGCACTGCCACGAGACCCTCCACAAATTACTGCCTCAGTGATACAGTTTCTCCATCCATCAGCTAGTGCTTATGATTTCAGTTCCTTTTGTCTGCTGTAGCTACCTGTGCTGCGAGCTCTCGGAGGCAAAAATGTTATACTCCATGCTCATACGGCAACTGATACTGTGCTCTTGGTTAGAGGAGCTATCTGCTCTAAAATATAATTCATAATTTGAGGTCCAGAAATTCTTTAGGGGTGATTCAGTCACTCATTCTTTCTCTTCAAATGCTACATACTACAATAAACAAGCCTAGAGACCACCAGAGACCTGTGATACACTCTACCACTACTCCTGACATTTTAAAGTAACGGGACATGCAAGAACCAACAAATCAGAGAATTTACTTGCAGTTTGATCCTGTACATAGGCTTGGCAGGGTCATCTTCTGATATAGATTTTAAGAGCCTGTATCATTCTTTTCTTTAATTCAATCCCTAAAGATTGGAAAGTGGTATCTTTTATTTCATTGATTTGCTGACCAGTACCACACCAATCGGCATCTTCCCATAAAGAAGAAATTACTTCTTCTGTATGGAAATGAATGGCTACATGACTAGACATGGGTCAGCAGAGCTGTTGATGTGGCAGCAGGTTGGAGCTTTAGCAGCTATCCGCCAACTAAAGATGCCTAACATCGCTTACAGAGATCCCTTAAATGCAACTGCACATGGAAACACTGCTGCTTTAGAATCATAGAATCATTAGGTTGGAAAGGACTCACTGGATCATCGAGTCCAACCATTCCTAACACTCCCTAAACCAGCCCCTCAGGACCTCGTCCACCCGTCCCTTAAACACCTCCAGGGAAGGTGACTCCACCCCCTCCCTGGGCAACCTCTGCCAGTGCCCAATGACCCTTTCTGTGAAAAATTTTTTCCTGATATCTAGCCTGAACCTCCCCTGGCGGAGTTTGAGGCCATTCCCCCTTGTACTGACCCCTGTCACTTGGGAGAAGAGGCCAGACCCCTCCTTTCCACAACCTCCTTTCAGGTAGTTGTAGAGAGCAATAAGGTCTCCCCTCAGCCTCCTCTTCTCCAGGCTAAACAACCCCAGGTCCCTCAGCCGCTCCTCATAAGACTTGTTCTCCAGCCCCCTCACCAGCTTTGTTGCTCTTCTCTGGACATGCTCCAGAGCTTCAACATCCTTCTTGAGGTGAGGGCCCAGAACTGAACACAGTACTCAAGGTGCGGTCTCACCAGTGCCAAGCATAGAGGGAGAATAACCTCCCTGGACCTGCTGGTCACGCTGTTTCTGATACAAGCCAAGATGCTATTGGCCTTCTTGGCCACCTGGGCACACTGCTGGCTCACGTTCAGTCGGCTGTCAACCAACACTCCCAGGTCCTTCTCCTCTAGGCAGCTTTCTAGCCAGACTTCTCCTAGTCTGTACCACTGCATAGGGTTGTTGTGTGTTTATAAGCTGCTCTCCTTCCTGCATCAAACTGGATTGCGGAGCTGCCAAACTGAACACAGCCTCTACCACGGTGGCTGCCTTTCATGGTGGCTGTTGATCTTACTGATCAACAAGCTGATCCAACTCATGCCGCAGCTGGATATCTGCAAAAGATTTTCCTTTGTTTAAAGGCAATTTTAGCTAATGCTGATTGGGAAACCTCAGGTCCCTGAGAAACCACACCCTTCAAATCCACCCACAGCCAGAAGTGATAGATCTTGTCAGAACAAAGGGGCTGTGTGCTGCCAGCAATACATTACCTCTCAACTGAAAGAAGAAAACAATTAAACACTTTATTGAAAGGGGAATATTTTTTCTCTTGTGCCTCAAACCGTGAAAGTGCATGTCTCCTCCAGAGTTACTCATTGCTGCACTGTTGAAATGGAAATAATTCCTTGTCTGCCCGATTATTTTCAAGACAGGGATGAAACTACCTTAGGATCAATTGAAAAATGTTAAAAGTGTACTACAATCAAACGGTTTGAACTTCCACCGGCATCATCTACAGCTGATAATGCTAATGTTAAATTCTGGAGACATAAGTCTGTCTACAAACTAATGGAAAATGTGAATTAATATTTTCTTCTAGCTAATTGCCCAGCTCACATATTGCACAGTGCAGCCAAGCGTCATTTGATATTGAAAACTCTTGTGAAAGTTTTCAATCACTTTTTCTCATTAGCCAAAAAAAAAATAAATCAGAATTACAGGACACATAGTTCATTATCATTCTGAGATACCAGGAAATGTGTAAACAAGTCTCTCCAAAACTGTTCTCTGTATATGCTAAGGTTACTTTTTTTTAAATAGCATTAGCTTAAAAGTATCAAAAGTTACCACAAGTGAGGATTAATTATTCTAAGTTGTAAATTTTTCAGTTTCTTTATAGCAGTGATGAAGATGTGGGTGAAGAGATACTTTTAGCATTTGAATATTAATAGTGCTAAGATTTTTATGATTAATTCTCAGCATGAGAAAAATTTCATGTAAATTAAAGTTTATGGTTAAATACATCTACCAAAGGGCAAGCTATATTTTTTTTTTAAAAAAGAAATGTAACTCCTATTTCAAAAAGTATCATCAAAAAGATGGAAACAGATTGATTTGGTAGCATACGGCAGTTAAAAAATCTGGTATGCATGCTTCGATTTCAGAAAAAAAAAAAGAAAATTACCTTATTTTGAATTCTTCTTTCGCTTCCTCTTAAAAATATTGAAAATTTGCAATTCATGAGATCATAAGCATTATTAAGGGCTGCAGAGTAACAAATGATATGGACCGTGTGCATCAGAAATATTGCTTAGTAAAAGATTCAGTAAAGCTTTCATGGATAACTCAAGAGACAAGAGTTTTGTATTAGACAGTCATTACTGCTCCATCTTCTAACGCAAAATTACTCAGTTTCTAAAGTATGGTCACGTTTTATGCCAACTTCAGTTCCTGTGTGGGCTGTGTGGGTGAGAAGGTGACATGCTGACAAGCCCAGGTTCCTGCCTACAGAAGAAGTGGGTTGGCAATGGCAATAGGATACCAGAGAAACTGCCGCAAGAGTGAAGGTAGTCCTCTCCCCTTGCAGGTGGTAGAAACCGCAATGGTTTTGTATAGATATTGTTCAGCAAGGGAACCATTTTGACCTTGACCGTGTTCCTGGAAATCAAAACACCGTGGAAACAGAGATTTGAAGAGATATACAGCAGGCAACTTTATTTATTGATTTAGGCACTTAATTTGTTTATTTAACCTCCTATCAGCTGGAGACTCCATAGCACCCTTCTAACTAACATGCAGAGTTCAATGTAAAACGGTAACTCAAAAGAGTGTACCAGTTTTACCATCCTAAATGGTAAATCCATGTCTGTTCACAAAGCAAAACTCTATGTAAAATTATACATATGCATTTTATCTTAAGATGTAAACCAAATCACTTCATATCGCCTCAGTCACTTGCTATATCTTCTACTATTTGTCCACTCTCTGCAGGGTCCAAACTGATATTTTGAGCTTCTGTAATGCTTCAGAATAGTTTGATGATTTTCATATAAATACCCTGCAGGACAACAGTTTGTTTTTCCTTTGAAATAAGCCATTTTGCCAGGACATACTATAAAGTATAGATAATACTCAATCACACATTACTGACAAGACCTAGGAACCAAACTTGTGATCTCTATGGTCCAAATAAGAATGCTCTGCAATATTAAAAAAAAATCCAAAAAATCAAACCAAAACAACCAGCAAAAAAAGAAACATAAAGAGAAAAATCTGATTTCTAATGAGACTCGGCACTTACAGGCAAACTTGGAAGTATGAGGTTTTTCTGTTTGCAACAGAATGGAACTCCAGCTATGCCCCTGACATTTTTTTTTAAAAGGTTTAAAAATACATTTGTGCTTCTCCTCTCCATTTTACTAATGAAGGGGAAAAGAGTAACATTCGCAGAAAAATTCTGAAAACAATAACTTCTAAGAGGCTCTGCATATGCAGAAGAAAAATATCTCACAACATCTCATATACAGTGGTATTCGAAATAGCGATAGCTTTTACCTGAGAGCAGTTTCCTGGTTTATCAGAACCTGTTTAGAAGCCTGCATATGAATTCCCAGCTCTGCAAGGGACTTAACAAGGTGCCGTACAAGCAAACAGACAGTCTGGGAACACAGACTACACATCTAAGAGATGTATCGCACAGTATCATTTTACAGTGACTTAACTTTAAAACTCTGGACAGTAGTATGCCAGATAGATTATTACAGAATACTCATTCATAGTTAGAATTAGGGAAGCAAGATCAGAAATCAGTTGCATTGGTATTTAACACAGTAAATATCTCAGTTTACAAGGGAAGTCCTTTCAACTCTTATTTTCCTGTGGCTTAAAGTCCTGAAACTTCATTACAAGAAATGAGGGGCTTCTACTCCACAGTAATTTACTCACCTAAATGCATAAATCAGTAAGAGACTACGATGCCTTAAACCATCTAAGTTTTATTTGTAGACATGCAGTTCTTTCATGTCTTCTACTTTATTTTATTACCAATGAAGTATTACAGGTGCAATTACTGTAATAGCTGAAACTGTCACAATCTACATTTACAAGACAATGAATCACCACATAATCTGTACTATTTGTAAGTACAAACTGTGACATGACACACTGATTTGATATGTCTGTGTTCTGGATGTTTTATTGTACAAAATGGTAGATGCAATGCATACTTCAGTGCATCACCTGCAAAATCCTTTTCAAATACTCTTCAAGTAAGGGTGGCAGCCAAAATGCAGCTCAGCCCACTGCAAGGCCACTCTGAAATGCAGTGTTTGAGCATGCAGAATTTCACAAAGCTTAGTGCAAGCCACTTGCTCTTAGAAAGTTCTGTCCCTTCACCTTCGGCTGACAGTGCTGCAATTCTGACACTAGCAAGGAGAGACTACTGAAATGATTTCCCAATATGCCTACTGAAAACGCACAAGCTGTCTTTTTAACTTCCTACAATGTTTCATCCAACTTATTTTCTTTTTTCAATTATAATAAAGATTTTTTAGGCTAGCTGAAGTCCTTCTAATAGCTGGAGGACATATTTAACCAGTACACAAACTTCCAAGATCTCTGCTGTTCAAACGCACTTAGCTAGAAAAGGTTTCATAATAAACAAAATTTTCCTTTCATCGTTTATAAAAACATAACATCAGAAATATGAAAAAAATATCACAAAAGAAGCTATAAAAAGTGATTTTCATTCTATTTAGGTAGAATAGGTTCCCTCAGGTGAACAGAAATCTAATTTAAATTACTTCTGTCTTCCAGCATTTGCAAATTAAATTATACTGAACTGTCCAATTCAGAGAAAATTGGATTTAGTTTAATCAGTCTTGTCTGAACTATGACAGTTCTGCTTTTGCAACTTCTGGGAATGCATATCCACCAGGGAAGCTGAACAACATTTGATGCCTGGAGGGTATAAAGGCTTAACAAATTTACATGGTTTGGCTCTCTTAGCTGGATGACAGACATCAGGTTCCTGGCTGTGAAGGGGGCTGGAGGCAGCAGTAGGGCATGGACACACGACCAAAACAATGTCCAGAGCAAAAAGGTGGCAGGCACGGAACTGATGAATTAAATAATGAAGAGCAGTATGAGGCTGCACACTAAATTTCAATTCATTTGAGAGTCAAACAAAACCCGCTATTGTTTGCATGGTATTATATACTAAATGCTGTGATTCCCTTCCACACGATCCCACGCATATGAAAGAGTGAAGGTTTTGATAGCTGGCAGGAATAAAACAAATAAGACACTCTGAAGACCAAATGTTGCAGCTCTTCCCAGAGTTCAACTGATGCTCAGATTCAAAGAGTTCAGTCAAACTCAAATTTCCTTATGGATATGAGCCTTCATAATATAAAAAAAATGTGGCATTTCTGTACTGCAAAATTCAGAATTAACTCTGAAGAAAAGGCCTTTACATTTTCCGGTGTTTTTCAAGAATGTTGGATAGAATGAAAAACAAGAGTACTGCTGAAGATCAGGATCAATAACACAAGAAAAGGGATTGAAATCTTATTATGCCAGCTGTACAGCACTGCAATGTTATGCTTTAGCTGAAAGCACACAGCATTCACTTCAATGTTTAAGTTAAAATCAATGCCGGATCAGTCTACCCCCCATTACTACACGGAGTACTTAGCAGTCTTAAAAAAAATTTAATCATACAAGTCTTTCATAAAGATCATTGTGAGGTGTTTTCTTCTGTTCACACATTCAAGATGTTCCAGCGGGTGCTGTAAAGACTCCCAGAATGGTGTGCCCCAAGAGCTTCCAATCCTATTTAACGTGAGACAGTGAAACACTGAGGGGAAGGAATAAGAGGTAAATAACCTGACGCAAATAACATTAATAGGTTTTGCAGCAAAGGACAGCATCTTGTACAACTGTTTTTATGCATCAACAAGACAATAAAACACATGGGAGTGATTCACCTGTGACAGGTGATGAGGTAGAGGTGGTGCTTTTAGGAAGACCTTAGAGCAAGAGGGACCCGATTGCGCACCCTGGAGTGCCAGCTCCTGAAAAGTTCTGTGACAGAATGGGTTGGTAGAGGAAACACATGTACTTGCTGTCAAACACTGAAATGACCACAGCAAAACCAGCGCAGGACATGCCTGCGCCAACCCATGCCATGGGACTCCCTAACACCCCTACCGCTGTGGATGCTGACAGTGGTCTGCAGGCGTGCAGTGAGAGAAACCAAAAATGCCCTCAAATAAACTCTCTAAGACTCTTCTGGAGTTTTAGAAAGCGAGCATCCTTTATCAGGCCTGGGCAACGTGAGGGCGCGAATCCAACAATCTCACACAGCGAGACAAGAGCTGGGACAGGATGTATTCCCCACTTACAGGCATATCTATGAATTTTCTCAGAAATCTTTGTGCATATTCTATTACTTTCCAAGGTCTAATTGTAATGTTATTATGAACTTCGCAACAGTCAAAGCTCTTGCTGATTTGCAGCTGGTTCCAGCTCTGCCTGACGTTGCCTTTGAGACAGGGAAAGGCTGTAAACAGAGGGAGTGATAGGAGAGACACCTGCTCAGCACAGACCGCGCTGCACACGGGACGTTCTCATCTCCGAAGAACGAACAGTGTGTGCAGAAACGCTGCTGGAGAGGGACATTCGCTCTAACTTTCAAAGAACACAATGACTCAGACGAAACTTGACTTCGGGTGAAATCGCAGATACTCCATTTCTGCGGCGGTAACGCCTCCTCAGTTCTTGGACACGCGTTACCCACGCGGGGGCCGCCCGTGCCGGCGGGCCCCCCTCTCCCGGGCACTCCGGCGGGCGGAACCGCCCCTCTCCGCCCCCTCCCCGGTGTATTTTGCTCCTGTATATCAAAGCGAGCCTCGGCTCCGCGGCGCCCCCCCACCTCGCTCCCTCCCCCGGGCGCTCACTCACCCCCGCCCCGCAGCACGCCGGCAGCCCTGGGCGCCGCCATCTTGCCCACGTGGGGCGGGGTCACGTGGCGAAGAGGTCACGTGGCGGCGGCTCCGCGAGGGCCTGGGGGGGTTCGAGATGAGGGCAGTGCGGAGCAGGGCGCTTGGGAGGGAGAGGTGTGAGGGGTGCGGGCGGCTCATACTGCCTTCGGTTCGGGGCCCTCGCTGCGGCGACATTGAGGTCCTGCAGCGCGTCCGGGGGAGGGCGATGGAGCTGGAAAACAAGGGTTGTGAGGAACTGAGGGAGCTGGAGCTGTGAAGCCTGGAGAGAAGCATCATGGAGGAGACTGTCTACAACCGTAGGGAGTTCGGTGCTGGTCTCTTCTGCCAAGTAACAAGTGCTAGAGTGACAAGGAATGGCCTCAAGTTGCACCAGGGGAGGTTGAGATTGGACGTTAGGAAGAATTTCTTCATCAAAAGGGTTAAACCATCTGCAAGGCAGGTGGTCGAGTCACTATCCCTGGAGGTGTTTAAAAGACGATGAAATGCTTAGAGATATGGTTTAGTAGTGGACAGGTAGAGTTGGACTTAGTGATCTCAAAGGTCTTTTCCAACCTAGAGATTCTATGATTCCGTGATTCTATGACACATTCTTGTCAGCTTTACACCAGAGAGACATGGCAGAGAGACAGCGCTTCCCAAATTGCGACTCGAGTCTCAGAACAGTTGTGATCATGCTGTACCCTGAGGGCTGGAGCTCTCATGGAGAGTGGTGAGGCACTGGCACAGGCTGCCCAGGGGAGCTGTGGCTGCCCCATCCCTGGAGGTATTCAAGGCCAGGTTGGATGGGGCCTTGGGCAGCCTGGTCTGGGGGGATGTGTCCCTCCCATGGCGGAGGGGTTGGAACTGGGTGATCATTAAGGTCACTTCCAACCCAAACTATTCTATGAGCTACTTCATAATTGCTTTCCATTTAATTTTTTTTTTAAATAAAACTTTTTTTTTTGTGAATCAAAAGATGAACTACTCTTTATGAACTAGATTATTACTGTTGTATTTGTTGCAAAGGCTTTTGCAGGTTTTGAAGAATAAAGCTTGAACCCTAAATTTTAATATTTTTCTAGCTAAACTCATTATTTCATCTGCACAGCCAAACTTCATACATTTAGAAAAGATCTAAAAGAGCAAACTTCTCAGTAGAGCAGCATCTTTCCAATCTCTTTGTGGTATACGTATCACCTTACTTTAAAGAAATTTCACACAGTGTTGGTATGGCAGGTTTTCCTTGCAGCCAAACAAAAAACAAACTAAACATCTAAGGTCCTTTGACTGTTTTCATCTTCCACTGTTTTGTATCCTTGCCTGCACTGTATTAAAAAAAAAAAAAAAAAAAAAGAGCACAGTTTGCAGTTTTGAAATTATGTTCTTGTGACTGGTCAAAGTTTGAGAAACACTGTTAGAGGCCATCAACCCAACAGCTGGCAGGCAAATAATAAACTTGAAGGAATCAAGTCAGTAATGAAAGAATGAACACAATGCATTAGGGTAATGGTTACAAGAATAGAGGGAAGAAACCAAAATGTCATACAAGTATCCTTTCTTATATCTTCATGCACATGTAATGACTATTCCATCCTTATGCAAGCATGTACACAGACATACTGGTAACCTGTGTGTTACCTGGAAGCAAATTCTCAAATAAGAACTGATTGTTTATCTGTAAACTGGTTGTTTATCTCCAGATGTATTTATCCCCTGAGAGAGCAGTTAGTAGTTTTTAACTTCACATGGACAAATTTTACAATTCAGTTGATAAGAATAGACTCCAAGCCCAATGGGAATGCTGATGTTATTTACCCCCCTGTACTCTGTGGAGAAGCCTAAAAAACATACTAACTTAAAAGTTACACTGTGAGTAGTTCTGCCTTTAAGGAGCAAATTCCAAGCATTCTCTGATCAAAAAAGTGCTGTGATCCTCTCAGTGGTCCTCTGTAGACATTGCTAGCAAAAGTACCTCACTGAATTAGCTGCCGCAGTGCAATAGGCAGCCTATCATAGAGCTAATTTCCAGACCGCATAGTAGTTTAAAGATCAATACAGTACTTTGCACTGCCTTCAAAAAGTAAAACAATGCACTTCTTATAGCTACACTCTGCTCCAACTGATGTGTTTCATCATCATTATTCAGTAAGGGGAGAATGCTAGGGTTTTAACAGTAGAAAAAGAGCTAGAAATAAATTAAGAAATAGCATTGCTATAAGCTGCCCAGTTACACCTCAGGACCCCCACTGCCTGCTGCTCACTGGTGAGAAACATGCACCCATCTCATCTGCAGGGCAGAAATGCACATCTACAATATAGTAGAATTCAGGAGTTTGGATCTCATCAGGCATCATTTTATCTCCCTTCTTTTACTAAGAAGTGCAGATAACAGAGACAGGTTTATTTGGAGTTTATACTAGCAAAATGAGGATAATTCAGAAAAGGAGAGATACACCATATTTTAACACAGCAGACCTGAAAAATCGTACTCTGCCATGCTCAAGTTCTGTCAACAAATCAAATATGTCACCCTTTCCACATGTATATAATTATCCACATTTGGCAAATCCTCTGAAGCGTTTAAGATGCGCAGTGATGTCTCAAGCTGCCTGACCTTTAAGTCAGGAGACAACTTTGGAGAAATGACTTTTTTTTTAACACTTCTGTGTCCTACATTCTTCAAAGAGAGTCTTGTGCATCCCATCTCATTTATATTGGCTCTGTGCTGTCAGAGTCAGCATGTTCTAAATATAGAATCTCAACTTTATTTCCTCCCAGATATTGCACAGGTTGATATTAAAATAAGCAAAAGATGTGCTAAAGAAGACATAAAGCTAGGCTTTTAAATGCAAGTTTGAAAGCAGTCTGTAACAGCCTATAAAACAGTGGAGTTATGCCTTATATATACATGAGATTTTATATAGAGCAATCTAGAAATATGCTTCTAGTTTAAGTACAGTGGCTGGATACTTCTGGGATTAGGCTTAGACTGCTTAGACTTTCCTGTCTAAGATTGTCTTAAAGGATGATTTAGTACTGCTGGTGAGGTTGATGCTGATTGAATCCTGCTGTAATCACAAATGGGTGGTTTTTTTCAGCATTGGTGTTCATCTGATCCACAGTGAGATACTTCAGAGTCCCGAACTTTCTAAAAACCAAAAACCTCCTACATCCATGATACAGAATACGTATAATCAGACAAAGCTACACTGAAGTGTTACACCACAGCTCTAGGGAAAGTAAAATGACACCTGTGTGTTCCCTGTCGTATGGAACCCATGCCAGACAAAGATTTTGTCTTTTTCCATGAAACTCTGAAGTTTTAAAGTTATGAACACCGCATATAGTAGTAAGGGAAGCTTAACTGGAAAACTGACAAGCACCTAAAAATAGCTGCTGTTGAACATGGAACACTTCCCTTATTGCTGTACCATTTAGAAACAAAAAGTAGATATCAAGCTGTTCCCATTCATCTAGATTTCCTTTACATTTTATCACTTCAGCTCAAACTGTGCAACAACTGTAGATGGAGCACATACCTCCTATATGAGAAATGTTTACAGCACTACATGTTCTTTATTTACTAAAGAAAGAAGGTAGTGCTACTCTCAGAATAAAACACCACATAGTACTACTCCTGCTATATGGATTTTTTGTAACAGCAAAGAGGGAATTCTGAAATGCTCTTCCCAAGTTTTTGTCTTCATCATATCATTATCTGAGATTCCTTCAATTTGGGTCAGAGCCTTACATCTGAAACGAGCTTGGAAGGAGGACTTTTCTTCCCGCCTCCCTACCCCCTTTCTCTTTGCTTCTCTAGTCTGGAGAATTAAAAATATTTTGAACATGGAAATCTGGAAATTGTCAGATTAATAATCCTTTCTACATTAGCTTTTACCTTTATAGGTCTAAAAGGAAGAGCAGATGCAGAGACTGCAGTCTTCTTTCTTGTAATGCCTGTTACTGAAGGCTTTGGCTCAAGGAACAAAGAACCTGGTAACCATGTATTTGAATGTGTAGTTCTGGGTATTTGCATTATTTTTTTTCATTTTACATAGTAAAAAAGACTTGAGTGATAGGGAGGCAAGCCCATTCCTACAATTTTCCCTCCACAGATAGCATGTCCTGCCTGAGCAGAGCTTGCATCTATTTGTATTGCTTTGTGTAATAGCCTTCTACTTCTACTGGGTGCACAAAATTTTTAGCCTCACATTCCAGTTACTGGCACTGGTGTGGTTAATAGCCTTTTATAAAAGAAACATTTTAATAGATAGAATTCAGAATTCAATTGAGATCTTTCTGATCATTGGAGAACAAACTAGTGGTGTAAAATGGCTGGAAGTACTGATGACATGGAAAAAAATTGTTCCCCATGAGTTGAAATTGATTTTTTTTGAGAAAACTGAAATATCTGCCACAGATACTTGCTTATGAGATACAGATTTTAATATTTTATCGTGCTGTCTTTTTTGTCAGCTTCAAGTCCATATTATCCTAGCAAACAACGTTTCACAAAGCAGCAGCATTAGAGAATAGTATTTTTCAAATTGAAAGCTGAGATTCCAAGCTTCAAGGTGATAGGCTTACAAATATAACAGGTATTTCTAGCTCTAACAGTTTGATACTGATGAAATCAGGTCAGAACTGACACTGTGAGAAAAGGTAAAATGGCAAAATATGCAACATAAGATTTTCAAGCCTTCTAGTATCTGACAGTCATACAATATGATAAAGGAAAAAAGGAACAAAGTCTCAGTGAGAGACAAAAAGGAATTGAGAAAATGATCTATATAAGCAGACGTAAATGCTTCGTATAGACCTTATGGGCTGCTTACCCTCCTGCTGACATTGCAGAGAGAGACAATAGGTCAGTCTTGAATTGCCTGGACTGCCACATAGCAGCTTTGTGTGTGTGTTCATAGGAGGCACGGACACTTACTGCCTAAGATACTGCTTCAGCTACATACAGCTTTATTCCCTCTACTACAGCAGTCAGAGTGTCCTTCAAATCCTGCCGCTTCAGGTAGCTTGCTTTCTCAGTTCTGAAACTAGAGCTATTCTATTGTATTTCTTCAGGTTATTAGTTGTTGAGCTAGAAGTTGTTTCCTAGTGTCTGCAGTTGGTAATTTTTATGTTTCAAAGTATGTGACAGGGAACAGTTTGACCTAGGTTTCTAAACAAACATTTTTCAGAGCATGATTTACCTCAAAAAATCTTGAATTGGCACCATTGACAGTAGCTTTGCACAGAAAGAAAATTTGTTTCTAGAAGTTGAACTAGATTCATTGTTTCAGACAATCCATTGAATATTTTTTTAAAGTAGATTCACCGTCCTGTGATGGAAGGGCAAAACAGCAGCCTGATGCCAACAGCATCTATGATGAAAAACTTTAAGTATACTTACAGATCTTAGGTACATTTTGGAAAGAATATTTAAATGCCATTTTTAGTTCACAAGTCCTCTCTAGGCATGAAGAGGCCAGACAATACTAGTGATAGCTATGCAGTTTTCTATACTATACTGTTAAGTATTTGTTCAAAATATAGTAGGAGGTCCTGTTCTAATTACATTAATACACAAATATAAACAGGAGTTACACAAAATTTAAACCTTTATAAACAGTATTAATATTTTTTATTTCATAAAAATGACTTGCTAAACTGCTGGAGTTGCCGCTAGGCATACTTCAGAGAAAAGAACCCTGCAGCTCACGTATAGGTGAAGTTTATTATCCTGTTGGAAACCATGGAACAAATATCCACACAAACAAATCAGAAAGCTAGGAGTTTGTCTAGTAGTATCCATCCAAAACTGGTCAACTTTACCAACAATACTTAGTGTCTAAAATGTTAGTTCAAACAGACTGGTCCCCAAAGGCTACCAAATGAACCTGGCACATGCTCCCAAGCAGCTTGTTCTCTAGCTGTTATACAATAGATTATTGGCTCTTTCTGTCTGCCAAGGCAAAGGATAGTCCAGACACTTAGACCACTTCAGGCAAAGTCAGCAGGGCTAGTTTAATTTGCTGATGAAGGTTGTTTCAGATAAGTGGCTTAATTAACTGTAATGGATTAGGGAGTACTCACATGGTCTTTCCCAGCAGCAGTGATTCAGAAACTGTAATCTGCTACAGGATGGAAGGATTCAAAGTTTATAGATCTCCAAGAGGCTGTTTATTCACAGCTATAGTGTCAAGAATTAGTAACAAGACAGTTCCTGTAAACCAGGTGGTAAGTATTGTTGTCCACAGGCACATCCCAACAGCTTAGGATGTTCTCAGCCCATAGTGGAGTAAGAAATCATGCTCAGCCTAAAACTACCTCCCCTCTCTCAACATTGACAACATAAAAAGGAAAATATACTGTTAGGTTATGAAAAAGGTAATCTGTCCTAATCAGTGTGTGAGAGAAGTGTCACTGTTTGTCCTTCTGGCTCAGTAGCTTCTTCCATATCCATCCCACACCACCAACCAAATATAGCAAACTTCATTACCTCTAGCATCAAGCCTCCTTTTCATAACATTTCTCGGACCTTTTTAGGAATTCCTATAGCCTCAAGATGACAGCAGACAAACCTCCTTTTCCTTCCCACATCAGGTATTAGCAAGATGTAAGGAACAGATATGCCAGACTTTTCTGCCTCTTTAACTCCCTCCCCACGCCAGCCTCAAGGAAACTGACTTATGAAAATGGAAACAATGTTCAATCTCTAAGCAGGCAAAGAGCCCATCAGGCAGTGTTTTTATTCGTGATCCTAGTTTCTTAAAAGGCTTAAACTGCTTTCTGTGCAGCTTCAGCCTCAGTAATGCAAAAGCTCTGGCAGTATAAGTTTGGACTTCCCCAGAAGGACAAGAAGTGATCTGGATCTCCATGTAGAAACCAAATTAAAACAGTTCTTCAGTTCAGCTTTCCCCGTCTTGCTTAGAACCAACACCTTGAACAGGTTCAATAAGAAACAAAAATCAACCAAGAAAACCCATCCCAAACCCCAGATCTCACCTTCAGACTTACTACTACAGTCTGGAGAGATATTTATAAAATTATTATTAGTAACAGACTCCGATACTACAGTAGATGAATGACACATACAGACAAGATATCCCAGCTGGGAGAATTTAAATGCCTTAAAAGAATTTAATAGAAAATACAAACCAAATCCACAATAGGTTTTAAACATTTGGAAAACATGACACTGCACACCATATCAAAATGGTAGTAGATAACTGTCATCTACAGACTCCAGTTTTGAAAGCTGGACCATGAAACACCACTAATAATTTTCAATAATCCTTATTTAGACTAAGTCCTCTTGATTACAGGCCAAGACAAAATCAGTTCTTAAGTCTGAATGACAAGAAAAGATAGTGTAATTTATTCCTTTGAGGAAGGAAGGGCAGCACATTTTAGAACTTACCTCAAATCTGAGAAGTAACTGATAGCAGAATAGTCAACAAACTATATAAAGGCACTTGTTTCCTACAGATTTGTTTTGTTTTTCACCCTAGCTAGAGTAGAAGTGCTTTGGAGAGTTCTTACAGTGTCTTGGCCATTTCCTCAACTCAGATATTTTCCAGAAATCACAAACCTGCAGACTTGGAGGGTTGAAAAAGAACACGCTCAAGGCCTTTTAGAGGCTTAAGCATAATGGGTCTGAGAGCTTATGGGAGCAGGATCTGCTTTTAAGAAAGGCTAAAGAGCCTGTACTTAGGAAGCGCACCAGCCAGACCACACAACCAGTCTTCTAACCTCTCATCAAATGCCATTAAACCAGAATGCACAGGCCTTACACAGTACAACAGATCCAAACAGAACAGCCCCTGAGGAGGATCAAAGTAGGAGAAATTTGAGAGATGCAATAGTTGTAGTCCTTCAATTTATGTACTGGCTTGCTATTCAGGTATTTAAGTTTCAAGGCAAAACAGAAGGGTAAAAAAAACCCAAACAATTGAAGTGATGCTGTATTTGAGAATCTACATTGTTTATTTCAGCAATAAGTGCCCCCCAAACCTAAAGTACAACATTTAAAAAAAATCTACAACACAAAAATAGAAAATATTCAAAATGCACAGAAACACAAGTCACCCTTAATGTGATTAAAACGTCACATGAGATTTTTTGCAGATAAGTGGCAATTAAGGATGTGCTTTACAACACTGTATGGAAATACGGAAGTTTCCTGTGCAGGCAGGATCCTCATGCTTGTGCGAGTCGTTCTAGGACTCTCCTGTAATCTGAAACAAGTTGCTGGAAGCTCTCTTCTAGCTGTTCATGTTGCATGTTTAGGTCTATTTGGTTCAACTGATTCGTCAGCTCCTCTGGTCTTAGACACCTTCTCATCTTGGCAAGTTCTCGCTGCTTTTTCTAAGCAATCAACAAAACAGCAGTTTGAACATAACCAATAATGATCAAGAACATGGCGTTTCATTACATTAATTCAATTTCAGTATCTAGCTCTTTGAGATGTTCCTAATCCTAAGAAAAACAGTAACAGTGTTTGGTTAGGACATCTTTTATGTTAAAGCCTCATTTTCTTACTACTGAATCAAAACAGTTTCCAAGTTTTTACTTAACCAAATAGATTAGACCTAATAGTATTTCTGCCACAGAAGATGTATGGTATGAAAAACTAGACTGTAGAAAATTAACCAGGATATTTAGTTCTATGCTGGCATTAATCACACTGGTGTCCCAGTTGGCTGAACAGCCACACAGTAGCTTCTTCATAACAGACTATCTAAAATTAATTTTAAGCCTTCTGTACATAGAAAACATTTCCTGAATGGTTACAAATTACACAAAAGTTAGCAGAAATTAACAGTAACAGCACTGAAATGCAGTTGAGATTATTTACAACTATAAACATTTGTACAGCAAGAAGATGAGTTCTCATTGCTGTGCCACATGTGATTTTTTTTATCTGATTCTTAAACACAAGTGTTTTGAGGTGTTCCTCCTTTTCCAGATGTATTTTTATACAGCTGATATTTGTTTCTGAACTACTCAGTTCCTTAGTTACTTTCCATTCTTCAGTCTTCCCTCGCTTTGTAAAAGCGGAATATCATTCAACATTTCGTAAAAAGATACATATTATGTATGCCTGGCATCTTACCAATAAGTCTTTGCAATTCCTATGGAATCAGAGTTTGTTAAAGCAACATTTCCCCAAACAATTCTTCTTCTACTATCAGTCTCAAAAATCAAAGCCTTTCTGTATTGTCTTTAATTGTACACTTAAGTCTCAAAGGAAAATCTGTTTCTTTCTATGTTTGATGCGTAAGGTAGGAGGAGGGAGTGAAGACCACAAACTGTAAATGACTAAGATGAGAAACACTTTGATGATCTCCCACAGATCCCTTTGAAAGGCAGAGTTCAGTTCAGAAAAGGAAGTTCTGTATCAGAGTCCTGAAGAGTCCTCCGGGCACCTTTCTGGCCAATAATCAAGAAACACTTCCTTCTAGAAAGTATGTCAAAAGCACCATAGCTGTTTGAATTTCAGATTCATGTTAGCTCTGTTGAGTCAAAATGCATAAGATACTCAAAACATGTGATGTGTTACCCAAACAAAAAAAAGAGAGATGAGCATCTTCCGAGCAAGCTTGTCAGTGGGAAAAACTAAAACCTCCTTAATCTAGAATGAGGTCAAAGTCCACTTAATTAACAGGAATACCTGTTAAAATTATAAAAAGTAGCTTTGAAAAAAAGGCATCAGCTTTTAAATAACTGTTAGGTCTCAATGTAGCATTAGGCCACCTCCAAGTTCCAGATACCACATAAAAAGGAAACTCCCTCCGTATATTTCAGATACCTGGTGTTTCAATACCCATTTCCCTCTAAACATACCACCAGCATATCCAGATACACAGGCTTCTGAAACCTGCAATCAGTGACATTACCTGGGCAGCTTCAAGAGGATTCTTTGGGAGCAAGGTGTTGGGCTGGATAGGAAAGTATATTTTGTTCAAGTAGGAAACCCGATCAAAGTATTATGATTAAGAAAAGCAGCACAGCAGCGTTGTTTATTTCCAGAAGGGACAACATGAACAAAGACATTATCAAGGAGACGCGTCTAGCAGCACAGCCCACTAATAGGCATAAAAAGCAGCTCTTCAGAAATGGAGAAGCCACAGTGAAACTGAAATTTCACAAGCTGTTCATCCTCTGAACTACCTTAGAAGGCTGCCTTATTTTTCACCAAGATACATCTTATGTCCCATTGTAGTAGCACTTTGTATACAGAGAGCCACATTGTTGGCTGTGTCAGCCATTCCACTCTAGTGGTGGATCTACATAAAAGTTTCAGTACTTTTAGCAACAGCCTCCTTCCTAATGTGAAGACCTCAAGGGGAAAAGATGTATTGCAGGATTTTTCATCTGGGGTTTTCTGCATAGTTTTTCCACCGCTGCTAGCCATGAAAGAGCTGTATGATGCAATACCATTTTTAGTAAGTTAAAGTAGTGGCAATTTAGAATTATTCTATACCTGTATAGCACTGTTCAAATGAAGCTATCATTAGAGTATGCAGTAACATTCCAAATTCTTTAATAAAGTTTGTTCCCCCCTGCTCCAAATTACAACATTTATTATAAGTTAGTTTAATTGCTATTCTGAAAAGTTTTCAAAAACAGCACTATGACTAAAGTTTATTGGAAACATTGTTCAATGTGAGTGCATGAGTAAGCTGTTTACTAGGTAGAACTACCATAATCAAGATGGCTGTATTTCAGAACAGGAAACTTAAGATCAGGGAAAGGGTGTTGGCTGCTTTAAGGATTCTTTTCAGTTCTTATTGAAATAACTGAAAAATTAAAAAAGCAATATTCTGAAGAAGCATCCATTATTAATGGGCTGATTGCATGCAAAGACCACAGTGAAAACTGCTAGAAGCACTAGAATTGAAGCTGCTTAAGGAATTTTGGATTTCCCCCATAGGACTTCAGTGCTGAGTAAATGAATTGAAACCTTTTAACAGTCCTGTTAGCTTAAAAAAAAAAAGCCCACAGTCTTATTTGCAGTTGACACTGAGTAACATTTGGCAAACAAGACAAGACATTCATGCAAGAGAATATGATGCATTTTGATGAAGGTCCTGTCACTCAGCATAACATGGTATTATCTGCAGATCAGGCAAGTATTTAATACAGTGCTGGGGTCTCATTTCTGCTAACAGCCCCTGCTTAGTCCAACAGGAGTACAATTGAAGTCTTGCTACTTTGGTATAACAGGGTGAGTACTGTTTAGGAAGGTTTGCAAGCTAATCAAGGTTCTTTTCATACTTTGTGAAACTTCAATAGCATTTTGGTTTGCTTAGCAAGTACTTAATTGAAGAGAGTAGCTAACATGCCACTTAGTGATAAACCTAGATTCATTGACTGTTACTACAAAGACTGATGCCATTAGCAACAAGGAATTCTGCATCTCAGAAGGTCAGTTTATGCAACACAGACCAGCTACAAAGATCCTGACAAGCATACTTAAAAAGATCTAAGAAAATTAATCTGCACTAAGTTTAGTACTTGCTTAAACTTTACTGCTGAAATTGTTTTCTATTCCATTGCATGGAGTTCTATGTGGACATGACTGGATTACTCCTAGAAAACTGTTTTCCTAAGACCTAGTCAACAAGTAGAACAGGAATCTAAACATCTAACTACACCTGGTGTGCAGTGTAAACTTATTATAGCATTTACCTATCAAAGTTTTTTGCTTGTTTATTTAAGATGTTTTTAACCTTTTCAAGAAATTATTCCCCCCCTTAAGCCCACCTGGGCATAGTGCCACTTGTAGCTAGATAAGCTTAGTAGTAACTTCCTGCTGGAATTGTGCAGGAAACAGTCAGAAGCCAAACACAGGATCTTCAGCACTGCTCTGTATGAATGTTCTCTGCATCTGTATACGTATCAGTCGAACGCTGCATAACTTAATAGTAGTTGATTGGCAACATAATTGGCATCAGCTACATTTACGGAAATGAAAGTAAAATCAAGTATAATTAGCCTTGAAATAAGCATTAAATGATACTTAAGTCATACATACCTTGTAGGGGCCAATCAGTCTTCTTTTAATGTCCAACCGATAGCTTCTGGACTGTTCTGCATCACCCATATCTGTTGCACGCAATCGGAGAATTTCATAAACTCGTCTTGTGTGTTGCTAATGAACAGAAAGGAGAATAAAAACTAAGTCTGAATAAAGAGGTCACTCAATAGAACTCAAAGCAATAGAACTCAAAACAGAGAAATACGAAATATTAGAATAGTTCATCGGAAGCCAGTCAGAGGCAGGGCTGTCAAACCTATCCTTCTATCTGGTGGGTTAAATGAATAAACACACATTTTTCATTCAAAAGCATTTTCTTTCAGGAGAGATCAGATACTGGCTGCAAAGTGTTGCATCAGCTGTAGAGGTACTTCAAGGACCTGACTTAAATGATCAGCAGAAAGTCCAGATGCTAGAGTCCAAAAACATGTCAAAGAATTCAAGGATCTGAACTAGAGTGACAATAAGCAATATTTGACGGAACAGTATCTACTTCCCTAATTTTAATAATCTCTATATACCAACTCTTCTTCAAAAGCCCCCCTAGAAGTTCTAAATAAGAATGAAACAACGTTTTAAGTTTTATTAGTGAAGAAAAATGAAAGAACTAGTAAACAGAAGAACTGAAGCACTTTCGGAACCAGGATCAGCTAATATCACATCTGGGAACAGCAAAAAAATCATGTTGCTACTATATTACTTTTAACTGTTGCATCTGTATGAAAACAGAATTTAACATCAAGCATTTTTTTGCTGAGCAACACAACAAAACTAGGATAGTTTGCCACTCTTAGCACATATTTAGATACTGTATAAAATCCCAAACCAACTTATCCTTTCAGGTCGAAGGTTTTGGGCGCTGAAGGCTGCAGATGTAGTTTATTTTTACAAGCTACACCATTTTCATGAACACATTTAAAATGGCTTCACAACCCCACATACCTCAAGTATCAAAGTCTTCATTACATGATGTTCAAATGCATTTTTTAATTAAGCAACTCTGCCTTTTCACCACCATGCTCGCTAATGAGTTTAATCATCCTGATATTACCAGCAAATTTAACTATTCAATTGAACTGTTTAGTTCTCCAAGTGTTCAGAGCTGCCTTACTAGCAGCTGCTCACAGCTTTAGCGTTCTGCATTCCCAAAACAGCACTTATTTGTACAAAATTATTTGAAAGAAATGGAAGCAGTGTCAAATTCTATTACATCAACAGAATTAGTAGGCAAAAAAGTATTATTTAAAACCATGAGCTAGATATCTCCCTTTCAGATACATCCTAAAAATCTCTTGAAATAAGCCAGCGTGTGTAAACTCCAGGTCTCCACCTCCGTGTTTAAATTATTATTCTGCTAGCTTGGTAAGAGTATGTTCAACTACAAATATCCTGATTTAGTACCTTATTTATTTTAAGTTTTTGTTGAGCTTCCATCACCATTTCTTGACTGAAACCCTGCATTAATTTTCCTGGGGAAAAGCAAAGTAAATCTTGACAGAGCTTTACATGAACAAAGTCTCTGAGCTTCACATAGTTTTCAGATGGATCTTCAGCTAGAAAGAAAAAAAAGCAGGTAGTTAATATGGGCATTATTTGTTTCCTCATGTCTGGTATGTAATGACAAAGAACTACAGAAAACAAAAGCAGATAAAGTGTTAATCACTATAAACAGCTGTGCCTAACCATAAATACTACTACAGAAGTTTCAGATGTTAGTAAACATTAAAGACACTGCTGAAATAAAAAATTCTATTTTGTATATGCAGTACTATAGATACATTTCTAATAGACTGACAATATACATTTAATCCAATTTAAACTCCTTGGGAAAAGAAAATTACACTATGCATAAAACCCTTTTTCTTGTATGTTCCATCTCTTCTAAATTTGAGTGGTAGAACTACTAGAGCACAAACTAATTATGCATTAAAAAAATGGTGAAAGTATCCTACTGTATCCAACGAAATAACTGAAGACATGTACTGACCACCAGTAACAGTTTTTGTTAGCAAGGACGACAGGACTCAAAGGACAAGCTTATCCAAAATGAAAAGGCTGGAGACCTAAGCAAAAGCTGATCACAATTTCAAGTTACTCTTATTTTACTTAAAAAGGCAGCATAACCATCAAAACTGCTGCTTTAGAAGAAACACCAAAGTTGAAAACTAGCTTTGGTGAACATCAACATGGTCCCACGTGCAAATTTGTTCCCACTGATGAACTACACAGAAGGAAAATGCTTACAACACTGTAAACACTTCTTTCTTCCTCCCTTAAGTAGATCCTTATTTCCTCCTTTCAGATAGGCTAAAGGCTTTACTTCACAATTTTAAATGCCACATAATTAAATGTTCTGGCCATATCAATATTGACCAGCTTGATTTTGCCCTCAAGAAGGACAATAAATAATTTTGTTAAAGCCTTTATTTTTACAACTTAAATGCTACAGAATATTTCAAGTTTTCTCCTGCTTTATTCCATAAAGAAATTAAAGCCTACCTTAGTGCACATTTACTATTTGCCACAACTCTGCGTTTAAGACACTAAACCATGAATATCATATGATTTACATAGTGCCATGTTAAGAACTTGTTTATCCTCGGCTACAAGAGCTATGTAAAGCCTTGTACTACTGAAAAAAGTAAATGCTTGATGCGTGTTTTCCTGTTGCATAAATGGAGTTAAACTTCCTTGGGTTCCTATGAACTGGATTAAAATTATGAGGTGGATTACTTGATGTTAGGGTTCTTCTGCAGCAATGCATTATGAAAGCAAGCATTCTATTGTATTTTAATTAGAATGGGTGGGTTACTCCTAACTAAGAAGAGGTCTGAGATGCATCTAGAATTGAATGGCCAACTTTGAAGGGCCAACTTTGAACTGCACACCTTCCTGCACTGGACTTGAAACCACAGGACAGGTGTCATGTTTGTAGCTATTTTTTATGCATGTATGCCTTCCCCCCCCCCCCCAATCATTTCCTCAATAGTTTATTTTTTAGGCATTTGTGTCTACATCTAACTGAATGGGTACATGTTTCTGCAGCAGAAATTGTCTATAGATTTTTACTGTCTGTAAATTTTGGCTTGAACACTAAATTAATATGCTATTTCAGTTTGTGTCTCCCCCTGCAATTTTAAGTTTTGGCTAACAGGAATAAGTTGAACAAGGAATTTGACAAAGCTTGATCTCTTGGCAAACTCAGCTGTGTATCTCACAATAAAACAGCTAATTAGCTGGTAATCCGTTCATGCTAGGGATTGAATTTCCCTGGTGTGCTGTATCGAAGTAAAGGATTTAAGGAGCTACATTATATACAGTTCTGTAAACCAGGGCACTATTAATCCTAAACTGAGCTGTAGCTAAATCTTCAAAAGGCCACTTAATTCCGACAAACGAACATGGAAGTTACTTTCCAGCCTAACAACCTGCAAACACTATAAGTTGCTTATTAAACAGGTGAACAGAGTCAAAAACTTGACACAAACCTGTTATATCAAGTACTGTAGGAGAAGACATATAGTATCTATGAACTGTTTCAAGAAGCTGAGCACCATGGCCTTCTCCTTGGAACGGTGGCAAGATCAGCATCTGGCTACAGACAAAGGAATGCATTTTCAGCTCAAATGTATGCATTTGCAAACATAATGTAAAGGCTTAAAAAAAAATTACGTTTATTTTAAACTATGTGTAACAATCTTCATGTTAAAATATAATGTTTAAGGAAGTCTTAAAATTGCTAAATATTCAAAACTTGTTTGAGATTCCCTCCGCTGCAAGGAGGGAACAATGATATAAATCAGTGCATAGCCAGCTAATAATGGGGATTTTTTTAAACAAATCAACACCATTATAAACAAGTATTGGGAACTTCAGCAGTTCCCTCTTCTGAAATAAAAGGCAAGGCACGAGTTACGCCGCCAATTACCTTACACGTGGCCGGGTTTTGTCTGGGTACACATAGTAATTATAGACTGTCATGTAGCCTACGGTCGCAAAGAGCGTAGCTCCATCCTTATTATACTTCTCAAATCTGCAGATAAAACAGAAAGCCAAGCAGGTCAATTACAGTCGCGCTCCCATGCAGTGTCCATTTTCTTTTCCATTCTCCAACTGAATTTTCAGTGTCAGCAAGCTACTCTGTGAGGGCCCAATGGGTACACCTGCTATGTTCTGAATGTACAATTCACTTAATTGGTGTGCAGCAACTTGGATAAATCAGGCCTCTTTACAGCACTTCAGTGCACTTGCCTATTATAAAGATGAATAGGTGGCAAGTAAAAGAAAACACAGGCAAAGCTCATTTTACTGTTTAAGCCTACATTCAGGGCTCTAACGGACAACAGCATTTAATTCAGCTCTATTCTCAAGGTTTCCCAAAGCATAATGGAGGAAAACTCAAGCCTCATAAACAATGGTCTTTCTTTCCTGGGAAAAATATCATTATACTTCTCCAATAATTGGCCAGCCACAATTAAAATGCAGGCTTTGTGGAGGTAATAAGGTCCACTGTTGCTTTAGAACTGTACTTACACTAGAAAGTAGTTCCATCTTTCATCATCTACATCAATAAAGCTAGCAGTTTCAATAAACCACATCAAGAACGTCTGAAGCCTTTCATGATATTCTCGAAAGCCTGGACATGTCATGTCAGCCTAGGGAAAAAGCCAGGAGAAGTCAGGTGAAACCTATCACAGATATAAGAGGAAAAAAATATGCAAAACCTAATTAAATTTTCCAATACAAAAAAGCATGTTTATAATCATTAAAGTGGTAAAATGACAGTATTTATATACTACAGCTGAAAGATTACTGAAAGGGCATCACTGCAAAATTAAGTTTAAAATTGCTCAAAAGCAGAAGTTTCACTTATTTTTCATACCTTGTATATCTGATATGTTATATCTTCACCAGCTTCCTCATTATGGACAGAATATGTGTGTAGCAGCATTCCAAAGGGCTTGAAGTTGACCTCTTTCTCCAGCAGTGACACAAAGTCATCTGTGTTTGTGCAAAAACCAGGAGGAATGATTTCTCTAATTTTACTTTCCACATCATCTGCCTGGAAGTTATAAAACAGGGCAGGATCAGTGGCAGACTAGAAAAAGACAGCATTGATGTCACTACTGTTCTATAATAAAAGAATATAGAAGAGCAGCTATGGCCTAGCAGCAGTTTAAAAAAAAAAAAGCAAAAAAGAAAAACAAAACAAGCATTCCTGTTTTTCAGTAGTGACCTTCCAGCAAGTAAGGGAGGTGCTCTGACAAGATCCAGGAAGGTCACAATCCAGCCACTGTAAGCGTCAAAAAGCTTGTAGTTACAGCATCAGTTCATTAACGTCTTTGTGCTTAGTGATGATTACATTTGTCCAATTAAATCTTAAGAGTGTTGATAGCTATTCTGAAAGTGCAGCATATTCAGAAGACTTTGCAGCCAGCAATTCTCCAAGTCTATGCTACACAGTTTTGCAGAACTCAGGTTCCCAAACAAGCAGCTTACAAGAGGTATTAGGTGATGCAGAACTAAGTGTAGGAAAAGGGACAAAACAAGAAAAACTCAGTAGCCCCGAGCAGGAAAGTGACAGCCAGCACATTCTTGCATTCTTATGTTTCTCTGTTTGAAATGCCTACTTATAGGATCAACAGCAAAACACATTACAAACTCAAAGACAACATCCCACACTCTAATCAAAGAACATTTTGCAAACAAAGTTTGACATATAATAAAAATTCAATTTAAGGCTACCATCAGCAAATATGACCTGTAGTCTTAACAGACTGAGGAAGAAATATTCTGACACCAAAATTAAATTGAGACCAAAATTACTCTTTTCAGATAACCAAGTGACTATCAGCTGAGCAGACTTCATAATCCTTTTCAGACCCCAAAAAGACCACTTGATTGAATACATTTACTACTTCTTTTTAACCATGAATATTTGATGAAGTTTCACAATAACGTATTACTGCTTCTCACCAGGCAATAAAACTTAATGAATTGGTCTCAACTTAACAAAACCGTACTCCTCAATACAGCCCCTAAAAGCCTGACATTATATTCAACAAAATGAGCTTACATTCAATTCAAACTTTCCTCTGGACAATGAATCCAGGTTTTCACTTAATGGAGTTTGCCGTGAGTTCAGCTGTAATGTTTGTATTGTATCTATTTCCACAAGGACTGACACAAGAACACTTTGTGTTAACTTACTAAGCAGCTCTTTCACACCGTTTACATGCATGATGGGTATTAGTTCAAAACCAAGACCCTTGCTACTTAGCATTCAAAACAGGGAAATTAAGATGCTTAGAACAAAATACACTACAAAAGGCTAATACAACATGCTACTAATTCCTGTCCTTTCAACCACAGTCTCTTAAGTAGAAGCAATGCACCTGCAAATGAATAGTACTTTATCATTCAGTTATATTTTTAGTGTAGAGAAAGATAGATGTAGTTCAGCACAAACAAGTTTTATTCTTAATGGTTTGGTACTACCAACATTTATATTTATATTTGTAGAGAGCACTATTAGGCAGTTAAAATATAACTCTACAATACTTGGTATAAGAACCCAGCTAAGATATGTACAATCTTAACATCCATTTCATTCTGAAAACAAAGGAGATGCATTTATTGAAACCTTTGCTATTTTTCTTGAAGCAATACTAGTTAAACATTTTCTTTAGACTGATTTATCTGCATTACACAAATTAGTATTTTTCAGGATCAATTTATTACATAAAAAACTTACATGTATGGAACACATTTTAGAAATGCCTTTTTTTAAAGCTGTGCACGTGCCTTCTTTATACAGATCTTAAGCCTGCACTGCTGACAAAGCTGTAGGAAACTGAAACTAAGAATCTCTAGTAACTTTAATTTTATACAGATGAAAAAAGCTTGTAAAACCAATGCAGAATTAAAACTACTTCCAAGCATCAGTTCAGTAACTCAGACTATGTGGAAGATATCTAAAAAGGGTGAAAATGCAGTATGAAGTATTATATAAATAACATTTAAGAATTTTGCTCCCCTCAAATTTCTAAGTTTCTTCATCAGTAATAAGAAGGAAGACAAACTTTCACATGCTGAAAGCATGTAAGACAACACATCCATCACTGGCTGCCAGCACAGAAAAATCTTGTTTTGCATAAAATAGGAAGAATTAAATAACGAGAACAGAACCTTAGTAGATAATTCTCCTTAGTTCTACATGACTACAACACATTTTTACCTACCACCTCTTAAAAGTTCTCTCCCCTTGAAATGGGACCTGACATAACTTAAGGAACTGTACTCTTCAGTTACTTTTAAGGTTAACAAGATCTCCTTTTCTTACAGAGGAAAACCCAGAATCTCCTTCTGAGTGGTGGCACAAGTTTAAGTGACCCAACTTTCAGTTAAGTCCCGGAATACGGTAACCTTGAAATAACCCCTGGAATATCTTGAAATATCAACCAGCATAGAAATTATATGCTTCACTAATACTCATACTTGTTAATTGAGACATCCATTAGACAGCAGGCACTTTCCAACTGCTTCCAAGGTGCTCAAAATCCAAGAAATTATCAAAATGTTTCTGCTTTTCCCTTGTGCGTTTCTTTGATATTGGTGAGACATTCATTTCTTTTATGAGAACAAGGCACTCATCTCTTACCAACTGGCACTGATGCCCACAACACCACACAAATTTCTGTCCAGAAAAACAATCCAGTTGACCACCACAGCGGTGTTAAATACAGGTAAAGTGACTTACCATGAAGCATGCAAAAACCTGAACGAAGCCAGCCAAGCATTGTTCAGCTTGGGCTTCATGGAAGTATTACCTGTACTGCATTACCTTCGTGATCAGAATCATGTGAGGTGATGATGGGGAATTTGGCATAGGCTTGCAGCTAAATTTGAATTGTAGTAGGACTGCTTAAGTGGGCAGTGTCTCTTTGTACACTGCATTTGACACTGGATAACTTGTCTAGAGATCACTCTTGTACTAACAGGCAGTTATGACATCTGTATACCACGTAGCTGCTGTTTCAATGGGGCTTAAAACAATCATGGAAACATATTGAAAGCTGAATTTCTCTAACAATTATATGCATTAATTCCAGTGGGGAGCAATGGGGTCCTCAGTAGTATTACTTAAAAAAAAGGTGTCCGATATTAAAATAACACTTTTTCATTAACTGGTGTAAAATAAATGTATTAGACCAGCTGCAAAGCTAGATAGACTTATATACTAAAGACTATCTCAGCGGTTAGTGAAATACTTTACCCCGCACCATCATGAAATGCAGATGAAAAGGAGGATACAGGAATAGCTGCAAATCTCAAAGCAGCAAGCAATTCTGAGGTCAAAGCTATTAATATTTACACTAGAAGAAAGCAGCCCCCCTTCAGTTATTTGGGAGAATCAACTCTGCCTAGGGGATAAATTCTGTCCACTTTTATTACATGAAGTGCCAACTTCTGTTCAAAACACAATCATGCTTTGCTGAGCCATCCCAATGGTTTAGATCCATGTTTAGGGATATGATATTAAGATGCATAAGTACGAATAGAGTGATGGCTCTTGATAGTTCAAGATCTTATCTTTTACTTCACATTTGCAAAGATCTTGGGAGAAAAAAAATAGCGGCAATAGGATGAATCTTGTCAGTTCCTAGCAGCTGCTCTAGCAATGATGGAACAAAGCTTAGTATCACAAAATAAACCAATCTCCTGTTGAATGGGCTTGTGTGGGTATTTAGATATAAAATGCTAAGCTTGAATTAACTTCTAACTTGTAACCAGTTATGTTAAAGGCAGAAACTGCTGTCCTTTCCTGAACACCATCTATTCACAGCACAAAAGATTACCTGTCACGTGCGGCAGATAGCCCACATCCTAATATGATTATTCTGAAGGAGCTGAGATCAGCAACTAAACAGTTAACTTAGAAAAGGAAAAGTTAATATGCATTACACGCTGCTGTAACGACAAATTATGTTTTAATCTCTGCAAATGCATCCATGTCTCAAGGTGGTTAAACTAACAGCAAATACAACTGCAGAACAAGACTGATGGCCATCATATCTTTCCTTCCTACACAGGTTTTGATATAGCCAGATGAGTAGCGTATCTGGATGCAAAGCGTTAAGAATACCAACGGTAGTATAGCGTAAGCTACCACATTCTTCTAATGCAGTTAAAGCCTGTAAATACTCTGGAAAGTACACAGAAGCCTTGCTAAAAGATCCTCTTTTTTTGTCACCATTTCAAACTCTTAAGCAACTGCAGAAAAAATTCAGCAAAGAAAACAGGGCTCGAAAGAAGCAAGGATTCTGAGCACTCAAAAAAGTTGCAGTGGGCTTAGGGCAACACAGCTCTTGCTTACATTCCTCACTCATACCTCCAGAAAAGTAAAGTGGCTTTGTTATCCGCACAGATAATAGACCATGAACAAAAAAGGTGTTAAGGTGTGGATTCCTGTTCTGACAAAATTTTGAAGTTACATTGGTGAAAGGTTGGCCTGTTTTATCTTAATACAATTACTAATTCACCAACAGGCTTTCCTTTTTTCTAAAAACCTTCTTAAAGATTGAAAAGTATGACCCTTCACTAAGATACATTTCCCTAGACTCAAAATTATTCAGACACACAGGCACTTAGCTTGTTGAACTAAGTATATTCCAATGCAACTTCAGAACAAGGGCAAATCTTTAAGATTCATTTAACAGAGTAATTCCAATATTTTTTTCCCTTTAGAACAGGCCTTTCCTTGAAAATATTTAAATAAACTCTCATGAATCTGAAGTTATGAACTTAAAATACAGCTTGAGGTCATAAGGATGTTTACTTCTGAAAAAAAATCTCTCAGGCAGAGCAATTTGAAGTCAGTGCTACAGTGTTATGAAGACTCATCAATAACCATACCAACAGTTCTTTTAGAAAGAAGTGAACCAACTTTTGTCTTCTTTTTACTTCCAACTAAGAACTCATATGATATTAGGTTTTCTTAATGCATCACAGACTAACCTGAAGCAGTTTTTCTGAATAACAGTACATATACTTATACAATCATTTAACAGTAAAAAACATTAAGAAGATATTTCTATTTGCAAGTTCCATACACCTTTCTTCAGCTGGCTGAAAGACTGAATAGCTTGGCTTTTGTGGAGTTCTTAAAAAATGTTCTGAGCATATAGGTAGAAGAAGAAAAGGAATAAAAAAAAAAAGCTTTGCTGCAAGAGTTCTATAAGCTTGGAAAACCTGCGGGCAGAAAGAGAAAAAAAACCAACCACAAAACCAAAGCCAAAAACCCAAACAAAACATCCTGCAAGTAATTGTATTATTGTATTCCACTAAGTAGGACAAAGCATATGATACCTAACCAGAAGTTTTTAATCTAATTTCTGCCTTACTTGATTTCCACATTTGCCACTTAAAGACATTGTCAAATATCGTACCTCACAAAATGTTTACGAAAACCTCCTTTTCCTTCTTATTGAATTCTCTTCAATATAAAAACCCATCACTGATAGTTCTCTACCTGCAGACAATTAACGTGAATATACAGACTTGCTAAATTGTTGTGGTTTATTTGTGGAATTGGCCTGGGTGTTAGCACCTCATGTTTGACCATACTGTTCAACACAATTTTGGTGTTACTGCAGCCACAGGAGGAACAATGGAAAACACAGGTGAAGTTCAAAGTTTTTTTCAGCTTAGCAACAAAGGAAGCTAGCTTTGTTTGCTTTTAATGTAAATCATGCTTGCGTGGGCAATTACTGAACCTAGCATTCTTGTCCATATCCCAGCTAAACCTTCTCAATAATATTTGTGCAGTTCTGGATCTGTTTTTACCTCCACACAGTCAAACTTTTCATTAACTTTAGACGTATACTCGATGCGGAAGAGCGTTGACAGGTTACCAGCGATATAGTACAAGAGGATCTTCAGTCCCTTGTAGCCAAAGGCAACCTCACTGAGGAAGGAGAAAAGAGCAATCAGGAACTCTAAGTTTCACAGCAAAATATTCACATCACAGTGCTATAATTTAATAAGCTCTAGAGTAATCTCTCTCAGTGAGGTATATTAAGCTTCTTAATAGGAAGATGGAATCAAATTGGATGTGCACTATCTAGAAAGAGACATTCCCTCACACTATTTCTACTAGTTATTTTACTTCTCTAGTGGAGAAACGGAACATTTTCCTGAACTCAATAAGGCAGTGTCTGTGCACTTATCTGTGACAGCTCAAGAGAAACACTTGAAATAGCTAATACTGCATTTATATTTAAGATATTAAACACATTAACATTTACATTAATTGACTGATAACATTTATTAAAATTACTTTGCAGTATAGCATATTATTTTTTAATATGCTACCGCAATTTATACTGTATACAACGTAGACAGATCATAGAGTGGCCTGGGTTGAAAGGGACCATGCGGGTCATCTACTCCAACCTCCCAGCAGCAAGCACAGACATCTTCAACTAAATCAGGTTGCTTAGAATCCCATCCAACATGACCTTGAATGTTTCCAGGAACGAGGCATCCATCACCTCTCTGGGCAACCTGCTCCAGTATTTCACCACCCTCAGCATAAAAAAATTTCTTCCTAATATCTAGTCTAAACCTCTACTCTTTTAGTTTAAAAAAGGACAACCAGTCATAGCAAAAAGTGTGGTTTTCATCGGCAGTTTCTATGTGCTCATCCTATCTAACAAGAATCAAGTAGACAAAAAATGGTATGGAATACCAAAGTCTTTTACATTTTGGAAATATGAGTTGCCTGAACATAAATACTATGCTGAAGTACAGGAAGTTTCAAGGAAAAAAAAACTGTAGAAAATGGTAATGTTCAAAGAAATAGGCACCTTTGTTATTTTAATACACAGTTAATTTGTTTTTACTGACATTTCCTTTATGGTAGCACATTTATAATTTAAAATTTTAAGTGCCACAACAAGAATGTGCTTGTAAATGATACTGATAGACTGGAAAGTTCTCACATTACTAAAAGTATAATTATTGTTAGTGACAACTGTAGTAGATGTGTAATAGGGTAACATTTCATTACAGTTAATACAGGTGGCTTATCCTACGTGAAGTACTTAGAATGCTTTTTAAAGGAATTGGAAATGAAGAAACTTGACTACTCTAAAAACTCCACAGATTTGTGCGTGTGGATTTTCATTAGTGGTTTGATTTTTTTTTTTTTTTTAAAATGGACAAGTTGCTTAATTTCACACTACTGAAAATATTAAATGACACTTTAGCACCGGGGACACATTAGTGTAAATAAGCCACTGGATTCAATACACTTAACATTCAATGATAAACTCACATTGGCTGTTCTGTAAGTCAATCCTTCTATATTTTATTCACCAAAAATCCCACGTAGCAGCACAAAATAAATCAATACACTGTTGCTAGATACTGGTTTTAATACACATCACTGTGAATATTAGCAAGAATTGATAACTCTTTCTTAATCATAAAAAAACGTCATGAGCACAACACCCACTTAAACAAGTAATTCTAATTACGAAATCAGGTATTTCAATCTTTGTTAATCTACCTTAAAAATAGCATATAAACCAACTACAAGCTAGACACCAAGGGCACCATCTAACAGTCATAAAAATGACACAGTGTTGCTGTGTCATTTAAAATAGCTTGGGAAAGCAGGAGTTCTTGTTCTCTTAATTTGGAAACAACTTTCCCCATCCAGACTCCGAGTAGTTTAACTTACTTGTCTCCAAACACTTGATGGCTAAATTCTGGATTAAATGTTGTGTTTTCATCCTCCAAATCCTCAGGAAAGCGAACTGAGAAGAAAAAAAGCAGAAAGAAAGGAAAAAAAGAGCATGACTAAGTCATAACCTCCAGTTTGTTTATCCATGCATACCACACTAGATATTCATGCATTCTTCTACTACAGAGTCAGACAACTTGTTATGAACCTGCCTACGCCAGGCTGGCAAATAAGCAAGATAAAGACATCTTGTGCAGTTCAGACACATTATTAGATCTGATAAGATCAAATCACTAAGCAGAACAAAACTTAAAAATTGACATAGACACACAGATGCATGTATTTCATATATACATCTCCTAAATGTTACCACCTTGAACTTAGTTTTGAACGCTGAGGACACTGCCCAGCTGGATATTCCCACAGTAAACCAGACAGATCCTATAATCAGTGTTGCCCTCTCATTCTGCCATTCTCTTATGTGCAGGTGAGAACACTTCACTGTAGTGGGTTTTCATGGAGTGATCAACGGAAAGTAGTGTTTATGTGCACGTATGTTTGAAGTTTTGGAGAATCAGCACGGATACACACAAACCAGCTGCATCAATACTATATTGGTACTTCTACCAATCTTACCAATTGGTGATTTTTTTTCCCACTGACTGTCTGCTTTTCCTCAAAGCCTACTATTAAACAAGGTCTTCTCTGGTAATTAAAAATATTTGCTATAACGGCATCTACTCAAACCCAATAACTACTGAACAAGCCTTTTATTCATGCTTATGGAGTTATAGCAGTTGCTCCGTAGTAATTGTGACAGGATTAAGTTACAGATTAAAACATGATTTTCTAGAAAAAACGTTAGAAGACCGAGATACTTGATTCTGAAACATCATATGTGTATTTGCCGTTTAGAAAATAACCTGAAACTGGGAGGGATATAAGATCAACTTAGGCGTTAGAGTGATAGTTCACCCACATCATTAAGGCACAGCTAGCTCAAGACAACATTTACACATTTTTAATGTTGCATGAGCACACAATGTTGTGGGAGTCAATATTGCTACTAATGTATTTTTTTAAAGCCCATTGAATATTGACCTACAGCTTCATTGTGCCTTTACTCCAGTAAAAGGAGAGCTGAACATTTTTTTTTCTGATAATATTAGAAAGGAATTATTCAGTGAGAAAAATGAAAATGAAGAGTGTTCCAGCAACCAGATAAAAAGTTTAGCCTCATTAAAAGCAAAAGAGAATGGCTGCTTTTGTCCTCTCAGGTTTAATTCAGAGAGTAACTGATTTAAGTCAAAGCAGCAGCATCAACAAAGCAATGAAAGAAAACAGACCAAAAAAAGAGTGATTCTTAACTGTCACCATAGAAAAAATTTGGACCCCAAAAAGGATAGCATACAAGTGCTTTTACATGCATGTGGGAAATACATGCTTAGGGTTTTTTTAATGGTACCACTTTGGAGCTTCCCATCTTTTCTCTTAAATAAATTAAGAGAATCTGGAATAACTTGCATGTGGAATACCCAAGCTTTCCAAAAGACAAAAGAAAGCTCAATATATTAGCAGAGATGGGCAGTGGGTCACTTAATTAAAAACCCTCTAGCAGTCTCCCTGAAGCCTTCTAGACAAAACTCATTCAGGTGTCATCATTGCTTATTCTTTCCTTTGGCTTTAGAAAGATGGAAGAGAAAAACAAAACCATACATCTAGCCATACAGCCATTATTTTAAACAACACTGAAGTGGAAGAGAAATACGTCATAATAACAATTGCTTAAATACTGAAGTTTTTTGGTTATGATGACATTTTGGCTCACAAGGTGACTGTATTGAAAATGCTACTAAACTACACAGAACAGAGCTCTAATAGTTCTGAGAAGTGCTTAACAGGCTCATTACTTTTATTTTCTTAATAAATGATTCTATTTGTACTGCTCAAAGGAACAAATTGCTGAAGGGCTGGAGAGATTAAAAATTAGATGGATATGCCTTACTCTTCAAGTTGGTAAGTTTGTGATATAAGCAAGTCCACTAAGAGTTCAGAAACCCTGTGTTCTGGGTGTCCTAGTAAGCCAATTATCTATGGAGAATGATAAAAAAATCTCAAAAGACTAATTTTTTTCTTTTCAGATTTTAAACAATTTTCATCAAACACATTTTATGTAATGTAGATGTTGGCAGAAAAGGCAGCAAAAACCCCAACCCAACAACATTTTTCAGCCTTCTTTCTTACTTTTATTCCCCATCTTCCCCCCTTGAAGAGAGAGGAAAGGGAAAGATATTAAAAAATACATAATTAGATGTTCGTACGCCTAAAGAAATTAGTTCTGTTGCTATGTTCACTATGAAGATGACACATACTGAGTACTGCACCACAGCATAAGGATTGGAGAGCAAAAGGGAAACTGAAGAACATAATGAATACTTCAAGAAAATAAGATAAGATGCAATTCCAATGCACTCTGGTAACACGCTAATAAATTGCTGATGACATGCAGATACAAGGTGGAATCCCCACAGCTGTACTCTAACTAAGGTAGTCCCAGGAAAACTAGATTTTTATTGCTATTCCTGTGTTTAAATATATTTACATGAATAAGTAAATATTAAACCCAAGGTTTCTTAAGAAGGTACTAAGATATTCCAGTATGAGGTGTACAGTATTTAAAAAATTACCTAATTTCAGCTGAATTGCTTCATTTGTATTACACTTGTATTCAGCCAGCTTCTTCTCCACAGGCATAAGGCCTAGATAAAAAGATTTTTTCAAAAAGAGTTAAGAGACTTACAATCTGCATGTCATTATTATTCAAGGAACATATTTAGAAAAAGGTTCTCTAAATCCCCAAACCCCCCACAAAACCCCCAAAACTACTGAACTAGCAGGTTGAAAACGTATATACAATATGCTAACAATGTGTAAAAGCATAGAGAAATTTATCTCCAACGCTTTTCTGGAATTTGACATAAGAATTAGAAAACAGAATACAAGTATCTCTTTAAATTCTGAGTATGAAAAATACTTAAATGTTCTAAGTTATTATCAATAAAATATTTGAAACTTGTAAGAACAAAGATTTCAACCTGTTTGATGTTCCTTTTAAAAAAACACGTTAATACGTTTTAGGACATTTCAAGTGTTTGCACCAAGTCATTTTCATAAACAGGCATTCAAAAAACAACAGCAGCAAGTATACCACCAGCAATTACCCAGTAACCACTTCTCTTCCAGAGCAGGAAGGAAATAAAACAAGTTGCACGTAGGCTGCTTTCCAAAGAAAAGCAGGGCAGAAAATGTGTCACTCATCACAGTGTTTTTCAAGTGCTTTCTACATCCTATCTCCTCATCATTCCCATCAGAAAGTTCCTCCTCTAACTTCAGATACTAATTTTTAAGCAAAAAAAAAAAAAAGCAAAAAAAAAAGCTCGGGTTGCCGATTTCTCCCGCTGCCCCGGGAAGTCAGCGGACAGAGAGGTACGTTCTGGCTCACCACTAATAAACCGAGAACCGTGAGCCCGACGACACCTGCCCAGCAGCCGCACGCTCAGAGTGACGTGGAGCGGCCAGGTCCCGCTCCCCCGCCCGACCCTCGCTTCCCGCCCGCCACAGCCTCCCCGAGCTCACGCTGCGCTTCCTCGCCCCACGTCCCGGCCACAGCGCTCTCAGGCGCGACCGGCCCCGAGGCCCCACAGCCGGGCTGTCGGGCGCTGTCAGCTGTCGGGGCGGCGGCAGACGGCACAGGCCAGGAACTCACCCGCCATCTCGGAGGCGCCGCGGCCGAGTCACCCGGGGAGAACGAATCAACCCGCGCGCCCGCTCGCCGGAAATGAGCGCACGCACGCGACTTCCGCTTCCACCCGCCTAAATGCCGCAGAGAGCATGCCTGGCGCCGAGGGAAGGCGGGGCTATGCAAACAACTTGCCGCGCCCATTGACTGCTGAAAGGCTCGCGGCAACTCGTTTGCATAGCCCCGCCCACTCCGGCAACAGGCTCTAGGCTGATCTGGTTGTGTCCGTGCGCATGCGCAGCGTGCCCTGCGGCGGGTCCCGGCCCCGGGGTTGGAGGTGAGGGGGCAGCTCGACCCGGCGCGGTCTTGGGCTAAACCGAATCGTAGCCCCTTGGGAGGGGCCTAAAACACAGCATCGTCCCTGAGCAGGCCGTGCGGGTCCTGCTTCGCAGAGAGCTCGGGGCTCAGCGGCGATCTGGCACTGAGCGGGGTGAAAGCGGAGCTTCAGCAAAGGGCTGTTAAAAGTGAAATTGTTTAATTAAACTATTAGGGTATATAAATTCAACAAAGTGTGAAGCTCTTCTTTACAAAAATACAGTATATGTAACTTTGCTGTGACAATGTAACTTCTGCAATTTGTTTTGCTTATTTCTACTCAAGATAAGCAAGTTGTGTACTTTGCTTGCCTTATATGGAGAGTGTACGTGATTATTGCTACTCAAGATAAAGAGAGACTCTCAGCAAAATACAAGGAAAGCTTCTTAGTGGAATACAAGGTGCACACGGAAGATATGCAAGAAAAACAAGAAAAATGGACTATATAAAGGACTGCATATACGCTGAAGAGTGTGGCAGCAGTGGAGTGGAGATTTATCCCGTCACTCTGTCACCCAGCGCTGCTTTTGCTCACTTTCCACTTGCTTAATTATTAATAAAAAGGACTGATTGAAATTATTCGGCGTCCAGTCCAACGTTTATTACAGGGCGAAGCTGTACGCTGAGCCACCGGCCGTCGCCACTGGGAGGGCTGAGGGCATCCCTTCTTTTAAAGGGGTTAACCTGTTTTTCTTTTTAGAAACAAACAAACAAAAACACACAAACAAAAAAAAACCCAAACAACCCCCAACCCAACCAACAAACAAAAAAACGCCAAAACAAAACAAAAGAACCCCCAAACAAACAAAAAACGCCAAACAGGTTGCCCAGGGAAGCTGTGGCTGCCCCATCCCTGAGGGTGTTCAAGGACAGGTTGGATGGGGCCTTGAGCAGCCTGCTCTGGTGGGAGGTGTCCCTACCCAGGGCAGGGGGGTTGGAATGGAATGAAGGATGTTGAGGTTCTGGAGAGTGTCCAGAGAAGAGCAACAAAGCTGGTGAAGGGGCTGGAAAACAAGTCTTATGAGGAGCGGCTGAGGGAACTGGGGTTGTTTAGCCTGGAGAAGAGGAGGCTGAGGGGAGACCTTATTGCTCTCTACAAGTACCTGAAAGGAGGTTGTAGAGAGGTGGGTGTTGGCCTCTTCTCCCAAGTGACAGGGGACAGGACAAAGGGGAATGGCCTCAAGCTGTGCCACAGGAGGTTCAGACTGTATATCAGGAAAAAAATTTTCACAGAAAGGGTCATTGGGCACTGGCAGAGGCTGCCCAGGGAGGGGGTGGAGTCACCTTCCCTGGAGGTGTTTAAAAGATGGGTAGATGAGGTGCTCTGGGACTTGGTTTAATGGCAGATAGGAATGGGTGGACTTGATGATCCAAGAGGCCTTTTCCAACCTGGTGATTCTATGATTATATGATCTTTAAGGTCCTTTCCAACTCAAACTATTCTATGATTCTAAGGGTCTGCTTTCTGGTCCACATGGTTACCCTGCAAGCAGCGTGCATGTGGACCGGCTGATGAAGACCGTATAGTGGTCAAATGCTCACCAAACAGGCAAGTTTCCAGCAAAACTGTTTCTTCTGTCAGTTGACATGAGGCGCATGCGCAGTGTGTGAACTCCCAAGTTGTCTTCAGGAAGTCTCTGCTGACTGTGGCCAAACAAAGTTCTGCTTTCTAGAGAAAGTTAGTTGTTTTAAACTGAGCCTGTTACAAACTCCCACCTGCTATGTTGCATGTTTGTACCTCACTATGCTGCCTGAGGTATAACAGATGTCTTCCTTTTAACGTTTTCTGGTGTCATGTAACAAAAGAGATTTTGTTGGGCCCTTGAAATAGCACAGCAAGACAAATCACGCGTTGTTATTATTATTATTTAAGACAGGTTTCATAAGCATTTTCTGCTATCGAACTGGCCAAACAAGAGTATGAATGCATAGACTCACAGAATGGTTTGGATTAGAAGGGGCCTTACAGATCATCCCTGTTCCAAATCCCATTGGATTAGGTTGCCCAAGGCCCCATCCAATTTCTCCTTCCTCGAGGCCATGGCCTGCATGGTTTTTGTTTTAAGGTGACACAGTATGCTCTGCTGCTGAAGTGCTACCACAGTCAGCCCGAAGCCACCGAATTCCTGCCAGACTTGGTTACTTTGTGCTGAATTCCGGCCAGAATTGGTTAGTTTGTGCCTCTTTCTCCCGTAGAAACACGGTGCTGCTGCAGGAACGCGGGTCCCGAGCAGGTCCAGCGCTGGCACCAGCAGGTGCGGCTCTGCTGGCCCGAAGGCAGCGCCTGCGTCTGCTGAGCCACCACCGAGTTGGAGCCGCACTTCCAGCAGCTCAGCTCCGCTCCGGTGAGGCGCTGCCCGCAGCCCCGGGGCCAAACCGCACCTTGTAAGTGGGGACACCGACACCCCCCGCCCGTGACGGGAGGTTCAGAATAGACGTTAATAAACATTTCTCCACCGAGAGGGCTGTCAGGCTTAGGAACCAGCTGCCCGGGGAGGCGCTTGCGTGCCCATCCCTGGAGGTGCTACAAGACGAGGCGCTCGGGGGTGCGTTCCGCGGCGGGCAGGTGCGCTCCGACTCGCTCCCAAAGGTCTTTTCCAACCGAACGAGCGTCCGTCCCCGTGGCCCCGCGCTGGGCTCGGCAAGGCGGGCGGGGCCGGGCGCTCGCCCCGGGGCGGCGGCTGCTGCGGCGGCGCGGCGGGGGGGCGGCTCCTCCTCCTCGCCGGGCGCAGCATGGCGGTCAAGGTGACTCTCCCCCTCCGCTGCTTCTCGCACCAGGAGGCGGGCGGACCCGCCGCCTTGCCGGCGCGGCCGGGGCACAGGCGGGCGGCGGGGGAGGCGGCCGGGCAGGGGCTTCGCGGGGGCTGCGAGTGCGCGGAGGGGCTGCGGGTGCCGTGGAGCTGCGGAGGGGCGGCGGGTTCGGAGGGGCGGCGGGGCTGCAGGTGCGCGGGCAGCCCGCGGGGTGACAGCTGTCAGCGGCCCCGGCGGGGCCCGCTCGGGGCTGGGTGCGGGACCCTGCGGGGCGGCCCGCCGAGCCGGGCGTTAATCTGCCTCTGTTCGCAGGTGCACTCGACCAAAAGGGCGGACCCTGCTGAGCTGCGAAGTATTTTTCTGCAGGTAAAACCCCGTGTCTGACGCTGTCCGAATGACAGATGCTCAGTTTTTACTCATTTTTCCCCTTTCCGGCAGTTTGCCGTGGCATCGCATGCGTGTTGTGCTTGTGGGATGCTTAAAAGTTCGCTTTGCAGACAGTGTGTTTCTGCAGAGGGCCGTCAGGTGCTGAGCAGAAGCTGCTCCTGGTGCAAATCGCAATTAACCAGTTCCAAATTACAATCTTAAATGGTTTTCTGATGTATTTTCTAATTTTCTCTAAAGCAAACAGTTATAACCACGACTAAGTACTGTTATTTTTTCAATGCGCTTTTGAAAGGTTCTAAAAAATTCTTCTTCCCTGACTCTGTATGTCGTCCTCAAGGTTCATGTGTGTTCCTCCTACAGATGGATGGACAACTGGCAATGTTTTTAGAACATAACACTGATTTCTTAAAGCAGATGTATTTAATAATATTATCCCTTGCAGGGCCTTAGAATTAACATATCTAAATAGGTGCATGAAGCTTTCTCCACTGGCCTCGGATACAGGGACGTATGATCCATTCAGTCTTGAAACTTGGATAATAAGCTATGAATCAGACAGATGGGATAAGAACAACAGCTATAGCTTAGGTCCATGATTGGGCCAATGATATTTCTAAAATCACTAAATTACCCTTTTCCTTTTCCCTTTGTATTGAGTTATCACACAGAATATCAAGAAGCTTTTCTCTATGAAAAAGGAAAGACTATAATATTAAGTATTAATACAGCTAATACTATAAATAATAAAATCTGTTATTTCATCTTTGACATGTATGTTTTGGTCCTACCATATTATCTAAAGTTTCTACATATGGTAAATAGGCAGGGTTATGTTTTGGCCTGAGAGGGTGAAATTACATACGCTATCCAGCTTGAACATGTGACTTCCAGTCAGTAGAAGTGCTTTCTTCTGGAAATAAGTAATTGTTTGAAGTCCTTGATTTTGATCATACAGGGAAAAGTGGAGAGAAAGAACATCGGCCAACTGGATCTTGAAACTGTCTCTGACAACATGAGTTTTGTTGACCTAAAAAGCAGCCAGTCTGATTTTAAAACAGCTTTTTGGTCTTCTCTGTGTCTATCTTACAGTCTTCAAAGAAACATGCAAATTAAGTTGTGGATTATTTTGTACTCTGAGGAGGAATGAAAAACACAAAAGCTCTTCTGTCTCTTCAGTATGTGAGATTTGGAGTAGGAAAAGACAAACATCGCAGACACTTCTGGCATAGAAGGAGAGTTTATATTTCTTTTGGATTATATTTGATTCCAACTGAGTTTGAAATGGTGGCTTTTGTTTGATAGGTAGCAGGCAAACTTAGCAGGCAAAACCCCATTCTTTCCAAGACTAAATTGCAGAGTCTTGTTACGAAATACTGCTAGTGTTGCACACACCAGGGGTCAGATATGTTGTGCTCTTTGCAGAGGCTGCCAGCCTGTTCAGAGAGCTTCAGCTAAAGGGCGTGCATTCCTTCCTAAATTTGGCTTCTCTTGGAAATGGATGCAAGGGAAGATGTGACTCTAGGCCTCTTCGTCATCCACCTTATTCATAGAGAGCATACTTAAATTTCCTTCTGTTCCTGCGGATCCTCTGCTGTGATACTTGTCCTCTGTTCATCCATTTTAGTTGTATCTTAATAGATGCTTGATATATACCTTTCTCTTAGATTTTCTGAACTTTGCTATATGTTTATTTTTATTATTTTAAATTGTTAAAAGTCTTAAGCTTGACTTGTATTAAAAATATGTGCTATTATTTCTCCTGTAACTGGGAAATGCAGGCATTGAAATTCCATGTTTGTACAAATAAGTTACCTCTCAGGTTTTGCTGACCACTAATGTCAGTAACAGCCATAAAGCACAAAATAACTTTTTTACCCTTCAGTGAAATTCTATCTAGAACAGAAGTTACTACATGTCTTAGTGAGACCTCATTCTTTTTTCTTTTCAAGATGCAGTCAGCCCTTGGGGAATAAGTGGAACCTGCACCAGCAAGGTGGAGAAAGAGGCAAAAACGATTTTCCAATTTTAATACAGGAACCCACCCCCCCCAAAAAAAAATGTCCTGAATCTCTTATTTGTAGCTTAGCTTAATTAAAATAAACACAGTAAAGATTAGGAGTACCCATAGGTCTCTTTTGTTTTGAAACTTATTTCTCTTTCCAGACAAATTAACTAGGCTAGAAAACTCATTTAAATTGGAAATTAACCAGTTTTTCAAAATAAGCATTGTTTCTGGAAGTATGGCCACACCTAGCACTATATTGTACAAATAGAGTAGGATTTGCCTGTGTTGATGTTATGTGTTTTGTTTTAAAAAAGGAGGTCTCATGCAAATTCATGAAGTCCTTACCTGAGACAGTCTATAAATGTAGACTGAAAATTCTGTGTTATAAAGTAATATAATTAAAGACCGAGTAAAAGACATGCCTTAAGTTTTATACGAAAATTAAGATATAATTTACATTGCCTATTTTGTGCTAAAAGATTCTTGACTGAAGTTATATGGTGAAGAGATAACTTGAGGACACATGTAAATACATGCTGAAAGAGAATAGCCCAGCTACTTTGTCAGGCCTTAATTTGTTGGCTCACTGCCAAACTCTTTCAAAATACCATGACCTTCTCATATCGAGTTCAATGTATCTGTCAGTTAATTATATTTGTCTCAACATTTTTTTTAACAAAATTTACCACCCAGAGTTTTTGTTGTAAACCAGTTCACTGTTTGTAATAAACTCGGATAAATGGGTGTCTGAGGAATAGACAGTGATGACGTTTAGGTTTTGACTGTCTCTGATATGCACTCTACTGTCATACAGTTGAATTCTGTTATTCGTGAGGATATCCTCAATACTCTGTGTGTTTGATAGTCCTTCATACATAAAACTTTCTTTGGAGTGCATGTCTTGCAGCCGAATCGTGCTTCAGAATGCATTTTTTAGTCACTTGTGTATACAATTGAGAAGAGAACCTTTCTGAGCTGATTCAATGAAGCCACAATTTCATTATCTTGTCATGTTGGCAGCAGTGCTGAATTAAAGGATTCCTGTCCACTGCTTTGTGTTCCTATTTTTGTGGAAATAATATATTCTAATTTTGCATTAGTTCAATAATCTGATTACAGTGCAGTCTTGCAAACAGCTGTCATCACAGCTGTAGGGTGAAAGAGGGAGAGGTGCTGAGGTGATGTGAAGGACTGGTGCTGTGGAAGAGCTAAAGGAGATGCTTAAGCAAGCATCGACTCTGATGCAAGCTCCTTTTCACTGAAATAGTGTCCTGACTGAATTGACTGGGTTGCATACAGCTGAAAAAAGCATGAGGTGTGAATTATCTCCTTTATTGTAATAGGGTATTACACCTTAACGGGTATTGCGTGTAGATCTTGGTGTTGTTATTCTATTTCCAGTGGGCCCCTGGCAAAGTGAGGGCCCATTTTGTAACTCTTTTACACAAAGCCGTGTCAACCAATCCAAGATACTGCAGCATATAGTGGAAAAGTTACAAATTACAGATAAAGCCATTAATTGAAGTTTGAATTCACTATCATAGATGTTGCAGTATAGGTCTTGTGGGGGGCAGTGCCTTTTATTTTTCTGCAGAGAATGCTTATGAAGTCATCTTTTAATGACTAGAACCTAATAAAAACTGTGTAGTTTTGTAATTTCACTTTGTCAGAATGAACACAGTTCATTTGTATGTTTAAAGGTCTGCGTCTAAATCATTGCATGTACAAGTGGCCTATACAGCAGAGACTGAAGAGAAGAGGTGGATTTTCAGCTATCAAATAAGTTTGCATACAGGTTTTGTGAGCAAAAATGTTGAGAAACAAACTCCGTCATCAAACTGGATTGGGGGACAGTAGTTTAGGGAACCATAAATCTTTTGTGAGATACTTCCCTGTGTTCCAGGATGCAAACATAGTTTAACTTTGCAATCTGAAAACTTAGGTTTTATTTCTAAGATTACTGACATATCGTAAGTAAACTACAAGGAATTTTTTCTGCAACTCTACTGCCACCTTGAAACAAGATCTGAAGGGTATGAACTTCCACAATACATTTCCCTTTTGTTCATCAATTGTGGTGCTTTCTACTCCTACCTCTTCATGTTCTTGCTTGGAGATTGGTATTACTCAGCATAACTAGACAACTGAGGACATGGAATTTACTTCATGCTACAAAGTTCACTTCTAATTTGAAGTTGACCTGTAGACAAGAACCAGTGATTAACGATTTAAGACAGGAAAGTGATCAGTAAGAATATGGATACCCACTGTGGCAGTTGTCTTGGTTTACAAGTGGTTATGTTATGTTTAGTTAATTTTATCAGTATTTAAATTCTGTACTTTAAAAATTACCTGTGGATTTTAGTTGAAAATTTTTTGTTAATAAAATTAAAACTTAAAACATTTCAGTTGACTTAAATCCTTTTTGCCTGCCTCTGTGAATTTTTACTTGAAATAAAAATGCCAAACCCATTTGTTTCAGGATAAAAATTAATCTGAAAATTACTTCAAAAAAGAGAAAAGAAACAATATATATTTTCTCAGCTAATTATAATAATGATTAGGAATAATTATTCAGAAGATATCTGCCACTAGAAATCGTAAGAAAATTTGTGTGCTGTGTTTTCACAGCATAGTTGCAAATGGAAAGCTATGGCATAGCTGTCATTTTTATAAATGTATGCAATTATCTGACAGTTTCTGAAAATATATAATTGTCTTTTTATTAGAAGATATTGGTCATTATGTGAACACATCTATTCTACAGGGATAATCTGATTGTTGGTGGTACGCAACTAGTATAGTAACACTATTAGTTTAATCAAGCCCTTTAATTTCAGAGCGGTTATGTGCAGACAGTTGTGCACTATTTTAAGTGATATTCAGTAAAGGTACTAGTTTGGTAATCACTGATAATTAGCATCTAAATGGATTCATTTTTGTTTGTGTGGTTTTGTTGTTTGTTTTTCCCTCTAGTATGCCAGTGTTGAGAAAGATGGCGAGCATTTCATGACCCCAGAAGATTTTGTGCAAAGATACCTAGGACTTTATAAAGATCCGCGTTACAATCCTAAAACAGTGCAGCTGTTGGCCGGAGTGGCTGATCAAACTAAGGATGGGTGAGAATTTTGCTTTCCATTAGAAGCTTGTAATGCTTTGGTAAATGCCTGAGTGAATGAGTTTGATAATTTCGTCTTCTAAAATACATTATTGCTTTTATTACTCTTGAAGCTTATTTAGATGATAAGGTTTTTCCGAAGTACAATACACTGTAAATTTGTGATGATTGGGAAGAATAGTGTTTAACATGCGTTTTTTTAAATTAAGATTTATTTTTATGGGCTTTTAACAATTACCACAAGTGTAGAGGAAGTTGAACTGTGAATAAGTTTAATGTAATGTGATTACTTTGAAAAAGTTTTTCTCTGTATACTCATGTCCATGATTAGACACTATGCAGAGTCTTTAGTACCTGTAATTAAACATGGAAATAGGAAAAGCTCTCTTATTTCAGTAGCATGCAATTCAAATCAAACCATTGAGGTATATTTTTACATGTTGGTTATTAGGAAAGAGAGACGCTGGTGACTCTAAATGAAAAACATGTTTGTCTAAACAAGATTAAGGTCACACCAGTAAAGCTTTTCCATTTCTGCTTTCAGATGGTATTACTTGCCGTTAGACAGTTCTCTGGAACTAACTTACAAATTGTCCACTCCGCTGAGGTAGTGCCCTCTGCCTTACTTGTCTCCAAAGGAGCCTTTTCTCTTGCTGTATTTAGGCTTCTAGTTTTGGCCTTGGATTGTAGTCGGAAACATGGACATTGTTAAAATGAGAAGGTTAAGATGGATCAAGAGAAAAGGTCAAGAATGCAGAAAGGAGTGGGTATTTTGTAGAGAAGAGAGAAAAACTTGCCGTTACAATATACAATATACAATACATTTGTAAATATATAGATGTAACTTACTTTCAGTTGAAACCCCATTAACTTCCTTGGATTTGTGAGTCTAAAACTGACCTTTGACATCACTTGAATGTTTTTGTTTTCTTGCGTTCTGCTTTAGAATATTTTATTAGTTCGTGTAATATCCTGAGTACCTTGCACAGTATCTGTGCTTTACCAATGATATTGTATATGCTGTATACATTTTACACTAAGTAACGAATGTAGGATTTCCTGTTTGATGTAATGTTACATGATTTTTTTTTAGGAAGGTGCCGCATGTTGGTAGTACGTTTGAGATAGACATACATTTGATAAATCCAAATGCCATGTCTCTGTATTTGCAAGATGTGGCTGCAGTTTATTACATTGTTGTGGATTGAAAAGGCCATTTTGTTTGCATGTTTTGAAATAATAATCTAATTGATGACTGTAAACCAACATGCTGAGTATCTTGTTTCTTTGAAAACTATTGGTTATCTTCTACGATGTGTGTTTCTTCAGAAAATGTCTTATGAAAGGATATTTCTTGCAGTAAGAAATTAATAACTTGTTTTATTGCTACAACAGAACTTTTATGTTCAGGCATCAATTTTTCTTGCTTTCCCTGTGAGTATAAGTTTGTATTGTTGGGGTTTTTTTTCTTTTCTTTTTTTTTTTTTTAAATCTGGGTAGTATTTGAATTGAGATAATAAAAGAAGGGTAAGTATGCTTTATCTGCTGTATGTGAACAGTGGGAATGGGAATTATTACCATATGGTTTGCAATGCAAAATGTTTGTCTGTCTCAATACTTGTCTGAAACTTATTTTCCTAAATTTTTTAATCTATCTCTAATATGTATTTAATGTAAAGAATTTGTTGTATCCCCATTATCATCATTGGTTTATTTATTTACTTTTAGATTTGCGTTCTTCTATTTGTAGTGAGCTGTAATATATCAAAATCCAGACTCTAATAACTAATCGTCTGCATAGAGACCCTAATCTGTAGCATGAATAATTATTGTAATCTTCAACTGAATTCTGGAATACATTACATCTTTCCAAGGACTTACGGTTACTTTATGAAGTCCAAGGAAGTATTAGTAGTCCAATTCCGTACATAGGTTTATAAGTTAAATGACAACCCAATATCACACAAGTCCTTGATAAGCTTTGGATTCTGTTACAAAATTTCATTCTTATCTCAGCTATCGTATTCTCTCGGCCTTGCTTGCCCTTCAAATAAATTCTCAAAGTGTTATCAGTAACTGTTCTTCGCTAATGTTTTTTTATTTAATTTAGGTTTAAGTTTGACACTTCAGAAAAAAAGCACACTTGGAGCTGTCTGTCTGTAGCCATACATTTAAGAAAATGTTTTCTAATTTTTTTCTAATGGTAACTTGATCCTTACTTAACTGTTCGAGAATGCTATTGCCTTCTCCCATTACTACAACACAAGCCTGGTTTGCTATAGTGGAACTCTGTAAGGTAGCTCTTAAAACAGATGACTGCTCGCTTTCGAAGTGTTTAATGTTACAAATCCGTGTTCTGAGAAATTAAGGTGATGAGCTCTGAGTGAGAGTTTGGCCTAAACTTTCCTGGCTGCTTTCTGTTTAATACAACAGGCTTTCACTGATGCTGTAAGCATTCCCGTGTCTTCGGCCCGGAGGCACTAGTTTTTAAATTAGTGTCCTCTCTGAATAATGGACTATATGTGTACCAAATCCAGCTTCCCAATTACATGAGTCAATTCACATTAGTTGGTATTGCAGTTTTAAAATCAAAGATTTTTTTTCTCCCTTCAAACCTTCAAAATTTCACAGCAGTCATTCAAAATTCTTCATTTTAGTGCTTGTTTCTGGATACTCTTTTTATCAGCGTATCAATCTTAAAATTTGGAAGTGTGTTCTTAAGAAGAAGTCCTGAAGAAAGAGTTGATGTTTCGCAGGATGGATAGTCACAACAGAACTATACATAATGTCTAAAGGCTATGTTGTGTGGGGAAAAAAGAGCAAAGAGTTGTAGGAAGAAAGGAAAGATAGAGGAGAACTGTAAACAGACGGCTTACTTTGTGTGCTTTTGAAGGATAACAGTACAGAAAAAATAACAGGAAAGGAAATTTTTTAAAATATTACAGATAAAATGAAAGGTGAGTGATTTGATATTGTTATGGAATCTCTAATGCAGTGGGTTCACTGGGTGATACTTGAAGTAGTGATTGGGTGGGAAGCTCAGTCATTCTGTTTAATGCAGCTCCTGTTATCTCTGCCCTAATGGATAACAGAGGATCACAGGCGATATCCCTGTACTTAGGTATTGCAAGTTGAATATATGAAAAGGAAATTGAACATGTCTGTCTCCTTTTGCTGTAGGCACTGTTAAAGTGAGACCTCTGAAGACGGCTTCTTTCAGGTTCAGAATGTATTCTACAGAGACCATCACTTGCTTCTGTCAGTTATAAAGCTTCCTGGTTAGGAATTAATTTGCATGTCCAGTTTACGCTTGTATGTGAGCTATATTTGAAAATGTATTAAATTTAAAATTATTTTCTCTGATACTAACCCTTTGTTAGACCATCCTTTGGATGAAATTGACTTTGCGTCTGAAGAACCATTCTCACATCTCTGATTCTTGTGGCTAAAGTGTGATAAATTAGTATCATAATTCTGTATTTGCCATATTTTAATTCCTTTCAAAATCACTGTTTTTTTCTCTATTTTCTGTATAATGCACACACACAAGAATGTTAGAGTATATAACCTCTTTTTGTTTAAAATATCTCAATCCTGCTCTCTGTGTACTTACACAGAGAAAGACTAGTTAAACTAAGGAATAATGTGGCTTGTTTTTTTTTTTCCTGTAGGGAACAGAATTTATACTTGACTCATTAATTCTAAGCAATGTACGAAGCAATTGCTATGAGCTAATGATATCCTATGAAGAGCACCAAATTCTAGGAAAATGTACCATCTACAGCGATATTCTATGTTTTACCAGCATCTACTTTAATAGTACATTTTTTGTTTAGTTTAAAAAATGTAATTAAAATTCTTATTCCCATTGATGATTTATTTGATGCTAAAATAGATTTCCTATTGGTTTTTTTCTGTAAACTGAGCTCAGGAACTTGTAACAGGATGGAATATTCTGAGTCATCAAGCTAAGTCTCCTAGTTTTACAAGGATAAAGACACACCATAGTTTTAATAAACGGAGTTTGCTCTTAAAACCTGAAGTTTTTGTGTGCAGTATTCTGGAAAGGCCGCAGTGTATGCCTGCTGTAAATATCTTTGTGGATATATGATTTTGTCCTTGTGCCAGAATTATCCTTTATCTTCTCCTGGCTTAGGGCTTATCTTTCTGTAGGTGTTCTTACATATGGCATTAGATTCCCTTTTTTCTGTTAGGGAGAATAAACTGAAAAACTTACCTGCAGAAAAGTTATTTATGATTATCCTTACAGATAGGTGTGCATACATTCAAGTCTGAGTTAATACATTTTGAATTTCTATGCAACATGACAGAGATGTTGTGGGAACCATATCTGGGGATACTGCTGCTTCCTTTCTTGCACAGAAACAGCTTTCCTAAAGCATCCTGAGTTGCATTTTTCTATATGGCGACTGTCCTCCATACAGAGCTCAGTCTTGTGATCTGCTGTTACACAAAATCCTCCTGCCTTCGTCATGTCTGTCTATATGTCCAGATGTTCTTATAGTTTCTTCCTTTCTCGTCCTCAAGTACATGACTCTGTGGTTCATGTTATAGTTGAAGAATAATATTTTTTCTATATACATAGTAAAATTTTTTTTTTCCAGAACCTGTTTTTTTAAATGAATGTTATATGCTGTTTTAAGAAAATACATATATCATGTATTATATTCCTATAGCTGCATTAGACTTTCTTTTCTTTCGTATTAGAAATACATATACGAATTAGTAATACAATGACAGCTCTGTAAATCTCTTGGTGGTAGAATTTCTGTGGGTTTTTGTCTTGATCTTTAAGTGCTGTCTGCTTACATTTGTAATTATAAGGTAATAAATTGTAGGCGTTCAGTGAGAATGGATTATATTTTGTTGTTGATGAATATGAAGAATTCAGTCCTTTTATACTGGAGGAAACTGAATTGCATAAAGGTTAAAAAACTACTTAAATGTAACAAATACTTTTTCAGTTTCTAAGGTAGGGCCTTAGCTTTCTTGTATTAGAATTTTATTTTAGTAATTGGATCATACACTTTTCTAGAGCATCAAGCACAAGATATCACTGGCATTGTGAATAGTTTTTGAAATCTTTAAAACTTTTGTATTTTCCTTTGTAGGTTGATTTCCTTTCAAGAATTTTTGGCATTTGAATCTGTTTTGTGCACTCCAGATGCAATATTTATTGTTGCTTTTCAGTTATTTGACAAGAGTGGCAATGGAGAAGTAACATTTGGTAAGAATACCTAAAGAAAAACAGTTTAAGGAAGCGATTACAGTAGTATAAATCATAATAATCATTCATCACCATTGGTGTGTAGAAATGCATATTGTGCAGTGCTGTACTGATTTCCTAAGACTTCGCATGAGTAAAATATTTTTTTTCTTTTGAGTGGTACATGCTTAAGAAATACACAGAAACAAAGTATATTTTGCTCTGTCATCTTGAAACAAGATTTTTTTATGTTCCTGAAATAGTTAATACAATGTTGTTTTGTTCATTGTCATCCTGAGGAAAATTCTGCTGTGGACTTTTTGAAACCCTTCATTGATGAGGACTTTTTAAAATATGTTGTGGAGCTCCACGTATCTTTGAAGAATTGTCATTAGATACAGTAGGAGCTCAATATAGACATCAAGGAGGTATAATCTTTTTAATTCCTAATTTAGTGCTCCATTTCTTGAGGAGCAAATCTCACCTTGATGTTATGAGTGTAACTTTCTACTAGATAATATATTTAAAAATTAGGACAAAAATATGGCCTTTACTTTTTACTTTTTTTTTTTCCTTAATCACATAAGTGAGTAATTGGGCAAAATTCTTTAGGCTAACTATGCTGCTTTATGATGTTGCTAAATAAATTTCATTCACATTGCAGTTTAAAGAGGACAAGGTTTTATTTTTAAAACTTCATATGTTTATGAAAATTAGATAAATCAATGCGAAGAATTTTAATAAAATGGAATGAGAATTAAATGTTATTTCTATTCAAAAGAATAAAGCTCTCAATAAAGAAAATATAAACTACGCTTGGATTTGTAACCACTTGCTGTTTACACTATTTCATTCCTCTGAAAACTGTTGCAGCTTGTTGAAAAAATAAAAGCAAGGGTCTTTTTATGGAAACAAACTACTTGACTCTACCATGTCTGTTAAATTGCATTGTTAACTGAAGGGTCAAATACTAAGCAATTTGGATACACAACATCTTGAAAAGAAAATATTTTAGAACTTAAGGTGAAGTTGGTAAACACAGTTATTAGAAAGTTACTGCAATCATTGTGACCATGTTAATGATGGTATATTAAATAATCTCACAAAACAGGGGTATGCGCTTTGTGGCTCTCATGCACACACTTGAAATAGCTGGTTCTGTAAATGAAGAAGTAATTTCGACTCGTATGCAGATTCCTTAATCAGGCTGAGGTTTGTTATTTTTATGTGCGCGACATTATAGTAGAGGCTAAAAGAAAACACAAACAAGAGAAACTGTAAAATGGAGAATTGCACAGTTTTTTCCATGTGTTTCTCACTGAATTTTTTTTGTAAGGCTGATATATCCTGAGTAGGAAATGAGGGAATTTAAAATTCACTTTTGATTTATTGTTTTTACAAAACTAACTGTATTGAAAACATTACTAGATCTAGTAGTATGTTGTAATGTATCAGTGGTACATATTTTTGTGTGACAGTTCCCATGTTTACTGCTGCTTTTTTGTGCTTTTTTGCTGTTGTTTCTTGTAACATGGGCTGCTTATTTCTACTTCATAAGCGTATCATACAAATTAATGCATATGGGAAGAATGTGAATGATGATATATGACACGTTCAGAATTTGGTAACTGCAGTTCATTTCCAAGTCGGTCTTATGGCCTGCAGAGGCTGTTTTATAAATAAGTCCTACACTTTTTCATTTTTACACCACATAGACAGAAAGGCACAGAGTTTAGATTCATGTAAAAAGAGGAGAATATATAAAATTAGATCTTAAAGTTAAAAGTTAAGTTATTAGAAATATACTGAAATGGAGTAAATTTAGACAATCGGCGTGAGAATTGCTATCAGATGAGTCAGCTTTCTTTTAGGAAAAGTGAGTAATGTGTCCAGTCTGCAGATAAACCATGTTGTTTATCGGAGCAAACGTGAGTCAAGATTTTCTAGCTCAGATGCAATGCTCTGTGGATGTGATTGCATTGATTCCAAGGCTAACTCAAGCCAGTAAGTCTTGCCAGAGATGGCATGGATTGACTTGAGTTTTTTCTGCAGTGTGCATCTGGAACAAGGGTTGGAGGTGCTGGAGAATGGAACACAGACTCAACTTGGGTCTGTTAGGCCATAACTTGAACCCAGCACTGGCCTTGCTTGACATGAGATAATGTCTCAAAAGCATTTGGGGTAGGACTGTATGGCATTTTCAAAAATCCTGATCTACTCAAATTCTCAGTTTTCTGGAGAAAGTTAAGTATACTTGTGGATTTTAGAGCTGTCTCTGTATTTGAAAGGTTCCCATCTCCTTTTTAGGATTTGTATACTGGCATGGACTCCCACGATATTTGAGCACCTTAGCTTCTTGCAGTCCTGTTTAGTTTCAGTCTGCCAGTTGTCTCTTCAAAAGTTTAGCTTCCAATTCTCCAATGAGGAGACTATTGAAGTTGTATTACAGAAGAACCTTTGTCTTATAAGTTCAGAAATGGAAGAGGGAGAAACTATTTGGTAGAAATATTTGTCAGCTGTGCTATGATGATCTGTGTCTTTGTCTTTGTCTCTGCAATATCATATGTTAATTTGGATTGTTGAAACAGGAAGCCTTCTGTCACATCTATGTCATCTATTTTCTTATTGCTCTCGGGCATTTTTTTCTGGAAGTTTGGGGTATCCAGAAATCCTGTATGAATGACTGCCATGAATGTGCAGATAGTATACTGCAATATTTGTATAGTGGGTCCATTGCAAGAACATGAAATTAGACCTGCTTTGTATGAGGAAACTGTACAGCCTACTCAGTACTCTTTACATTTTTCAGCCACACTGGACTTGCTGCCAGCTTGGTGAATAAAAAGCAATGAAATTACTATTTTAATAGTCCATTGATATAAGGGACAGTGTGGTTTAAATTACTTTTTAATCATGGACAAACAGGAAAAAAACATTTCTTTTCTTGATCAAGTGCTAGTCCATCTTCATAAATGGTTCCTAGGTGAATATTTTATGGGAAATGCACTACTGATAAGCCCTTACAATGTTGCTTTAGCTATGAAATATTTAAAAGGTAACTGCTGAAGCTGATAAAGAGAAGTGATTTTTTTTCTTTTTATGCATTGTCTTTCTTGTTCTGGGTTGCTGTCGGTAGCCAGAGAAGACTGACAACCACTGTGCTTTTTTGATCACGGGATGTAACAGATTAAGCTACTTAACATGAGTGAAATATTTAAAAATGCTGCATAAAATTAATGCTGTTGCACTGAGGAAGCTTCCTTTAATGGCTATTCAGTGAAGGTCTTTTGATCTGAATTCAGGTTAAAGCAAACTTGAATATTAAATCTGCTCAAGCTATTTGGTTTCCTTCGATATTGAAGCAGATAATCCTTACTGTGATCAAAAGATGAAGTCTGTGACTATCCCTGAAAGTTCTCTCAGAAATGGGCTGTCTAACTGGAAGTAAGAGGATTCTCTGTAATTTATCCCTTCAGCAAACTATACAATAATCTGGGCTGTATCACTTTTAATTGGAATGTACAATTTCAAGGCTTTTTCCAGCTGTTCTTCCTCGTAGAGTTACCACAAAGAAATCCATTCTCTGATAAACCAGACAATTTCAGAAACACATTTTTAGTTAAGTACACATGCTGGTATGGTTAGAAAGATAGAGCTAGAATAATGAGATTTTGAAACAATTTTACTGCCTTCATGATTCTTCTGTATCCAGACTTTTTACTTTATTTTGGAGATAATTGGAAAATATTTGTGGAGCTGAACATTAGGCTTTTAAAAAACATCCTGCAGCTCAACATCTAATTAAAAATATTTTGCAGAATATAATTGCCTCTTCTTTAAAGACACTGGAGGAAGTAAGGGGAATGGCTGCCTAGTAATGCAGCTATGTGAAGGTTGCCTTGATATTGGTGAACTGAAATTATAAACATCAGTGTAATAGTTTTAGAAGTTGCACATACAGTAACAAATTTTGATCTGGGAAAGAAAGTTCAGATTTATCTTCATCAGGACATAGAGTTTGAGAACACTGGAAGAAGGTGATTGAGAAGGAGTAAAATAAATGTTATAGCTCTTTGCCTTTGCGTATTATTTTTCAGGAGACACAGGTCACTCCTAGTACTCGCTCCTCTACCATTTCCAAGAGAGCAGTTGGATTGAAAGTGCCAGGATTTGGGTTTATCTTGAGGGTTCTGCTCCTTAAAAAGTATTATTTGCAACTAGCATAAAGGCTAGAAGCCTTTTAAAATGTAAACAGAAAATATCTCATAATCACATGGCTACAGATGTGAGGATATAAGAAAAACACCATTTTTTATTGAGGATGCTTTAAACTAGAACTGTTGTTTTTCTTGGCTTCCTGGTTGCCATATATTAGTTGCCTGTTTTCAATATGTCTTTTGCTTAACATGTGCAGATAATGTAGGAATCATCACTGTATGTTATGACTTTCTTTTGTCCTCATTTTTTTTTTTTTCTGTTTCTTGTTTGTTTCATTCCTGTTGTATGATTCTTTCAGGTTTAAACCACAGTTTTAAACACTAGTGAGTAGTGCAGGATGGGACCTCCTCCTTACTTTTTATAATAATAATATAGTATTAAGTTCAAAACCATAGATCAGCAGGAGGGGATGGAAAAGGAGAACTCTGCAATAAAATGATCTGTATTGACAATTTGTTGTTATGGCTGTCACTAATCTTAACCGTAAACAGAATCACTAATCCTTTCAAAATATGATTATGAAATTCAGTGTAACTATTTCTAGTTAAGCTTTCTCACTTTTCCTGCCACTAGTTGTTTTGCTCTCACATCAGAGTAATTATTGTATTATTTACATTTGGATCACTCAATATAATTCTGTTGCATCAGGTGCTACAAAAAAAGTCTTTTTGCCTTTAACTGTGATTTTTTAGTTTTATGCTTGAAAGTGCAAATACATAGGATTTGCTGTTACCAGAAATAGTGAAAAATAGCAACACAGAATACATTAAAATGCATTGTGTGCGTTAAGGCTGAAACATGTACAAATGGGACTGTAGATGACTGAGTAGGCATTTTATAAAAAGGAGCCCTTTTAAAACAACCAACCTTTAGCAAACTTACCTTAGTACTTAAAATGATCACATTTATATTTTTGTGTCTCTGACAAGTGTGATTGATGTTCTATCACTGGTGGGAGGGAATGGCAAACTGTTAGCAGGCGGACAGCACTGGGGTTTTGTGAGGTTTTCCCTTTGCATCTTGGTGAGCCGATAAGTCAAAATAAATAATAGGTACTAACTCAAGGCTTACTTGGGGTACTGAGCTCATCCTCACCGCGGGCCATCAGCAGGACATCATAGTGTTTATAACGTAAAGTATTCTTCCTCCTTCTGTGAAATTCAGTATTGCTTTAAAACTTTGTTTTTCTTATATCGTTTTTCTGTGCCCGATAGATAATGATGTTTGATGGAGGTTGAGCCAGACATGTGTGTGCTGCCTGCAGATAGCTGCTACAGGCATCTATAATTTGTTTAAAATGATTGGGTGGGGAAATTCTGAAGCAATCTTGAGAGAATGCATGTCGCCTTGGAGGTAATGTACTAGTGCACTAGAGGAGTGGGTTTATTGTTCCTGGGGCTGATGGTAAGTTGAGTATGTTATCAGGCTGCTGACTTGTATGCCTATCTGAGAAGAAAATGCATTGCTATAAGTCTGGAAAGAAAGTTATCAGCTCGGTAGGAAAGAATTCCACTGTGGAAAGGTGAGCAAAGAGTAGGAGAAGACATTAGTAAATGAGCAACATGTATTGACAGGGACAGTGAATGCATTCTGTAAAATGTCATCCTAAAATGAAAGGGTTTAAAAATAATTTGCTGTTTGCCCCCTGCAGAATAGCTCTGTTGGAAATCTGAAGTACTTGTAGTTTATCTTAATTTAGAAGCATTACTGGTTTTTGACTGAGTGAGATGATGAAAAAAAGCAACCTCCCCCCCCCCCCAGCGACTGTACCTTAATATTACCTTTTTTCTTTGTTGTCAGCGCCTTGCTTCTACTGTGGGGAAAAAAAAAAAAAAAAAAAAAAAAAGACGTTTGATCATAATTCAAAGTGGTGAAAGTGTAGGCAATGATCATATTATGTATAATTTCTGAAATGTGATTGTCCATTTGCTGGTTCTCATCACACAAGTTCTTAGTTGTGGTGACGGCTATTTCCTTTAATGTAAGAGAATAGCCAACGAAATTGGATTAAAGAGATATTATGAAGAAAGCATTGCTACTCTTGGGCAGAAGTAGTAAATTTTAGTGCTTATCTAGAGATATTTGAGAATCTCAAATGGCTTTGGAAAATTTCATTTAGGGTTTCAGTGGTTTTAACTGTGTCAGTTATTCACAACAGGTACACAGTTTTGCTCCTGTACCCCAAGTGTTTCATAAACAAACCCAACATGGAATTAATTTGGCATTAGATTCAACAGCATATCCTTAAACCCAGACTACTGTAATATATGCAGTGTCTATTACTGATGGTGAGTGATTGCCTGTGGAAGAAGAATGGATAAGGCACCTCAATTTTCAGAGAAGCACCAGGCTAATCTGGATGCCGTTTTGTAAAGTTGATTAGCCCTTACTGGGATTCTCCAAGTACCTATACACTTGACTACTGAATATAAATGTATTAATTAATTTACCAGTATTATTTTCATGTGCTGAAGAATCTTGACTTGTGATGTGTTGACAACTAGTTGTAAATGTTTTTAGGACGGAAAAATCAATAGAGTGGGAAATTGATTCTTGCTTTTTTAAGTAGAATGCAATTACGTGTTTGAATGAGGGTTATGAAAAGTCCAGGAGCTTAAGTCTCATTAAAAATAATTGAATTTTTTTTCCATATGAACATGTAGGAATAATTTCTTATAACAAAAACATGAGGATTCTTTTAACCTTTCTCTAAGTTTAAAAGAAGCAATCATTGGAAAGAATTGGAAGTAAAATTTTAAATTTCATGGCTGCTTCAGCATATTCTTTCCTAAGTTTTCATTAGGAGAACTTGATGTGTGTTACAGACGTGTTGGTGGTCACTGGCCGGCACCCTGTTTGTGCATCAGTAGCCAAGCCAATAGATTGGACTAAGCAGACCTGTCCTCTGTTCCATTCAGAGCTCAGTGCCACGTGACAAGCTCAGCAGTGAGCTGCACTGATCTGTTTGAGTTTGTAGTACATGACAAAGTTTCTAGGTAGTTTGAACAGAAGCTGCAGTGGACCAGTGGTAGGTGGGGAATTTAAATTTCCTGGTTTCTTGATCTGTAGTGATGATCAATAAATCTACTACAGACAAAACTTTCAGTGGAAGTATGGCAAAGTAAAATAGTTTAGCACTATATATTGGGTGGTTTATAATTTTCTTAACCAACAGCTGGCGTGGTGGAAACTGTGGTTTAAATTGCAGTTTTTTGACTGTCGTCTATGCTTGACCTTTAAGTAAGGGCTAAATTACAGTTAAGTCACTTACTAGCTATAATCTGCCCTTTGAATACATAATCTCAAACTAACTGTGAAGCAGGTGATCTAGCCAAGGAATCCTGCTTTGTGTGTCCCCATTGTGAGACAGATTTGTTCTGAACAGTCCTCTTCCTTTCCTCATTGAAAAGATAAAACCACATAGTGATTTACCTAGATTAGATGTAGAATGAGTAGAATGGCTGTAGAATTGAAGGAATGAATGAATCAAATAGTCCTTTAACATAGTGAAAGCAACATGTTTACTCCAAGTAAATAGCTCTCAATGGAATTATCAAATGATATTAAAGTTCTTCTCATTGCATTTTATCCCTTAGAAGAACTATTTAAACATAAAAGAAGAGGTGTGTTTCCAGCTTAAATATTTTGTACTTTATTCTAAATATAAGCTATATGCCACATTTTATTTTGGTTGTTAACAGGTTATAGGTTAGTTGATAAATCAATTTGATTACTTTGAGGTAGATTTTGGAAAGTCTTCACATAATATGGATAGGTGTTCAGTTATACTGTTTGTGTGGTTGGATAATCTGCACAAGAAGCAGGCTTGTTTTATGGCATGACAATGCCGTGTATGAATAATGCATCCTTTTTTGCAGATGAGGTTTTTGACTGAATTCAGATAATACATCTGGCACTGAGGTTTCAGTTGTACAGTATACATACGGAGAATTCCATATTCTGAAATGATGGTTTTTTTCTTTACTTCGTTTAAAAGAGGACATCTCTATCTTCACTTATCTTAAAACATTTTAATAACTGAGACTACCAATTATGTTTTATAGGATTTGATTTTTGTGCTAAGGCCTTATCAAAAGCTTTTAATAAGGTGCTTTCTGCTGAGTTAATGATATGTTTTAGATGGCATTTCTTATACCTATCTTCAATAGACATATTCAGACAGTGTGATTGTAATAATCAAGTTTCAATCAAACCATACTTAGTATGACAAATACTGTGTGAGATTGTAGTGCAGTTATTCGTGCTCTTGAGAAAGGGCTTAATTTGACTTCTAGCAAAGACAGGGAACCACTATTGATTTTTATATCAGAATGCAAAATAGCTCTTATTTGTCGTATAAGAAGGAAATTGCTTCTTAATTAAAACTAAATAAAACACTCACTCCAAGGTTTTATGCAGTAATACAGAAAGTATCACGTTGTGTTGCAAATATGTTCTTACACAGGTCTCTAAAGGTTCAGTTAGCAATTATTCTTAACAAACTAAAACACTTCTTAAACACTGCTTAAAACATCACTTATTTGTATCCTTCATGGAATGTTTGTAGACTTACTGTACCCCAAAGCTTACTTGTTGTTTTTCCCTCCCCCAAAGCAAATGTCAAAGAAATATTTGAGCAAACTCTTATTCATCTTCAAATCCCCTTCAACTGGGACTGTGAGTTCATTCGACTGCATTTTGGACATAACAGGAAGAAGCATCTTAACTATTCAGAGTTCACTCAGTTTCTTCAGGTCAGTTAATAACCTTCTTCCAAAGCAGAACTGAAATTCATTTTCACTTCTAATAATACTCTAATGCCATTAAAAAAATTTGGTCTTATTCCAGTAGTGATATCATTATGCGATACTAATCCTGAGAGTTGTGATGATCTGTTATTTCTCTATACAAGCTCTGTAAGCAGTGTGTACTCATTGTACTTTAATACCATCCTACAAAAGAATGGGACTATATATACTGTTTATAAAATTAGCCATTTTACTGATTGTTGTTAAACTGAGTTGAGGGTCTACTTCTTTTGTCATAGGAATTTAGTAGCAAAACTAACCTCTACCAGAGAAAGATTGCATCCTTTATATAACCAGTTGTTATTAACCATGTAACTCCCCATATAAAGGCTTTAGCTTCTTTAACAATTCTTCTAGTTTTATAAATGTTATCCTAATACCCTTTTTTGCTCTCACTGGCATGTATGCTACCACACATGTATTGGGAGTTTGGTCTTTAATGCAGCCAGCTTCACAGGAGGCAAATCTGCTTTCCTGGAATGTTTCTGAAGTACCCTCTAGGGAGGCTTTAAAGGCTTTCACTCCTAAAACTGAACTTTGTGCTAAGCCAAAAATGTACAGTAAAAACGTATTATTAATTGAGCATTATACTAGAAGGAAGTAAAGGAAGACATCAGTTATAAAGGAGAAAAGGACAGTAGGAGAAATGTACATTGTAATTAACGAGAAAGGGTAATTGTAGATAACTGTACTGAACTTTATAAATTATCGTGCAGTGATCACCTCATGGTATTACTTACAGTTTTCTGTATAGTAGATCTGAAAAAAAAGTAGATTATATACTTCCAGATCTGGTTTTGGTACAAAATAGTTTTGGACATACTGCCTTAAAAGTAAGGAATGATAGATGTGCTTTAATATAATCTGTAATTATTGTCCAGGATAAAAATAGACCATAAAATCATAGAATGGTTTGGGTTGGAAGAGACCTTTAAAGGTCATCTAGTCCAGCCCCCTGCAATAAGCAGGGACATCTTCAGCAGGATCAGATTGCTCAGAGCCCCATCCAACCTGACCTTGAACATTTCCAGGGATGGGGCATTCACCACCTCCCTGGGCAGCCTCCAGTGTTTCCCACCCTCATTGTAAAAAATTACTTCCTTATATGTAATATAAATTTACTCTCTTTCAGCTTAAAACCATTACCCCTTGTCCTGTCGCAGCAAGTTCTACTGAGAAGTCTGTCCCCATCTTTCTTATAGGCCCCTTTTAGGTACTGACAGGCCATAATAAGGGTCTCCCTGGAGCCTTCTCTTCTCTGGGCTGAACAACCCCAGCTCCCTTACGCTTTCTTCACAAGAGACATGTTCCATCCCTCTGATCAATTTTGTGGCCCTCTTGTGGACCTACTCCAACAGTCCATGTCTTTCCTGTGCTGAGCTGTATCTAGATCTGGAGCAGATGCCAGAAAAACACGTCTGACCAGATAGAATCTGTAGCCTATATTGTGAATAGAAATACTGGAGTTTGGCACAGTCCTTCAAGGCTGTGGTATAACTTGTTGTTACTTTCAAGGAATAAACTGTCCTGCATTTGATACTACATATTTCAAGTTATTCCAGGCACAAGTTTGGGACTCTAGTGTGGAAAAAAAGAGATTGCTAGTGAGAAGAATCTTTTTGTTGGGAACCCAGAGCAAAGTGATAAATATCTATTCTGTTTTTAGTTTATTGTTCCAAGATACTGTCACGTAAGGTACAGCAACCTCTTACTGTCATTATATAATAAAAGCCCTTCATAGGGAAAAGGTGGCGTGAGCTGCAGTAATTTCAGTATGAACACAAGTTGGATATTGTCCCTTCTTTAAGATTAGGTTGGTTTCCTTATTTGGTCTAACAGCATTGTGTGGTTTTTGGGACTTGGATCAGAGCAGGCTTGTTGCACCCTGATCTAGAAAACCTTCATCTTGAGGTTATAAGACTTGAGAAATTACTGTAAAGGTGATACAAGCTAGATAGTTTGCCCTCTTCTTATTGTCTGTCAGAACGTGGTTATTATATTAGCTGCTTCTAGAGGTGTGAATGACAGCTGAATGTGCTTTATTGTTTGCTTGAATAGGAGGAAACAACTTTTTCGGGACATAGAATTTATGACCATCATTGTTATCTTGAGGTTGGGTTACTGCAGTGTGCTTTATATGAAGTTTTTTACAGATTATATAGTAGCTTTAAATTGCCTGAAATGAGCAACTATTTTTGACATTATGGGAGGTAGCTGTTGGGGGCAATCTAAATCTGTATTATATAATTTTCACTGTCCTCTCGTTTACTTTCAAGTGCTTTTCAATGAGTTAGTTCATAATAACACAGTCGTATTTCAACTTGGATGTGTAAGAGATCAGCTCGCTTTAAGATCAATATCAGAAGTTTCTCTAGCAGTTAAGTATTTAATAAAGCAATAGATATCAGACAGGGCATGGGTACGTGAATTTTGTTTCTCAAAAAATTTAGTGAAAGTGCATATTTCCTTACAGTTGATTGGAGGCTTTTCCTTGGCAGCGGAATGAATCTGTTATTTTAGTTGACCTGGCCTTTAAGCTTAACCTGCAGTTGTGCTGTGGTCTGCGTGCACGGACGTATTGAGTCAAGCTGTAAGAATGTTAAATTAGTGAGAGTTTTGTGAACAGTGAATTACAGAATTTACTTCTAATCTGCTATTTCTGAATATTGGTTCTAGGAGCTGCAGTCAGAACATGCAAGACAAGCCTTTGCATTAAAGGACAAGAATAAAAGTGGTATGATAACTGGGCTGGACTTCAATGACATCATGGTAACCCTTCGCTCGCATATGCTAACTCCATTTGTGGAAGAAAATTTAGTTTCAGTAAGTGTAAAGAAATGTGCCTTTATTTCAGCATGTAATAAGTGGAATGATTTAAGATATTACTACTTCTCTCCCACTTTGTCTTCATCTACCTGTTTATTACTGCCTTGATGCAAGAGATTATCACCTTCATAACAGGGTGGGCAAGTGAAACATGGCAGCACTCCTTGGCTGCGGTCAGGAGAACATTTCTCAGTCTGGTTTACATGCCTAAAGTGCTGTTGGAAACAATTTGAATTGGTCCACTACACTTTCCACTAAAGCAGGGCAAACTGTACTTGGCACAGAAAGGACGTTCTGTGCCAACAGAACTTTAGGACAAAAGTGTCTAATTATTTAAATATACGAGAGATCTCAAAAAGTGGAGACTGCTTACAGTTTTTTCCTTTATATACTCTTACATTCTTTTCTTTTTCAGATCAGAATTTGGAACATCAGTTTGTAAATTCTAGAGGTAGAATGGTTACAGCTGTGATAGTCTGGCAAGATCTGTAGGTAAAGTAATGACATGAAAGCTATAAACCAAAAGTATATAGTATTCAAAAGTATATAAGAATGAAAGTTATATGAAATATAAAGTGATATATTTTCTCTTAATATTTTACCTATAAATCTTGCCTAGCCTAACTAATAAAGCATACCATCTTCCGTAAAATTTATAGTAACTACTAACTTTAGGCTTTAAAATAAATGGTCACTGCTGTATGTGATGTAAGAAGTCAGTTAGCGCGTTTATCTAAAGTAGCATCTACATACATTTCTCTATTAGAAATAGTATTACAAAAATACTCAGTGACACATTTAACATATCAGATAAATTGAATAATAATCTACTTATATGATTATCTCCTGATTGTTTCCTAATGTTCAGTTTTTACCAAAAGATAGTAACCTGTCTAATAATTTTCCCTTCATATTTCTATTAAAAATATCTTAAAATTATAGGAATTAAAAGATATCTTTAATTCTTTCCTTATTTGCCCAAATGGATATTTCTGTAATTTGTAATAAGATGTTGTAAAAGGGCTTAAGACACTTAATTGCATTAATTTCATTTTTAAAGGTAGCTGGTGGAACCATTTCACATCAGGTCAGCTTCTCCTATTTCAATGCATTTAATGCCCTTCTGAATAACATGGATCTTGTTAGGAAGATATACAGTAATATAGCAGGTACAAGAAAAGATGTTGAAGTCACGAAAGGTAAAGTATATTTCCTAAATTTTATTAATTTTTTAGTTTTTGTCCAATTAGTGGAGAATTTGTGACCTGGTGTTGCATATGGGTTGAGGCAAATCTAAAGCTGCAATAGTATGCAAGCTTAGGGCTACTGTGGAAGTGTTTAAAAGGTGATTTTCATTCTCAGGTTGTTAATGAGTTTCAGCTGGCTCATTGAAGAGAAGAATTGGGATTCTGGCAGGAACCATGTTGCCCTTATTAGTTTGAATGGATAGCTCTAAGTCAGTATATTATTGAGGGTTTTACCACTCCTGGAAAGGGATGCAGGGTTGCTTAGAGATAGAAAATTCCTAGGGAATGTGATAGAATGGGTTAAGTTTGAAAATCCATCATCAATAATCTTCATGTTGTTTTGGCCCTAGTTACTTAATCCATGATTAAATCTTTTTTAGAAAAATGGTAATAATGTATAAGTTCTTAGTGCTTACTTGTCTGGGTAATTTAATCTATAGTTCGTTTCTGTTATGACATCATTAATCCACGTGCATATGAAAGGTTACCATATTTCAGTCTTGCCACAGGCATGTGTGGATGGCTTTTGTAGTAATTTTATGACAGATTTTATCACTGATTTTATTACCTCTATGGATGGGATCAGCCAAGCCTGTGTGTAGTAAAAAGCATACTCAGTTCCTTTGCTTTTCTTTGTTTGTCTTATGTTCTTATGCTCCGTGTGCCTTTGTCCCTAAAAGAAAGCATAAAATGCTTGTCCTCATCCTCAAAATTGTGCCAACAAATTACCTAACAATGTTTTTTTATACAGATGCATATATACATCTTGCTTGTATTTGCATTGGGAGAAAAAGCTACTGTGTTTTCACTGCTCAGATGTATTTACTGTGGCTTGGCAGTTATGTCATGAACATGTCATGTAATTCAGCTAGATTAGTACCTAAGCTTGAGGTCATTCAGAGCTAGCAGAGAAAGAAATGTGGACATGATGGCAATAGATGAGTCAGTTGCCCTTAAAGCTGTGAATAATGGACCGTTATCTGTTCTGTTCTCTTTTGTAGAACTTCAGAAATAAGAATGACAAATTGTGGGTGTGGTTTTATTAACCTTGCTAATATGAGGATTTTTGTTGACTTTGATGAATTCTTACCATAAATCAGAGTTGTGGAGCTGGAGTGGCTCTGTGTTGAAAAGGCCTGTTTCAAGACAGATGTTCTCCTAAAGATATCTTTTCCCTTTGCGTTATGTCTTTCATTTCTTGGTGATAGATATCATTTTTGTAATTTTAAATGCCCACAAATAGCTTCAACAAGAAAATTTGACAAACACCACAATTACTTCATTTCTCTTTCCCTTTAAATCCAGAGGAATTTACCCACTCTGCAATCCGATTTGGGCAAGTTACACCACTGGAAATAGATATTCTCTACCAACTTGCGGATTTGTACAGTGTTACTGGGTAACATAATAATTTTATCATTTACATTCATTATTTTGCTGTTTTCTGTGTGAAAACTACATTTTCATTTTAAAGTCATGTGTTTCCACTGTACGTCATCACAGTAAAGTGTTCCATGTAAACTTTTGTGAATGCATGTGGTTTGTAAGTGAACTGTGTACATCAAGCACAATTATTGTTATATTGTAGGTATACATATAAAATAGCAAAATACATTATAGTAGTCCCAAAAGGCTGCTATAGGCTGGTATTGTTAACTTCAAGTATTGATGAAGCTTTGCATGGGTCTTTAATGCATGTGAAACCTTAGATAGGAATACCTAGAAATAGATTAATTTGTGTATTGTATCCTTTATTACTCATAATCAAGAACATGCTGCTGAATAACCCAGGCTTCCTTTATCTCCACTTGTGAGCTTCAAGAAGAGAATGCCATTCTGACTCTAAGGGTTCTTTACAGCAGTGTAGCAGACTTCTTAGATGTGCATTCAAGTATGATGGGTGTTTGCTTTGAACTCAGGATGTATTCTGTTGGGTGTGGCCAGGAATACTGCAATGAATACGTTTGATGTTTAACAGTAATTTGCTTTTCTCTGTCTTGTGTAAAGGCGCTTAACTTTGGCAGATATTGAGAGAATAGCGCCGTTGGCTGAAGGTGCATTACCTTACAACTTGGCAGAACTCCAGAGGCAGGTAGGCAGAAATCATATATACAATAGAATTGTTGAAGTTAAGTGGATGTTTACATGTACTTGCTTATGAAAAATAAGATTAATGCACTTCAAACAGATTCCTAACAAGTGAAACATACTGTGATTATTGTTATAAGGACAGAAATAGGGCAGACTATTAAGTATATGTTTAAACAAGATATTAGAAGTCGTATTCAAGGATGGCCTTTTAGATATGAGTGTGTATAGATACTTGGATTCCGTGCTGTGAATTCTTTGTTAACTCCTGCAGGGCTTTTCACTTCACTAGGTAATCTAACTCTGTAATTATAAAATTATTCTTAGCTAGTAAAAAATATAAATATTAAATGCAAGGCTTATAAATATATTATTTTTTTAAAAAAGAATGAAATTATTTGTGTAACTATTTTTCTAAAATGATCATTGAATTTTACTGTACTTATTAGCTGTCTGACCTAGACAGTAGTAAGGGAACTCAAATTTATTGGGAGTAATGAAAGGAGTAGAATAGAAGATGAAAAATATCGCAGTAGAATGTTAAGCCTCTATTTCACCAGACTCTTACATTCATGTTTGCTAGCTTTGCTTTTATCATAGTTTGTTTCCTTGTTAAACATATAAATGTGTAGTACAGCGTAAGAATCCCAGACTGTGCTATTTTGAAGATAATATTTTTCTTAGTTCAATGGCTGTTTTTACAACTATGAGAAATGAAATTTCAGGACTGAACATTATGCAGGTGTTTAGCTTTATGTTTGGACTTTCCACCACAGTCACTGGGTACCCTACTTCTCACTTTTCAGTAGCAGAGCTTGCAAGTTTGTGTTAAAAATAAATCTAGATTTTGGGAGCTTATCTTCATTGTATTTTTAGTTCAACATATAATCTGAGAGTTTATCTTTTGCAAGCAGATCTGTCTAATGTTGTGAACTAGTTGTGAATTAAATTGTACCTTAACCTTCCTCTTAGACTGAATCTGAAGTAATGCTAATATTGAAGCTCACAACATAATGGGGCATCTACTGTGTTGCTAATAGAAATATTCTGTTTCATTCCACATATATTCTAGGGAAATCCTTTTTCCGGAGCATTTTGTAGGTAGCTGTTCTCATGAGAGTGGTTCAGGGGGAATGAATTCAGCTGCTAATAACTTAAAGATAATAATGCCCTCAAGAAAATCCTTGAAATGGTTACACAGCAGATTCAGCAAGGAAGACAAGCATACGTGGTGAATTCCATGGTTGCATAGTCGTAAAATACATAGGCCAGTTGCACTTTAGTGTTTATTTTGCAAAACAAAAAAAATAGTATCTGCTCTTAAAAGCTTCTGATAGGCAATGTTTTATTTATTTTTACTGTTTGAACTTCATGAGAAATGACAGTTTCACACAGAGCTGTACGTTCTTGAGTAAACTTTACAAGAAAATATGATAGTGTTCACCTGAACAAATGCATTTTGCTACAAGGATATCTCCACATCATCTTTCTCTCTGTAATATACAAATGAAGTAGGATATCTAATTCTTTAGATATGAGCATATCCCACAGTTCTGACTAAATACATCTTTGTATAGTCAGTAGATAAACATAATTTATCATCCTGAAGGTTCCCATCTTCTTGCGATGTCTAAACAACTTCAGTTCTCTCTCTTTTAGTCTGTGTTAAGATTTTATGTGGTCCCTATCAAGACCTCCAAGGGTTCTGATTCCGAAGTGGGCATAGCGCAGCTTGGGCCAGGTTCTGCTCCCAGCTGCCCACACCTTGCTGGACATGCAGACAGCCGAGTGGCTTAGGAATCAGGAGCTGAGCAGCTACGTCTTACAGCTCAGCATTTGTGGTAACCTGATGCTGGAGATGAGTTGCATTAATATGCTGCTCCTGAATTGCAGTGATTCAGTAACTGATTCCCAATAGCTCAGCCGTCTGGGATGTTGGGGCAGGAGATCATGCAGCTGGCAGTAATAACTGTCAGCCATTCCAAGTCACACTGTCTCCCATAAAGTGGAATCCAGGTTCTCTCCCCTGTGATGCCAGTGACAGTACTGCTGCAGGGTGGTCTGAAATGCAGTGACAAATTCACCCATGCCTTGTTCACCACGTGAATGTCTGGTGTTTGTGGGTGAATGAGAGGTCCTAGGAGTCTGCCTGAAAATGAAAACTTGCATTTATAAAAGCGTTTTACTTCTCAGCTCACTTTTTATGCATATTGCAAAGAGGTTCCTTTAAGCAGTTAGATCCACTACCAAATTTAGTGTGTGTATTATTAGGTGATTAGGCATGTCTGAGCTAATGAAATAAGAGTCCAAAACCTACTTAATGGTAACAGCCTCCTGGATTCCTCAAGACAAGAATGATGGAATGGATTGACGCAGAAATTTGTATACAAAGTTTATCTGTAGTAATAAGAAATATTTTTGATGATGTTTTGTAATTACATTCTGAACTGCCAACTTTGGTTTTAATTGGTCTTTGTGGCACTCACCTTTCTGAGTAGACAAGATATTAACTTGCTTTGTTTTACACCTCATAATTACCTTTGTAGCTTGATACTGTTACAAATGAGTTTCACACTGCTAGAACAGAATATAGTCTTCATACTTCTGGAGTAATACATTATATTTTCATCCTATTCTACATTCTTTGTGAAGAATGCACAGCAGAAAGCAAAGTAATTTAGTTTTCTTTATTTTACAACAGTCTTTTACTAGCCCTTATCCTAAGTTAACTGTATTGGTAAAATATCCTAGGCTAACTGTATTGATAAAATGAAAGAGGTCCCTTTTGGAAGAAAGAGTATCCATCCAGTGGGGTCCAGCTGTCCCTGGAAGATGAAAACAAGTCTGTATCCACTTTTATGGGATTTTAAAATTCCTTCTTAAAGGAAAATCTAAATTTTTACGTCTGTCTTTGTAGATTTGGTGGAAATGGAAATTAGCCTGCTTTCAACCATGTTTACTTTATTGTCAATTGTTTTGTTGTGTAAGATTTTCTTAAAGCCTAGCAGCTGAATATCCTATGAGGATGACAGCTACAGTAATTTTCTGTTTATAAATATTCATGATTTGAAAGCTATAGCATTAATTACATTCATTTACATATCCATCTGAACACACAAGTAAACTGCAAACTTTGTGGACACTTATTTAATAATACAGAAGTACCATTTCCTTCACAAAGAATTTGATTTTTAACATCCAGTGGCATATTCATTAAGATTTATGTCTGAGTGTAATGACTGGATTTTGATGATAACTCTGGAGCTTAGAAGAAAATGAATAAACTTAAAGCAGTTAAAAGGAAGCAGGTGTGCTGCACTAAGAGAAAGTTTATGTAGAATGAAGAACCAGTCCTGTTTCTAAGCCTTTTTGGGGTGGTATTGTTGCATGTGTCTTTTATTTACATTAATCAAAACTGATATTCCTGTATTGATTCTATTTGCTTGTAAAGGCAATATGTTTGATTTATGCTTTTTCATGCTGGTACATATGTGCAGTTTAGAAGTTTGATGCTATGCAGAATTTCTCTGTTCTTCTCTGTTAAGCTGCATTGTTGGGGGAGGAAAATGTCTTGTGGAAGGAAATGGTGGTAGCTGTATCTTTTTCTTCTGTGGGAAAAATGTATAAAACGTAATTGGAAAAAATGTATAAAATATAATTGATTTTTTTTATAGGTAATGATCCCATCTTAATCTCATAGGCTTTTGCCCTGTGTTGTGCACATACGGTGCAACTTTATGGAGCAGAGTCAGGTCTTTGCACATCCAATGTCATCCAACCAGAGTAGCTTACTGTGAGACACATGTGGTCTTTCTGAGGCCGTTCCACTTCCCAGAGCTTCAGTAAGCTGAGTGTTACTTAGTTAACTAAGTAGCCTTGATGAGTTAGCTGTGAAATGTGCATGTGGTAATCTTCGTGGATAACTCATAATATACATCAAAGCAAAGGCTCCTGTAGCAGTCTAAGGTCTGTTATATATTCCAGCTGTGCTGTTAGGAGCGCATCTGCTAATGATACAAGGGGCTTCTAAGCAAAACAGGTTTGTGTTTGGGAGATGGGCTTTAGTACCTCCTTTAATTTGGAATTTAACAGTCAGTATCTTGACCACTTATGTAACCTAGACAGTTTATACTGCGTATTGTAAATTCTTCTCTGATTCCCTTATTTATGGCCTTCTTGCATACTTCGCAGTGCAAGTTTATGAACGTTTACATCTTGTTTACCAGTTACCTTGTTTCTGATAACCATCTAATAGTATGAGTCTTTGCAAATATTGTCTGCATGGTCTTGTATTTATTTAAAACACTGATAAATTTGTGGTAGCATATGTGGTTGAAGTGAGCACGGTCATCATTGTGTCTGTAAATTATCAACTGCCTGAAAAACTCTTGTGGGGAATACTTTGGGGAATAATTGTTATCCTTGTTTTGAAGACATGAAATGTCATCCTTATGCTATGTATTAATATATATGTAATGTTAAAATACATCCTGTGCTGGTAGATTGTGTCTGTGAGATACTGAATTGCTTTTGAGATACTGGATTTTATTTGAGCCAAGAGGAGATTCCATGCCTTACAAAGTCAAAGGCAACTGAATAGAAAGTAGCAAAGTTGATTTGACTTTCTGTCTACTTTTTCTTGACCATAGTTGTTTCAGTTATACTAGGAATATGTAAGGAAAATATTTTATGAAAGGAATATTTGAAAAATGTGTTTCGTTCATTAACCACAGTGGAGGTTATACAGCATTTTCATTTTTTTTCTCCCTAACATAAAGCTACCAATTTTTATCAGATTATTTCTCCAACATCATCAAAGTCAGTTCACAGACATCTTTGTTTTTCCATGCAGATTTTAAGCATTTTTTTTTCTTTTCTGTTCCTCACAGCAATCTTATGGAGAGTTAGGCAGGCCTATCTGGCTCCAGGTAGCTGAGTCCGCTTACAGGTTCACTTTGGGCTCAATTGCTGGAGGTGAGTAATATTTCTGGTTTCTGTTTCCAAGCTTAGGTTAGTTTAACACTGTCATGCTGGACTGCTTGGTCTCACCTAAGGAGCATTTCTTTGTTATACATGTGAAGAGCTGGAGGGTAGAACCACCTTTGGTTGTGCTGTTCCCTTTCTTTCCTTACCACTTCTTTTGTAGTATCCCTCCACGGAGTATCCCTCTGAAACTCTACTTCAGTAGCAGATTTCCCTACTCATAATTCAGATTGGTTTTCTTTGTTCTGTGCAACTTGTTTTATGTAATAGTGCAATCCATTCTCCTTTAGACCTTTTTCTAGACTTTCACTATTGTCCTTTTTTCCTTCTAACGCGTTGGAGATCTTAGAGCTTCGTATTCTTTATGTATAAATAAATGTAGAAAATTATCATAAGAATTATATACCACAGCAACAAGGATGTTGCAGAAATAATACTTCAAATGCTTTCTCACAGCTGTTGGTGCTACTGCAGTGTATCCCATAGATCTGGTGAAAACTCGTATGCAGAATCAGCGCACCTCCGGTTCGGTTGTAGGAGAGTTGATGTATAAAAACAGCTTTGACTGCTTTAAAAAAGTTTTGCGTTTTGAAGGCTTTTTTGGTCTTTACAGAGGTAAGTGAATAAAAAATACTTGTATACCGAGTCAGGGATTTTCTGCTTTCTTTTTTCATACCTCAGCAGCTAGTTTTTTATGGGAAAATGAGGAAACTTGATAAATACAATTTTGCTTCTGTTTTGTAGAGCTGAATATTTATCTTACCTTTCATCATAAAAAAAATGCTGGGAAGAACTAGGCATATTTTTGTTGTTACTGATTTGCTCCTTGCTGCTTAGGTGGTTTGAAGTCCTGATTTCTGGGATGTGAGTGTTGTGGATGTGGTTGTTGTCGCAGAGACTGAGGATTGTAACTTTTGGCTGGGAGCAACCGTCAGGAGCAGATTAGCATCTGTGGAATAAAGATCCATTTTACTGCAAATGTTTTTTGTTAAAAGAGATGAAAGACAGTAATTTTGAAATGTACTTGTTAAACTGGAGATCAGATCTTATGCCATATAATTTTGCAGATAGTGGGACTTGTTTTATGATTTTATCCTGTGAACAAGAGATTTCATCCTGCTGTTGTGTTATGTCGCTCTATCTTACTTAAAAAAAGCAATGGAACTCATAAAAGTTGTAATTAAAAAAAAGACAAAAACACTTCTCTAAAATACAGGTTAAAAATTCAAAGCAATTTTTTATCAGTTTTATCAGTTAGACTGAAAGCTGTCTTATATCTTGTTTTAGCTTGGAAGATTCTGACAGTTTTTTTTTTCACATCAATAAGGTGACTTACATAGAGGGCACATGCTAGCCAGTCCTCTGAAAGTAATATTTAGTTGAATTATCAATTTTTAATTGTTATTTCACATAACTTAATGAAGTGCACAGTTTTCATAAGGATCAGTAAGGTATTTATAATTGGCACACTTTTTTTAGTCACTCACTTCTGTGATGGTCACAGCCTCTTTTTCTGCTTTGTGACGTGTTCTGTCAATGAAGACACTGGACAGTGTCTTTTAAAGCCGTGTCTGAAAAGTTTTTGTGAGTTAAAATCTGTGGATTCTGGCTAATGAGTTTTTTGTAATCTTGCAGGATTTTGCTATGCCAATGAGTAGAGGGAGGAATATGTCGCTGAAAGTGTTAATGAAATAGCTGTAATCTCCCTAAATTAAGTCTTACTGGTAAATTGTTTTCCTTTTGTTACTAAATCTTACAAAACCCAACACTCCTTGAGTTACATTTATGAGACTTTCTACATGGCCGTTCTACAGTGCTGTTTTCTTCCTCTTCCTGCCCCCCCAACCACATGGGATTGCATCGCAGCTTCTAGAACTGAGCATTTCTTAGTTTTAGTTTTGTTTTCTAACCTTTCTCGAACACTTTGAAATCAATGATGGTTCCATTGATGAGTTAAAAGCAATGCTTTTACACTTGAGAAAAAAAATATGCTTGTTTGAAAGAATGTCAGCTTATTGAACTTCTTAATAGTCTGTCTAATAATTGTCTTTAAGATTGTCTAGTATAAGAAGGTAATGTAGCTGTTTTGAAAATGCTGCATTTGATGGTCAGCATGTCACTAAGGCCTTGCACTCAATGAATCAGACTGTCTGTGGAAGGACGGTAGACTAAAGAACAGAAACATTTGTGGATTTGACTTTGAGTCTGTTACTGGGTTCTTCATATTCCTGAGCTGGATTGTCTTAAGTTGTATTGTAATAGAACGGTACAATGTAGTTGTTTACCACAGTTTAAAAAATAGATCTGAACGCATACTGGAAATTTCATATTTTTAAATAAAACTTACCATTTACGGTAAAGGAAATTGTGACACTTCTGAATCCTAGCGTGCAACTTGAGGGCTAATGTAGTATCTTCTGAAGTCCCTCACTAGACTGTGCAGGGTCCCATGTTCTCTGGCACACCAAATGTGTGTGCCCAACAAGTTCAGCTGCATAAAAGGAGGGGGGGTTGTCTTATGGTGTTTTGTCTGGTAGTTTTGGGTTTTTAAAATGTAGGCGCTGGAGAGTTGGATTTTCTTTTCATGGTAGATCAGAGATTCAGGCTGAGAGGGCGGCGTTTCTTTTTGTTGTTGTCAACCTTTCTTTGTATTTAATAACTACCTTTCCTCAGCATAGTAAGTCTGTAAATCGCACAGAAAGTACTATGCTGGAAGAAAACACTACACTGCATATATTATCTGCTGCACTTTCTACTTAGGTACGTTCGCTCTGAGCTACCTTTTAAGGAAGTAGTATAAAAATTCTGCAGTCGAAGTACTTTTGTGAATGTTGAACATCCTTTACGAATTTTTAGCTATTTTCAATTAATGGATAGTGGAAAGCTGCGTTGATATAGTTTTGTTGCTGTTATCTGATAATGGGTATAATTAACATGGGGATTTTTTTTGTTAGTTAACTGCCAAACACTTTTGACAAATTGATATTCCCTAGACATGGAATGACATTAGGAACTGACTACTTGTAATAAAACTAAAACTTTTAAGTTTCGTAGTCTCCATGTATGCCTAAACGACTGTAGAGAAAATGGATTTAAAAATAACATACTGCTGTAATCTTGTATGTTAGGAAGTTAAGACTGCCATCTACTGATTTTTTTCTTAAACCTATTAGTTCCTAGAACAGTGTATGTGCTTTTTGTCAAATGGTAGTTCATTTTGATAGTAGTTATTTTCCAGGAGCAAGGGCCTTTTCAAAATTGGTTTCTATACACTAATGCTTCCACTTGGTGAGATAAAAGATACTTAATAGTAATAGAGTTTAAAGAAGTTCAGGCTACCATGTTGGACTGAACAAGAGAAAATCCTTCATATCCTTAGTTGACTGGAGCCCTCAGAAAGCTTAGGTTAGTGAGTCAAGTAGAAGTAAGTTGATAATTTATCATAGTCATGGTTATGTCTAACAATTACTCTCCTATTTTTAAAAAGTAATTGCAACCTTTATGTGAAAAATTATATTAAGGAGCTGAAAAAATTAAATGAACTTTTATGTAGTAGGCATATTCAAGGTCTATGTTCAGTCCTGACTTTTTTTTTCCTTCTGTGTACCAATAGCATCAGCCTTGATTTGGTTGTGGAAGGCAGATCTGGTCACCCTTTTCATTACCATTTTCAACAGAACTCTTAATATAAAATTGTACTGGTGTGACTATGCAATGTGCCAGTGGCGTGTACAAAAATGCCCCCAACCTGACAGGATGTCCCTTGTGCAGACAGGCATTTCTGTAGAGCTCTTATAAAATACCAGTTTCTGTATTAGGAAGATAATGTTGCCTTGTGATGTCTTTGTTTCTATAGGCTTGTTACCACAGCTGATAGGTGTTGCTCCAGAAAAGGCTATTAAGCTAACTGTACGTATCTTTTTATTTTTCCCCTGGAATCCTTTTGTTTGTTAACATACACAGGATTGATTTCCTAAAATGTGTGAAAGATGACCACTTACAAGCACTCTAATATGTATGCTTACGAGTCTACTTGATATATGTTAATAAGGAGAAAAAATAACTTAAAATTGTGTGTAATGTATTGTATCTTTATTAGGTTAATGACTTTGTCAGAGACAAATTTACTGAGAAAGATGGTTCCATTCCACTCCCCGCAGAGGTCCTTGCTGGAGGCTGTGTAAGTATCTGTCCTGTATTCCTAGGAAAAATTGATTCTTAGTCACGTGCAGTATAGTTGGAATGACAGTTAATGGGTGTGCTTTGTCAATTTGAACAGAACTGGTTTTTTTTTTCCTCCCAGTCACAAGAACTTAGAAAAAGTACTTTTTCTGCTTGAGAAGCTTTGTGTACTTCTGAGTTGGGTTCCCATGGACTTACGTGCTTGAACAACTTCTTTTGACCCAGTTTCTAACTTTTGGTTACAGCAGTGTTTTTACTCACAAAAGGCTAAGGTGAAGGTGTTTTTTCTCCCTTTCCTTACTTTTGCTTGGGCTGGCATTCATGATTACTTTGGAAAGGTGTAGGTAGTCCATGAGAATGGATTATAGAGATAATTTTTGAGTTTCCTTCGGTGACGGGGGTGGAGCTAGGACAGTTTAAAAAATTTCATGCTGAAAATTTTAAGAGGGAAAAGAAACACACTCTTCAACTTGGTATATGTGATTTTTTTCTGTTTGTGAAAATGTGGAAAACCCGAACGATATAGTTTTATCTTTCAGATGGCAAGTATGAGTGAATTTTCTGTTTAAATGACTTCATATAAAATGTAACTGCATTACTCCAGATGCTAGCTACATCCATCATCTAAATACCACTCAACACCAAACTGTGTTTTCATGGAGAGTGAGAGCTGTAATTTAGTGTATTTCTTAGCATTCTGTAAATAATTTGAATTGATATTGATAGATATTTTTATTGTTATTTGCACAATGGCTAATTTCATTTATGATATTCCCCAACAGTTGTTAACCCTATAAAATGTTTAAGGCTTGAGTTAGGTTTCTTTTGTAGCTGAGAACACTAATAACTTCCAGTTGAGTAGGCTGACAGGCTGGTATAAAACCTCCTCAGTGTACAACAAAACCTGGGGCAGAAAGGTTGTTGACCTCTGCAAACTTTTAATTCAAAGAAGCAGCCCTGAAGGGAGACTGCTTATAGTTCTGCCTGATTGAATTTGGCAGCCTGGTACATGCTTGAGTCTTCACCTGTCAGTGTACAAAGTTTATTTTCTGAGAAATGTGAGAAAGCAACTGTGATGCATAGCTAGCAAAAGACTAACCTTTGTCTGGAAAGCTCAATAACGCAGAAAGCACATACAGGTCATTGATAACATAAGGGAATAACATTCAATAGTGTTTTTCTCTGTGTTTTGCTTAAATTCATAATTAAAATTAAATATCTGATAATCAGTTTTACTATTGTATTCTTTTGTACCAAAATGTATAATATTACATTCAATCTACATTAGAGACTCTTCCACTTCCTGATACATACTCCTTTTTCAAAATAGCTTTATTGTCTTTGTTTAGTGAACAATCAAAAATTGGGGAGAAATCGTGAGTTTCAGATAAGCTTTCAGAAATTTGGATGTTTCCGTGAAGTAGGGTAAATTTATAATTCGTCCAAACACAACCCTATCTTCTGGCTGACTGTCCTAGCTGATGTTCTCACCACGTTTTTCAAGATCAGTGTTAATCTCGCTCAATCTGGGAGAATTTTAAACAAAATTGGCCCTTGTAGGAGAGGAGTTGATCACAGTTTAGCAACCTCGGGGCTGTTTGTTTCTTTGGAGCCTCCTCTGGATCATCTCATATCCTACCAGTTGCTGACTTTTCTGTCTGTACTGTAGGTTGCTTTCATTTTAGCAGTTTCACTTCTTCCTAAATACCAGAATCTTATTAGCAAGTCTATAAAGTTTATTCCAAAAATCTGAAAGTTTACTAAAGCAGTAGCGGGATGATATGTTAATGCTTCTCATCCTCAGTCCTTTTCATCCTCATTGTGACAGCTGTTTTCTATATTGACGTGCTTGGAAATAGTATTGATCTTTGCCCTTCTGGTGTTCATTGTGTACTGTTTTTCTACAAAATATTATGAGACATAATCAACAGTTATATCAAAGGAAGTGCCACAAGCACGTGTAGTCCATTCTGCGTGCAGAGGCATGCAAGGCTTAGTTTGGGTGATGCTACCTTTCTTATTCATTTTGTCCCTTATTCTATTCCTTCACTCTCTTTTACGACAAAATGATGGGATACTGTGCAACTGTTTGTGCTTTATATATGCCAAAATTATTTTTAGCATCTGAATTTGGGTAACTTGTTATTTGTGCCTTTTCTTTGTTTGACAGTTAAACATTTTGCTAATACACTGTAAATACAGGCTAAATTCAAAACATGCTTTTCATCTTGTTGTAATATCAGATGAAAAATCATTACTCTTGTACCTAGTTCTCAGCCATGTACTTATCTCTGGCCATCACTTCCCTGTATTTAGTGTTGAACCGTCTGATTAACAGGAATAATGCACTTTTTCACCATTTCTGGTATGGAACTAGTAGTGGATGAGCAAGATGAGCAAGCCTTGTTTTTAGCTTTTGCAGCAGAGGCCTTCCTACCCTTTGAAGGCCCACCTTCCTGCAAGCCATACAAAAGCACATTATGCACGCCACAGTCCTCAACCAGGGACAAAAAAAATGCTTGAGGAAGTGGAAGCATATTAGAATCATAGAATCACTAGATTGGAGAAGACCTCTTGGATGAGTCCACCCATTCCTATCTGCCACTAAACCATGTCCCTGAGCACCTCATCTCCCCGTTCTTTAAATACTTCTAGGGATGGTGACTCAACCACGTCCCTGAGCAGCCTCTGCCAGTGCCCAATGACCCTTTCTGTGGAAGATTTTTTTCCTTCGGAGGAAAAAAAAAACTTGGGAAAGGCACCAGCAGACCAAGCGGATTCTCTGCTCTGGATGGTGCTGCTGTATCAAAGCCTACGTAAGGCATTACACTTCTAAAATCCGCATATGAGTACAGGTGAAACCTTTGACATTAAGACAGTAGTGATTCAAGAGAACCTGTATAGGCTGATAGCTCTGGAATGTCTGCAAGAAGTGCTACACTGTCAGAAACAGTAACTCCGACAGGCTGCATCTCTTTGGCCAGAGTCTTTCTTCTCAAGGCTCCAATTATTCTCAGCTCCTGTAAGGTTACAGAATATGCCCCTGTTCCCAGTAAAAGGAAATGTCTTCATTCTTGTAGCAGTTAACATGGACATCTGCCTACGCGGTGGCCTGTTTATATGGTCAGCTGCCTGTCTGTTGTCTTTCCTTCCTTCCCGCGGGGCAGGGACCTCCCGCAGGCAGCCTGTGCCCTGTGCTCCTTGAAACCTACCTGCTCGCCGCTGGGCAGTGTAAATGTCATTGGGAAGTGTAGGGTCTGCTCGGCCAGAGCCCAGATATTCCCAGCTGCTTCCAAGCTGTGACTATATTTGAAATCTGCAGAACAGCTCCATGGGGCAGCTCAGTTACAGCAGTCAGGTCATACCTGTCAGTGAAAGGGCTCCAGTCCCTGGTGGATGAAACTGATATCCCATCTTCCTACCTTCCCGAGAGCGTGCTGGTTTGTTAATGATCAACAGCACCATCCACGCTTATATAGGGTCAAAGCAAACAATTTCTTTCTCTACCATTACAGTAATTAATTGAATTACATTTCATTGTAATTCAGTGATTACCCTGCATTCCTCCCACCTTTGGATTTTTCAGCTACCATTAACTTTGAGTTGCAGGGGGACTGAGTGAGGCATCAGTAGTGCTTCCCTTTATTCCGACAGCATCTGGGAAAGCAGAGAGCGCACACCTGATATGGACAGTGCTTCTCAGAGGAACTTACACACGTGACACATGTGAGTGCATTGTGAAGGGCAAGAAGCTGTAGGGCGAGTGCTCATTCTCAGCTGAGAAGCGATGTTGAAGTAGACATCTAATGCTGTATAAATGATTCGTAAGTACTGTCACAGTAGACAAAGATGCTGTGATTTTGAGGTATAATTCCTATGAGTTATACTGGCAAAAAAAAAAAGAACTCTTCCCATCAATACAGATGCTTACTACTTTAAATGAACGAATCCTGTTTCATCAGAAAGAAGTTTCTGATTTGCGCTGCAGGGAGGAAGAGGATTTGGGGTGCCAGATGGGGGTCTAAGAACCCTTCTTGAAGGTGTAGGCAATGCATGTGTTGATCATTAGGGGTGAGAGTGTGTGTGTTTGCATGTGCAAATACGTATAAGTCCAGATTTACCTCTGCTTTGAAATCTCTTATATATTTAAACATTAAATGTAAGCTTTAGTCTAACTAGTTGGCATATTTATAAAAAAAAATTTCATATGTATTTATACGTGCATATAAACACACAAACAGGTATTTAGGCTTGTCAGGCAAATAGGAATGGGTCAAATATTTACTTTAGAAAAAAATTAAAATCATAACTTTTTATTTAACAAAGACAAACCCATAGAATTATAGCTGCCAGTACTTTTCCTTTAAAATCTTGATAATACTCTACTTCTTTTAATGTATATCAAACAGATAAAGTTATAAGCAGAGTTAAACTTCACTGCCTGACCTTGCTTGCATATGTTTAAAGTTAGTTGTTTAGTAAAACAGACAGGAAGTCTACAGTAGGTGCATGAACAGTGACAGCTTTGCCTTGAGAAAGAAGGGCGAGTTCTTATGATGTCTTTAAACCAGACTGTTTTAGGTAACATCTTATTTTAGCTGCTAGTATGGGACATAGTTGCGGTCCAGGATGTGGTGCTTTCAAAAAGGAAGGAAGGAAGGAAGGGCTTGAAGCAGGCCTCTCCCCCTTTGTAGCATATGCCTCTCGGGTGGAATTGGAAAGGGCAAGAGGTCTCATGTTGCGGGGTCATTTGTGTATTTCCTTCAGCCTTTGGCATGTCATGGGGCGTTTGCTGTGGGATCTCAAACTACATCTTTTCTCTCATAACCTTTGCTGTCAGATTTAGTTCCTTTATTTGCTCCTTGTAGAGTTATTTTACATGACATTAAGGTTAAGTAGAAGCTTTTATTACTGGTATTTTTGATGTGTATGAATAACCTCCCTTCAGAAACAAATTTGTCAACCTTTTTTAAAGTGTCTGTTGTAATTTACATGTGAAGGGAAATTTTGATGGGGGGAAAGACTAGATTTAGTGCACCTTCCCCAAAAGAAAGTCAAGGACTGCAATGTATACCTCTGTGTGTACGTACACGTGCACGTGAATTTAACACACATGGCTGACAGCTGAAGTAAGATACTTTGAAAAAGAATGATGGTGATTGCTAATGATTTACACGGAAGCATGAAGATTTGTGTTGCAACCCTGCATGCTGCCAGTTCATTTTTATTTGGAGATCCTTTGTCTCATTCTCCTCTGCATCCTCTTCTGGGGCGCACTCTTCCTCTGCTCCCAGCCAGCTCTCTCTCCTCCATCTCACACGTTCTTCAGGATAGTTAGGCAACTGCTTACTTCAAAAGAAAAAAAACAAACAAACAAAAGCAACCATTCCATTCATTTTAAAACCCCCCAAATACAATGGGAAAGTGAGTTTTCTTGTGTTATGTGTTCAGTATTAAAGCTGATGCTGTCTCATCTGTTCTTGTGACACATCTGAGGACCTAATTCATTCACACAGCTCCAGTGAATTCAGTGCCTCACTGTGCCAATCAAATCACTGCTGTGCAGAAAAGTTTGCCGAACTCCAAGAACAACTGTATGAAAAGTCAGGAGCTGGACAGAAGTAGATATTGCTCACAGGGAGTATTAGCTGAGCAGCTTGACAGTTACAGCTCTTTCAGAGAAAGCTGCCCGTTGAGAAATTTGTCAACGCTGTAAATACTCAGTGTTCAAAATGTTAATGTAATTAAAGAGTTTTGAAATGGTTTTCACTGACAATATAAGCATATGTTAGGGTGTTCATTATATTTTATTTTTCACAATAACCTGATCATCATGTCATATTTTAATATTAATATTGTCATATATAATTCTTCGTTAACAACATACAATTTGTAATGTACTATATATAATTAGTATTGCTACTAAAATATTAAAATGTGTTGTGTTTAAAGCCTTCTCTTTTCATCTCTCTATCAGAAGAGGGCTGTTGCTGATTTTAACAGAAGGGTAAGGCAGCTGTGCACCTAGAAGAAGAGATTGTTAATTGCAGGAAGATTGAATTCAGGATAGAAAATAGAAATGTTTACGAATTGGCCTATTTGTGCTTCTGTGGTGGGCGTTAGGCAAATAGGAAGAGTTATTTTGGCTGCTCTGCAGGATGTGCTGATTTATAACATTAAAAATAAAAATTGGAATTTCACATATATATGTAAACAAAGAATGCACACTTAATAGGCCGGTAGCTGGCATGAATTTCTAGCTTAGTGTCTACGTTTAAAGTTACTTGACTCTTTTATGTGGTGCATTGTATTATATAGGAAGAGCAATTTGCTTAATGTTTTATCTAACACAATTGTTTTTAAAAATTATGTTGTGGATTTATAAACATTTTAAATTGTTTTTTTCTGTTTTAATGCAATACAAAAAAAAAATTAGTTATTGTTTAACAGAACTTGCCAGATGTGAAGTTCGTAAGTTTTATTTGGATTGGAACTTTGCCTGGCAGGACAGCTGTTTCATCTTACATGTGTAGGTGTGTATGAATGGGGAAGGAAAAGGTGAGATGGGAAGTAAAGAGAGCCAGAAGAATGGCTTTGGACACGAGTGGTGCCAGACGACTCAGTAAACACAATGCAGTAAGTCCAAGGAACAGAGAGGCTGGGATCGGTTTGGCTGGTCTGGGAGTTCTCGTGATCTTCATGATGGTTGCAATAAATGTCCACAAAAATGTAGGCTTTGATTTTCTTTCAGAGAGATGAAGAAGCGAGGGAATAAAATGAAGATTGTCGATTAAGTCCGATTATTTGAGTGGGAGGCGTGAAAAGTAGCTACTACAGTGGAGATAATTAATCAAAAGCAGGGGTTGATCTCCCACTGTTTGGGTCAAGGTGCTTTAGCAAAGCCATAACAACGGTGATTTAAAATGTCAATAATGACTGAAGTAATAAACTAAGCTTGCAGTAAAAGGGAGGCAGTGTGCTCGGTAAAGGTTCAGTCAAGTATTGGGTTTTTGGTCAGTGAAGAGTTTGATGCTTCATGCCCCACATCCTGTAGATATGGCCCGAGTGCTTGGTCAGGCTCAAAAAGAGCTGCCCAGGTTTGCAATGTTCTTTTGTCTCAAGTCTAGGACAGTTCAAGTTACCAACTTGGAAGACATGCTTCAGGGCTGATCTCAAGTTTATTCTGTCTGCGGCCAGAGAGAGGAAATTTGTGTTATAGGCAGAAAGGATTAGTATTCATTAGTTCTGAATCAATTAGCAAAGAACACCCTGCCTGCTGTCCAGGAGGTGCTGGAGCAGACTATTGATTTTCCTTCACACATACACCCCAGTGTCACAAAGAGAGTTTATTTCCCAGGCAATTTAGAAGTGGAAAAAAGCTTTAATTGCAGATGTTCTGCATCTTTTTCCTTCAATAAAATTTGATGTGTTGGAGGAATAGATCAGCATTAAGAGGGGCTTTTAGATTGTGGAAGAAATTCTTTTTAAAGTTGGCTGTTTTCAAGTAGTTGCATGTCATAAATGTTAAGAAAGTAGTTGTAATTTTTAACTGGAAAAGGTGGCGTAGGAAGAGGGGAAAAAAGAAAGCTTAGTAAAATTCAGAAGCTCCTCCAGAAGTGAATGATAGTATCTACAGCAAACCACGGAGAAATCAAAACATGTCATTTTAATTAGATTTACATGTGTGTAAAATGGAGCTGTCAGATTCAGTCTCTCTCAAATTTGAGATATAGTGCTTTGAAAGCCTTAGGTTAAAGCGCAGAATCTGAAACAGCTCTGCAACACTATTGCTGGGAAGTGCGCTTGATAGTCCTCAGCGCTGCTAAGAGAAAATTTCCTGCATGTAAATCTATCCTGCTCAGCTCAGAGAAAGAAACAACTTCCATTTATATCTAGTATATTTTGAAATGTTGCTTTTCCTATTTAAATTTTATGTTTTGTTTCCACTTAAGACAATTAAAGGCTGCTAAACATAACTCCAAACACTTTTTCTAATAATTTAAAATTGCACCATTAAATGCAGATTTACCTTTTGAACTGCATCACCACTAAATGCAAATAACATGTCTGCCCACTGGTGATAGATTATTATTGAATAAACATAAAGTCTTCTTTATATGTGCTTGATGCTTTAGTAGCATTTAGCTTGATGGTTATTTTAGTTTAGTATTTCATCTAATATCTGATAAACTAAACACAGTCATGACTTTCAGAAAGTGATGTCAAGAAGAGAAGCAAAAGCAAACTGAATTAATCCACCCGGAATATAGACCTATAAATGTAAAAAAATCCATGATTTCTGATTTGGGGCTTTTAACTTCCAGACAGGTGCTTTATTAAATCTTTCTCATACATTTTTACAGGAGAATATCAGCTGATGCGGTGAGAATTGAAGGCATTCAGCACCTTGTAGAAGTCGCCTGTCACCACACGCTCTAGTAATGCAATTTACTTTCTTCTTCTTTGGGTTTGCAGGCAGGAGCTTCCCAGGTCATCTTCACTAACCCTCTGGAGATTGTAAAGATTCGCTTGCAGGTAGCAGGAGAAATTACTACAGGACCCAGAGTCAGTGCCCTCTCTGTTCTGAAAGATTTAGGCCTTCTTGGTCTTTATAAGGTATGTATTTCTGCTTTGACGGGCTTCAGCGTTTTATGTTAAACTTTTATACTGTGGAAACAAAAACTGTTAAAAACAAAGAAATGTTTTGAATTTAAAACCAATCTCTTCCTGCAGGGCAGCTCCACAGTGGAAAACTGAAGAAAACCTACTTCTAGATTAATGGCAGTGGGATACAAAAAATACTCCCCCATTCTATCCTTTGGGCTTTTATACCAAGCTACAGGGAGTCCTGTATTGCAGACCTGCTGCCTTCTGGCACCGATAATTTCATTTGGTGGGGTTTTGTGAAAAGTTTCTTTAGCTTTCCTTGTGCGTTTTTCTTACCTTATTTTTTTTTTTTTTTTGAATCTCTGTTATCTCTATTGTTATCTTTGCAGCAGGATATTCTCTTTGTCTTAATAATTTGATGGCAGTGAAACAGTAGTGGAGTTTAGTAGGATTCAGATTTTTAAGAAGTTAAGTGGTGGGATTTGTCAATAACAAATTCCACTGAAAAAAAAGCCCATACCGAACTGCAGCAAAATGCCAGTCAACAGATTCCTTCCCTGCAGGTACACTTACTACCATCATTACAGATCAGATGTAATGGAGCAGAAGCTATTAGTTTTCTTAAACAAGGAAAAGTATTTCTTCCTGTATCTTCTGCCAGTGCAAGGGGTGATGCGTAAATTCAGCAGTTGTATTTGCTGTGCACTTACAAGACAGTTTTAGGTGCTTTGTCTATAGACCTGCAATAATACTATAAAAATGTGCAAATTTACTTTTAGAGCTGAAGCTTTTATTTTGAAATCAGTAGTTGAGATTCACGACCATTACGTTGCCTAAAGATCACAGATGTTCTGGGACAAAACTACCGATTGCGTTTGCAGAAGTTAAACAATTGAGCTTACTAAAAATTCTGCTGTTCCCGAGAATTGCATTATCATTTGTGGATAACTGTAAGGACTCATTTTAGAGCATAAAGTATCTGCATGAAGGGCGCTGAAGGAATGAGTTTCTCTTTATCAGGTCTCCTGCCTAAGCCATGTAGTGTTTGTAATGTGCGCTATTAATGCAGCTGCTGGGTGACTGGGGGCTGCTGGGTTGGGACTGTCCTGGGTGGGTATTTAGGCAAGGGGGGGGTGGTTTTGTACCGCAGTGTGTGCTTCCAGGGTACACAAATGAGATTTTTGTGCATGCAAATGCTTATTTGAGCTTTGTAGAGAAGGAAACTGATGACTGAAGTTACTAAAATAAGAGTATTAGATATGTTTTACTATTACTATTCTACTGTTTATACAGCATGCAATTTTCTGTTGAGGAAAATGGTTTAGTGCCAGTTTGTGGCCAGGAGCTACTCTCTGCAGCATCATCCTATCCCACTAGTTTTGTCTCCCTGTATCTTCCCCATACCACATGACTCCTGTTTTGTCTCCGTTTCCCTCTTTTTGCTAACCTTCCAGTGCAGCTTCTTCAGTCAACCAGATGACGATCAGTGGAGATTGGTATGAGGTCTTACAGTTCTCCCAGATCTTCTAGTAGTGCTTTTTGTGTTTGGTAAAAGCAAATGGCATGCAAGGGCTTGTCTTGCTGCTTCTGTGGTTGTGGGCAGTTGTCAGCAAGACATAAGGGCAGACCTTTGCCACTTTCTTCATCGCACTTGGACACATCATATGTAAAAGGTATTTATCCTCGGTAGTGATGTCAGGATTGATGTCACGAACTGCTTACCAAAATTAGACGCGAACTTTGAATCTTCCTTGTGCCAGAAACTTACTTTAGATGTGCTTTGTCCTTTTTTCAAGTTCAGCCCTACCAGAGACGTTTTATTTTCTGTTATTTACTAGATAGATCAAGAGAGTTGGTACTTCCTGGGCTCACTCATGCAGCTTGCTGGATATCAATTTTAACCTTATTTACAAAATTTATTTGTATTATGTCTCTCTTCTATGTGACAGGGGGCCAAAGCGTGTTTCCTCAGAGACATTCCCTTTTCTGCGATCTACTTTCCTGTTTATGCTCATAGTAAACTGATGCTTGCTGATGAAAACGGCCATGTGGGAGGGCTTAATCTCCTTCTAGCTGGAGCCATTGCAGGTAATTTTTCAGAATATGTTCTAGAAGTAGGGTTTTTTTCTTTTAGCGAGTAATATTTAATATTCATTCAGTAGCCCCACGAAAAAGAAGGGTACCGTACCATTGTATCTGATTTAATTTAAATTTGATCACCATTATCCTTAGTGGGAGGTGATGTAATTTTGATGAGAGCTAATTACATTTGCATAATGTGGATAAACAGCGTAATGCAACTCAGCAACTTGTAGTCAAATTTGATCTGTCTGTCTCAATGGGGTTTGACTTGTTACTGTGCTCTCAGAGTTGAAGGCTAATTTGAATCTTTGATGAACATAAAATGAGGTACCATAAGAACTAAGAAGAAAAATGACTTATGTAGTTCTGGATTCCTGAATAACCGAGAAGAAACTTTGTTCAAATGTAATTGCAAAAATAGGGCATTAGTATGTAATGAAGATGAAGTATCATACTCTGAAGTTTAAAATATTTTAAAGGCTTCTCAAAGATGTTTATTGTAAAAAGAATAAATAAAAGCATAAAATGTTGTTTGTACTAAATGGCAAGTGATATAAAAATCCTAGATATAGGAACTGTAGAGGTGGATATTTAAAAATATGGGTCGAGATAGCCAGATTCTGCACTGCTGACTATGAGAGCAGTAGGATGAAAACCAGATATCTGCAGCCTGTCAGTCCTGAAGGATTCAGTGTTGGAATCTGTGCAGTTTAGAAACATTGCTGGGCTGAAGAGACCTTTTGTTACTTGTTACAGCTGTAAGGAATCACTTACAAGCATGGACCTTAGTCATCTGTGTGTAAAGAGCAGTTTCCCATATGGGACTTGATACAGAGCTTAGCGGCACCTGCTCTGTGCCAGTTGGTGTGTCCCTCGTGCCAGAGGGATGCCAGAGAGACCAGTTAGGAAACTACTAACAGATCTGTAGCCCTGTTTATTCTCACTCAGTGTGGAGTTGTCCAAAATAGAAAATTATTTAGCTTACTGTACTTATAGAAGCACATATAAATACTATTACTGGACTTGTATCTCATACAAAGACTTACTGGTTTTATTTCTAGAAAGCAAACTTCACAGCTTCTCTTTCTATGTTTGATTTAGTGTTTCTGAGTCACTCATACTAAGTTATGAACCCTATTAAAAACATGTGTAAGTAAGTCTTGTAGGCACAGTTTTATGGCATATACAGGAATCCGCCTTTCCAAATTGCAAATTTCAAATTCCTGATTGCTTGATCTATTCCTATTATGCATGCGCAGCAGGGAAGAACACAGTCTGAACGCATCTGCCTGTAAGGGGAAATCTGCATATGGTTGCTCTTAGTGTGTGCTTGTAGGCTTAACTACATCATTTCGGTTTTCCTTTAAAAATTTGTGAATTGATCAGCAACACTTTTGCGAGTTTATGATCACCTGTGCCAATCAGTGAGTTAAACTTTGAATTCAATGCTAAGCAACAGAAGTTCAACAGAAGTCAAAATCAACTGCAAAATTCAAAGTCAGAGGGTGGTTCCTCTTTCTCAGAGGCTGAAATTTTTACAGTATTCAGAAGTATTCAGAAATAGCTCAGATAACACAGCTCAGTACTGTGGAGTACATTTCTGAAAACTTTCTTCTTTCCTTTGACTAGAAAGCTGAGAGTGGTGCCTTGGAAGTGGAGATTTGTTCTTCCCTCACTGTTGGCTAATACCACGCTGTTGGTACTAAAGCAGACTTGTAAAACACCTTCCTTGTCCTCAGTCTTTTTATGGCTTTTGCCTACTGAAGTAAGCAGCATCTACTCTCCTACAGAACAGTCCAAGCAGCAGTACAGATGTATTTCTGCAGAACAGCTGGTTTAAGTAGTAATTTTCTTATTAACATCTTTAACAAATGGATGTGTAGGACTCAAGTTCCCAAACTGATCATCTATGTAACTTGCAAAATATGTTGTAGCTTATTAGCAAATGCTGTAAGGTTGCACAGCGAATTTGTGTCATAGATATGTCTTATGACGTATACAGATCTGTGAATTTAAAAATGCCTCTTTTATCTATCTGAAACTGTTAATGACAGACCACTAGAAGATGTCAAGACCATTAGTTTTTTTATTATTTTCTTTACTATCAGCTATAGCCTTTTGAGTTTCTTCTGAATTTAAAGGATTGTACCAAACCCAATGGTTTATATTAGTATCAAGTGTAAGAACTTGCATTTTTTTTTTAAAGTCTAATTCTTGCAAAAATATTAAAGTTTGCGGTTGTATTTTTCAGTTAGAAGTGTTTCAACTTTTACAAGATTCTTTGTGCAAATTAAATGTGTTTTTCTTCTAAAAGGTGTGCCTGCTGCTTCTTTGGTAACCCCTGCTGATGTCATCAAGACAAGACTGCAAGTGGCAGCTCGCGCTGGTCAGACAACATACAGCGGAGTTATTGACTGCTTTAGAAAGATTCTAAGGGAAGAAGGTGCTTCAGCTTTTTGGAAGGGAGCTGGAGGTGAGAAATGCATTCTGTATATTAAGGTGGACCTTGAGTCTGCAAATTAGCACTTGCTTTGTTAAACACTGCTCTAATTTGAGTCCTTATGAGGTCTGACTCTGAAAAATATGTCTTGTTAAAAATGTTTAGCCTTTCCTGTAAGAAATGCGAGTCTTTGACACTATGCTTTGTAATATTTAACAGCTCGTGTGTTCAGATCTTCACCCCAGTTTGGTGTTACTTTGGTCACCTATGAACTTCTGCAGAGATGGTTTTATGTTGATTTTGGAGGCCTGTAAGTCAGATTTTCGCTTTTTAGCTTGCACGAACCCCCTGCCAAGTTAGGGAAAAAAAAAAATAAAAATCTTACTTTCTTTTCATGCATGGGACCCATTAAACTCAGTGACTTTGAGCACCTGTACTTAAAATTGCAGTATGCAAAGAGATCCCCCCATCCTTACATAATTGAGAGAAACTTGCATGCTACTTCTAAACAGATGAGGAGATAAAGAATCATTTCATATTTATTTTAATAAACTACCTAGAATTTGTATTTCTGCTCCAGCAAGATACTTTGTCCATTTTCCTCATGTCACGGGAAATGAAAAGAATTTACAAAGCTATCAGTAAAAATGTAACTTGAGTTTTGGCCTTGATTTCACATGAAGTAGTGGTATGAACTCATAACTTCACTTGACTGTAGAAGTGAATTAATTAAGGTCAGCTTTAATGGTCTTCCATACTCGGACAAAAGCCTATTTCGTCTAGATTTCATCAAGTCATTTAAAGTATTTTCTTAAGCCTGAATAAAGGAAAGCCTTTTTTTCTTTTTCTTTCTTCAAACAGCAAACCTTCTGGATCTGAACCTGCCCCAAAAACTCGAATTTCAGATCTGCCCCCTGCTAACCCTGAGCACATTGGTGGATACAGACTTGCTACAGCTACGTTTGCTGGTATAGAAAATAAATTTGGTTTATATCTTCCAAAGTTTCGATCTTCTGGCATCGCCTCAGCTCAAGCAAAAAGCAGCAGCTGAGTCCTGAAAAGATGTTTCAACCTAACAAAGCAATGCAGTGGAAAAAGGTCACAAGCATAGTACTGTATTTTTTTCCAGTCAGCTGCATGTTGTTCTCGCTGAACTGAGCTTGCAAACCTAATTACTCCTTTCTAATATTAATACATACCTGCATTTATTTGTTTATTTGCACACAAGGAACTAATTGAAGCTGTGGTTCTATGCCTTGTTCTAACCAGTGGCATGAATCTGTAGCTTAGACTTTGCCTCGCACAGCTTGCGTTTAATGTTACTGTACATATTGTACATCTTTGTACAGAGACATCACAGCATCTACACCCGTACATTTATATAATGACATTGCAGTTCAGAATAGTTTGAAATGTACAGAATGTTTTGAAGGTGTTTTGTTAACAATAACGTGAAAATAAAATATTTAAAACCACCTCAGTGAGTTCACTTCTTCATGTTTATAGCAATCTCGTCAAGTGTGATTTTATTTTTTTCCCCTCCACGGATTATGGATCATATATTAAAATATAATGATTAGAGGCACCCATTTAATGAAAGTACAGCACAGGACGTGACCTACAAAGGAAAGCATTTCACTGCTGGTTACAGCATGTGCTGGCTTCTAAGTGGAAGAGAACACAGTCATTAGAGGAGCACATGCAGTATTTTATTTCACAGGACTACTTTCCATTGAGGAATTCCCTCAAAATACACAGCAGTACTAAATACGTAATAGACCTTACCTCTATGGTAGCATATTTAAAACAAAATGAAATATTTACCAGTTACTAGCAGACTCCAGATTTACAGGAGTTTTTTTCTCCAAATGGAAATAGTTTTATAACAAAAACAGAAGGTGTTCTCCTTATTTGTAAATTGTTTTACCACTGAAAGATCAGGTTATTCTAGAAAAAATACTTTTATAGTCTTACATGCAAAACTGATTTAGACTTCCAGGTGAGCGTGATGCTAAGTAGAAGGAGAGGAGAAAGGAAAAGCTCAATCCCCTTCTGGCTTAATGTCTGCCAAAAGTTCATCTAATGTAATTTTTAAATGCCTAAAATGTCAGAGGAAAGAGGGGAGTCTAGATCTCTACAGTCCTAAAAGAAAAGGAGTTATAATACCCATATGGTCAGAGAAGAGATTGGTGGATTTTCAGCTTTGCTTACTCAAATATTAAGACCTCCAATCTTGAGTTTTATGTGTTTCTTCTAGGTTAAGCATCCTTGAGTACACTTCAGGTTCTGTCAGTTTCTGGCTCAGGAGAAACAGGCCAATAATCGTTTTAATCAGCTGATGAAGAAGTGGCTTCATAAAAACTGAATGCTACAACTGCAGACAAGCGCTCCTTTAGTTCTAGACTCTGAGTAAGATGCAAAGTCTTCTGGTGTTGAATACTATTTAGTGAGCTAGAGGTTACAATACACTGAACTCAGAAGTCTGAACCCTTTTTCTGCAACATGCGCCTATACAACCCCCTTAGGCAGCTTCCTGGCTTTGTTTTTGTTTTATTTAAAGAATTACCTGTTCGGTGCAGTTTTCTAGAGACAGCCTTCCCAGGAACTCTCCCCCATATCTATACATGTTGTTCTAAACTTTGTTTATAAACAGATACAAAAATGGCATTTAATCTTAGTCACAGCTTGTTGACTGCATTGAGCGAGGCCTGAGGAGACTTTACAATGCAAGAGAACCTTTGTACTTCTTACAGTTCCAGAACTGGACAGAGTGTCTCCGAGGGTCATTGTTTACGGTATCTAGCATCACTGTTGCTCTCTTAATGTTGCAAGTAGAGGGTTTACAACACTTTTAACCTATACTTGGCTGCTTTGTGAGGAACACAAGCAGGAAGGATTGCTGAGTAGTTTTGTTGAAAGTTACTAAAAAGTTGAAGTTATGTAAAACTAATGCCATATAACCTATATGTTTATGCCACAGTCCACTGAAAGAATACCTTATCTACTGGATTTCTGAAAACAGAAGTCTGAAGGAAATGTATTTTTAAGTAACACTCTCAGAAAAAAAAAAATATAAAAACACCCAAAAGCAAGACATTCTGCTCACTGACAGTTCTTGTGTCTAAAGGGTAAAAATCATCACATGATGTGCCTGTTCTTTATAAAGTTCACGTCTCTCAACTGAACAGAATGCTGCTGTCGTAAGGTTGAGGAGGCAACAGACGAGGCAAATGTCAAACTGAACAGCAATACTTTGCATTGAAAAGGGAGGGGGGAGCTTGTGACAAGCCAACACCAGTGGAAGCCTAAATACAGTTCACTTTCAAACTCACTGAAAAAAAACCTCCTGAAGACAGAATTGTTATTGCTGCCTATGTCTGAGCTGTTTGTAACAGAATTGAGACAAGGAGAAATTGGAAAAAAAACCCCAAACAACTCCACTTCAAAACAATGAAGAACACTTCTGGGCATCATGCCGATTAAGCAGGAATAGAAATCTATTTCCTACTTTTGAATATATAAACCAGCTCTTCTGGCAAAATGATGAGCTTGTAGCAGATTAAGAATACCAGAAACAAACCTAGAATCCTAAATTAAAGGCATCAGTACAGGTTTAGTGCCTAGTTAATAAGAGTTAGGGTATTTAATAAGAAAACAAAACGCACAAACTCCAAAACCAGTCTTGATGCAACACTTCATAATGTCTTAAAGATGTACTAAAAAAATTTTAACCATTAACAGAAATTCTAACCATTCTGTTTAAAGCCACTGAGAAGTTGTTTCAATAAAGATATTAAAAAACAATTAAAACATTTTTCTTTAACTCAACTGGAAAATTAGTAGCAAGTCTGTAGTTAACAGAATGCAAACCATCCCGCTACAGGAGTCAAGTAAAAATCTACTTCCTTCTCTGTTAGAAAAGGAAAAGTTGAACAACAGAAGCCTTTTTCCTTTTGGCTGATTGCTGTGGTACAAGGTGGGGGTTGGGGTTAGAAAACCACTCTGTCCTGCGTGTAGTACAATGAAAGCAGCAGCTTCCAGGAACTTTCTACTGTCCAACTGAAGGGACACAGATTAGGGGTTAGGGCAGCTGACAAGTGCTCATCTAATTTTTATTTATGAATCAGTCTCCCCTTCTAATGCACAAAGTCGAACAAAGGGCTTGGTATTAAATATGTATTTAATTAATTCAGGTCCAATCATCAAGTAAGTTTGTAACTACAGACAATTTTTTATTGACATGTAATACCCACTACCAGAGTCTGAGGCTTATCTATATATAGACAATGAAACTTACTTGGAACACACATGCATATGATCAAGTAAGTTGAATAGTTCAACTTAAAAGAATGCTTCAGAGCTTTACTACCTAATGAAGGCTAGTCTGTGTAATATAGAAAGTTTAGTTTAGAAACAGAACTTTTACTTTTCAGAGATAGATATTGTGACAAAGTGGAAATTTCAGAAGGCCAACAGCAAATTTACACCAGGTTAGTGTTTCAGCAAAAGAAATTCCTTGCAAATTCAGAGTTAACTGTATTAAAAGTTACACAAATCCAAGAATGTGCTTGTAATTTATATATAAAAAGTGACAATGCAAGTTTTGATTTTCAGTCATCTTAATACAGTTTCAAAGTCCATAACTGAATCCATATATTCCTCCCTTAAGCTATTATTTGAACTGACACATGCTTACACTGTTAAGAACTGCATCAAATCATTCGCAAGTCTAGCACTGCAGCCTGGTTTTGAACATCTACGCTGGTATGCGGGTTGCAGCTTCCTCTTCTGCATCAGCTCTGTTAGCATTTATTTCTGCCAGTGTTCGACCAAATCGAGTCCACTCATCACTGCGAGGAACGGCAATTTGCTGTTGACAAAAGAATGTTATTTAAACCTACTGATAAATAAAAACTGAGCTCATTCTGAACAGCAGAGTGCTTCTTAAGTAATGTTCAGAAAAGGTTCTGGTAAAAAAGCTTACCTTCACTTAGCGTAACTTATTTAAAATAGTCTGAACATCAAAATCTCTAACTAATAAAAGAAGCAGAATTTGACAATCCTGTATACAAGTATGCGATGATATTATTGCAAGCCTCCATGATACGTCTCAGACTCCCTCTCAAAGAGAATACTAATGCTGTGTCCTCATCCAATCAATCAGTTACGTCCTATGGCAGTACATGTACTTGCAATAGCAACAGCTTCCCTGTAGGAATGAAGCCAAGACTGCTTTACTGCAAAACTTTTTGCTTGGTACTTCTCAAGCTATGGTCAGAACTCACATGTGCCACAGTTACAAACCAGATAAAATCTCTACAGAAACAAACCCACTGATTCTTTCATCTTTTTTTCCCCACCAGCCTCACGATAATGTTTTTACTTTTTGATTTGCTGCCAGATACCATGCTAAAAGGTTATACTAGAATACCTGAAATAGACACAAAAATGAAACATTAATTTGGAAATAAAAATGAAACCTTATTCCTTTAATTGCAGGGGAAAAAATGTTAAAAGTAAGTTACTAAATAAAAGTCGAATAAACTTGTGTTTTGTAATGCACTTTGAACAGTACGTGGTACACTTACCTCTCCCACGTCATATATAACTATTTGTCCTTCTGAGTCACCTACAGCAATCTCTCGCCCAGAATGTGTCCATCTCACGCGGTTCAGAGCAGGATTGCCCTCCACTGTAATGCTTGCAGTTGGCACCTGTATCCGTGTAAAATATATTGTTAAAAATGCATGAAGATTCCATAAGCTATAGATCAAAACACCCAGTCCCTCAGCATTGTATTAAAAGAACTGCCCGACACTTCAGCTGAGGCAGAGTCTGTAGATCTTAAAGACACTCAGCAGCCTTAAACTATCACCAGTGACAGGAACAAAACAATGTATCTTCTGTCCCTTGCCCAAACATTCTCTATCAAAAAGCAAACGTGCACTCCATCACTAGACAAGAGGCACAGAGGGGCCCCGGGATCTCAAGGAAGATTATGACAGAGGGCAGAGATGAAATCAGCTGCTTTGGGAGGTCAAATCCTGCCCAAAAGCCAGAAACAAGTAATTCCAATTTGAAGCCACAGGCTGGTATATGCTCCTATAGAACTGCCCTTTCTCCTATGTGCAGTTTTTAAGAAGGTAAAATTAAGGTACTGAATATCTGTCACGATTTCCCCCTCCCATCTACCTCCAACAAGTTTAAGTCTTGGAAAAGGTTCATACTATAATCAGGTTTATATCTCTCACCAGAAAACCCAAACATTCATTTCACTAGGTTTAGAAACAAATGAAAATGTCCCTGCAGCATTACTACAGCAACAGGAACTGCAGTGGTGTGTGGATAACAGGTCTGTCCATACTGTTAAGCTATAGGCTGCCAAGGCTGTATTGGGGGAGGTCTATAATCACCTTCACAACATGGATCAGTGTTACACAGATCAACGTTTTGTGCACTTGTTATGGTTAAACCAATTTAATTACCGCTGTTATTCATTACAAGGAGTCATTTGAGTTACAACCCTGTAATCAAAGAATGATATCTGTTATGCAGAAACTACTGGACCTACAGACTATTTAAGAACAACAAAAAACCCAAACCACTATGGTAAATTCTTGACTTTTTTTTTTTTTGAAGCGCACAAACACTTTTCTAGCTGCATTCGACTGCTAACCTGCCTCACCTCAGTATCGTTGTTAAGATTCCACAGGTCAAGCCTGCCCATGCCATCCACACATGCAAACAAGGCAGGGTGAGTTGGAGACCACATCACGTCATACACATAATCGGAGTTGTCTTCAAAGGAGTAGAGAGGCTTGTTATTCTGAAAAAAACAAACACAATACCCAAACTCTGCACTTCAAAATTCTCAAGCTAACAGATAAGGCAAAATACAGAACACTCCTCAACAGGATTATCAGTAGTAGCTAAAAAGTGATTCATATTTTAACTTAGTTCAAAAAAAAAAAAAAAAAAGCCTCTGCGAAAAAGCAGCCAAAAATTAACGCTACTATTAAAAGCATGCTTTGCAAAACAAGCGGCCTTTTTGCTGGCTGCTGCTATAAAACAATCAGTGGCAAGCCAATATTGTAAAGGACAGTAAATTTAATGCATTAAGAATCTTGTATATCAAGCCAACAATAATTCAGTGACAGCGTTTCAGACTGTTACGGAGAGATTTGAACTTTCTTCCTCTGCTTTAAATTCCTAACGTCATCAGACTAACAGAGAAAGAGGTAATTCTGGCAATGGGAATAATATCCACATCAGTTGTGAGCCTCCTGGAGTTTAATGGACATCAGGTTTGGTGCTGTCCCTTCCTCCACAAAATTGTAGCAAAACATTTGCCTTATGCATAATATGAAGCAACTGATTTTACAACTTGATTTACATTGATTACATTGTAATTATTGATAACAAAGGGCAAAAGGATGAACACAGAATGGATGAGAAGAATACAAATGATATACAATCTGAAAGCAAAGCTTTAATTCGTTAACTACAGTTTTGTTCATCAGCTGTCTCCTCTTTGCACGACCGCTGCTAGGAACCCTAGAGCACTTCACAGGATTTGAGTTCACTTTACTGAGGTTCAACGAGCTTACATTATAGCACCATCTTGTGTCAAGGACTATGAAGAAAAATTACTGAACTATCCATTTCAGTTACCTTAGTTGTCCAAAGCTTTACTGTCCAGTCAAAAGAAGAGGTGACAAAAAGATGTGAGAAGTCTACAGGTCCAACTGCTGCATGGCAGTTGATACCTGTGATTGGTCCCTGGTGTCCTTCAAACATCTCACTGATTCCAGCTTTGCTGTTTTAGAATATATAACCAAGGTTAATTTATCTGGAAACCACACATCTGCAGACAGAGACAGCACTGAAATGCAATTTAAATATAGCCACACGAAGATTTTGCTGTTTTGTATGGATGTTACCCCACTGCAAAAGACTTAATCACAACAGGATCAGAGAAGACCAGGCTTGAATATGGACCTTACCTTCAACATCTATTTTCTGCTAACCTGAAGTGCCAAAATACACTGCAGGGAGAAAAGACTTGTTCAGCAAGTACCAGTCCACACATTTAACTACACTGTTCTCCAAGCAACAGCTAAAACTTCCATTCATATAAAGAACAAAATCCAGTCCTCAGGAATGAGCACAAAACTCCCACTGGCTTAAGAGAAGGTGCATATGGGCACAGGGCTCAGACAAACCAGTAACAATATCTCTGTAATAGTCTCCTATCAGATGAAAAGGGGGGGAACAGATGGGAAGGATGTTACACAAAAGTGATACAATTTGGGGTATTTTGGAACCAAAAAGCTGTGCAGCAAGGGTGATGTGTATTTGAAATGAAACCTGGACACTCAATTATATTTAAGAAAGCAATTGATAAGATACAGTCGGACAATTTCAAAATAGATTGAACAGCAGGAGAAAAGCCAGCCAATTTAAGATTTGTGCGTGATGTTACTGTACAATTAGCTACAGAACCGATACAAAGTTTGGAATGTTCTGCTACAATTCAAATGAATAAAACCTGGACCCACTGTCCTCATCAACAACTCCTAGTCACTGAAGGCAGCATAGTACCATTTGGATGTTCCAACAACTTCTGCTTTTAATGAAGCTCTTACTTTTTCCTGAGTATGCACTAGAATTAATACACCGCTATTTAGAACTCCTCCCAGACAAAGGAGTAAATAGGCACTATAAATATTTTTAGGACTGTAAAGCATGTAGGGGCTCATCCTTCCACTATTTTTACTTCCTTTGAATAATAAAAGTCTGTATTCACCTGCCATGACGGCACGCAGTGTACACTGAGCCTTCTTCACTGCCAACGACAAAGTTATTGACATCTCCAACAGGGAACGACATGCAAGTAACAGCCACAGCCTTGGACTGTTTGTGAACCAGCTCCATACTATCCTGTAGTGAAAACAGCAGCAACTTACTTTTAAAGAAAACCGAAATATCTACAAAGTCATTTAGACTTCTGAATAGTAAGTGCATTTTTGTTCTTTACTTCTATAGAATTAGGCAGGAATAAGAAAGTTATTTCTTGTTAAAATTGTGTTCACCACTAAAACAAGTGCAACAAAAAATATACAAAGGGATCAACAGACAATACTTGATTCCAAGAGTGTGGAAATATTTAATCAAAGACCTAGCAAGCTACCTTAGGTATAGTTTAGTCTTCTGGGAAAATGTTTATTAATGCTTTGTAAAAACTTAATGAACCTAAAAGAACACTCATGTGGAATAGATACTATATATATGCAAAGTTATCTTACCTGTGGTTGGGAAAGCATGTCCAGGCTCCATGAGCATATTTTCCCATCAGTTGAGATACTAATCAGATTATGAGCATTCTGGGTCCCAACGACATTTACACAGTACACTGGGTGCTAAGAAATGCAAGATACTATCAGAAAAAGGAATTTCTAAGTAATAATCAATTCTAGTATAATTACTACATAGTAAAACATACAACTTCACCATTTAATGAAGCATAAAAGATGGACCACAGTATGGTACAAAGAATACTCCCCTATAAAACTGATACATGTTTGTCTGACACTTTGATTTTTATGAATAGCTCAGTTTTTGGTGATAGCATTGGCAAAATACGGACATAAACATTTAAGCATTATTAACAAAGTGCACTGGACAGTTTCCCACATCTCAACAGGGAACATTCCTTGAAGGTATTTCAGTTCCTACCGTGTGAGCAGCAGCCGAAAGTGGAGTTCGCTGCACTGGAGTTCTCTTATTGCTGCGATTATCCCACAGCACTATTTGGCCCGAGTATGTGCCACCAACCACCAGATTGGGATGGAATTTTGCAAATGTAGCTGACATTACTGCTGACTGAAAGGCAAAACACACAACAACATACACAAAAACCTATCATCCAATGACACTACATCTCAAACTAAAGAAAATGGGACCAAATATCAGAGTAAGCTCTTTGCCTAGATTTATTCGACACACTATTTACTGTCCAAACTCTTTGTGAACTCCCAATAGTCTTTTAGTTTTGACTTGTATTCACAGAATGAAGTTTTCCTCCTCTTTTTCTTTCATATGTATACATTTGTAATTCCTCCTAGCACAGTCGGTTAACAAGGGAAGTTCCAGCACTAATGCACAAGACTTTAATAACGTTATGCCATATTCTGTGGTCATTTTCTCAGAGAGAGTACAAAGCCATTTTGATGCAATAAAGTTACTTTTGCAATCTGGGCTTCGACAGTTATCTGACATCATGAGAATTAATTAACTATGTAATTTTTCAGAATCACGGCATTTTCAAAATAAAGTAGCTATTCCAGGCTTGGCATAATGAAAGAGATTTGCATGTTTTTATCTTTCAGAAAACTACTAGAAAACCTCTACCTGCCTTTTTCTTGATGCGTTTCTAATTTTTATCCTTGCTCCATCTCCTCAGGCCGTCCTCATTTTACCCAGTAAACTAAGCTCTAGTAGTATAAAATCCCACTCAATCCCCTTACATATAAACCTGCTTTATGGTTCAACCACTATATGACAAGGTTTTTCGGTTTTTAAATAAACCAAAATAAGAACATAAGTTCTCAAACGAGACTGAGTTCTGAACACATCAGAAATTCTGAAACAGAACAATGTTTCTAGACTGAAATCTTTAGCTATCAAAATGTGTTTGCAAATATATATGTTAAAAGTGAGTGCCAGCCCAATGAAATCACTACGTTGACAAGAAAAACGAAGACACTTGTCCAAGTTCATCAATGTAAGATCTTTAGCCTCCCAAGACGGAATCATACCTGGCAGTGAAAGACATACTCTGGGGTAGTCTTCTTGTACTTCATATTCCATACAAGGGCCACCCCATCGGGCTCATGAGGTGCATCCTCATTGTTGTTGTAAGAGGCTACAAGTAATTCTGGGTACTGTAAAATAAGTGAAAAAGACTCAAAGTAAGCAAGATGACTAGCTAATAGTCCAGACAATCCTAGAATCTGTTTTCTTTCAAGGAACTAGGATTGAAAAAACCACCAGAACCCCAAGCCACCTTACATTACATAAAAATGAGAAATTAGCAGTTAAAACTGTAACTGGTTTGACTTTAGCTCATAAACCAGCATTAACATACACGTTAGAGTGTTGTTGTTCTTTCATAACTTGCTTTTCAAAGTAAAACTCAGTATTTTTAAGTGAGCTTTTTTAGTGAAGCTAACACTTAACCCTATGAAATAGTCCATAAACCAGAAATAAGTATGCCAAGACTTTCTTCAGAAGATAAACATTTTGCTGCTTTTCATTAAAGATTAACAGCTCTGTTTACTTTTTGAACATTACAGAGCATATAAAGAACATATTTAGAAATGCAGCCTGTATGAACTGTACTTATACAAGGGTCAAACACATAGAACTAGAAGCATTTGAATAAATAACTCCTTAGTGTAAGCATTATTTTTTACCTGAGATGACCAGTCCAAACAACTGACAACACGGTGCTTTGACCAACGTTCATCAAAAAATTGCCTATTTAAGGACAGTTTTGCTCCTGCTTGAATCTCTCTATAAAAGCAATTAACAGAAATTAATCTTTTTCCATTACAAATATTGCACATTCTCAGTAAAGTACTCAACATTCACTTTACCCTTCTTTGTCTTCTAAGTCTCTTCCACTATAGTCAAAGAAAATGTTGATTTGCTCAGAAAGGGCTCTTTCGACAATCCTTGTGGAGTGGTCAAAGAAACTTAAAAATTCTTCAGAATGCAAAATTTGTTGTTTCTCCTCTTCAGTAAGTTCATGAGGGGCAGCTGGAAAAGAAGTATACACACATTCTCCGGACTGCATACTTTTACCAATTCTTTCCAAGAAAGAAAAACCAAGTATTATGATATTGGAAAATTTGTTTCCTAACATCTGTAGGTTTTAAATAATTTTGCTAGCTGATCACCAAAATGTAAATCAAATTAATTTAAACTTAATGGAAAGAAAATAAGCAAAAAGGTTTATTGATGCCTTTCTTTAAAGCATGCTCAGAATGTCTACGTGAGCTGTACCTTCTTCCTCCTCCTCCTTTTTTAATGTTTTTTCTTCCTCAGGTTCGGCTAAAGGTTTTGGCGCAACCACATCGTCTTCATCTTCCTCATCTGAGGAGAAATATTACGGTGAGACAGTCAATGTTTTTAAGGAGGAACAGTAACATTCCATATGAACCTCAAACAAGCTGATGCAAAATGGTATCATTTAGGTCAAAATGGTTATATTCGTAAAACGTAGTCCCCAGGATAACATTATCTCAAACCAAAAGATCATTGGAACTCTGTCTATACCTAGGTTTTAGTTGCATTAAATTATGTAGTTGTATAAACTGAAATATGATGCCTAAGAAATTGTAAAGAATCCGAAGTGGAAATCTCTCTTGGAAGAATTAATATTTCCACACAAAACCATATGGCGGATACATGTTCTGCGTAACATACTGACACATTAATGCTGCAGAATAAAGAAAAATCAAACGTCTAAAATAGTCTACAGAGCAGCTGCTTACTTGTGATCTCAAACCATCAGAGTCTAATGGGTCTTCACATGGCATGAAGATGGCTTACATTAGCTTTCAGGTTGCTATTCTGAGAGGCAAATTTTGCTAAAGATAATAGCAGAGAGATTACATTTTTTCTGTCATTCTAAATGCAAGTCGCATTATCTGTATCATGTTTGGCAATGAGAACTTTACAGCAAAATGTGTTTTCCCTAATTGCAATGAATAACATAAAATGTTAATCTTCAGGAATACTGATAAGGTTTACAGCACTTTCTGCATTTTTACATTTTATTCTTTTTATACCGTAAACCAGAAAATATCTTACAATTAGTGTTGTGGAATATGAATTTCCTGGCTTTTCTTCATCCACTTTCTAGAATAAGCTTCTGAAAAGACTATTTTTATTGGTTAAACAGCTATGTCATCTGTCTATAAGGGATTGGCAGCAGGAGTCTGCTGCATGCCTCATCACAAGTAATGAGGCAGTATTCAACAGCGACTAGGCTTGTTTGTTGCAGCCATCTCCCTGACCCACGTTCAAAGTTATCTAACAAAAAAAAAAAAAAAGTAAAAAAAAATCCACATGCACGCGCACACACAAAAAAAACCGCAAAGAAAGAAAAAAAAGCGTGGTCAGGGGATGGGAACCAGCTGCCAAGCCATGGTCCCAGCAGCCAGGCCAGCTGACTAGATAGCAACAACCAGATGGTACTGCTAGGATTGTCTCTCTGCTATGAGGTGGCAATGGGATGGCACAACATTTTTCTGCCTGACTGCTTCCAATCATGTCTTTCCCCAATGGCAAGCCTGTGCAATTACCAGCACTCCAGGAGGTCTACAGACAAGCCTTTACCCTGCAAACAAAATACAGCTTGTAGCCCATACCAGCTGCCAAACCACACACACAGTGATAGGTTTAAAGAGGTCTGAAAATCTTTCTAACACCATAGTATAGGCAATAAAAATATAACTGTACCTGCAGGAAAGAAAGCTTTAAATGACACTGTATAATGCACACAATAATACAAACTCCAACTTAATCAAAATGATAATGACGTATGCCAATCCTACATTACTTGAAATTGAGCGATTTTTATGTTCTGACAAGTTTACAGAACTAGGATAAATGGCATGAATGATTTCAATATATGCTCATACTTTTGAACCAAATGGTGAAGGTTAAAATCTTTCCTTTCAAGGGCCTCAATCAGCCACAAAGGAAAACAGTAATCACTGTCTTTTCAGCCAGCCCAACCGCATTTGTCAGCCCTTTCTCTGTCAATGCAGCCAGAGCAATCAACCTGCCAAACATTCAGAATGGAAAAACAATCTGAAAATACAGGGTATAATGCACCTGCCAGTGAAAATGGCCATTTCAAGAAAAGCTAGTGATCTCAGTGACCCTGCTGAGGAGGCGGTGGTGCAAAGGGGAAAGAACACGTAAAAGAATTCTTAGTGATCTCCACTCTCTTGCACATTGACACTTCCTTACAAAGCATGCCAATTACAGCTTTTGTGCTACTTAAAAAAAAAAAAAAAAAGGAAGCTTTTTTGGGCAAAATAATCACGCAGACAAACAGAAAGATACTGCTCCTTTTTAGATGGATTCGCGTGTACAGCAGACTAGTAATCTGAAAACTTGTAGTAATTCTAAAGAATGGAATTCTTAATGGCACACCGATTAATTAAAAAATGTAATACCAGTTAACATACATGATTTTGAGAACAACAAATACATGACAACAGATCCACATTAGAGCCACTTGGATAAAACCCCTCCCCGTGTTCACCCTGCCAATCAATCTTGCAGACTTAAATGATGCCTTCAAATTCAGAAATTTGGTTTTGGGTCACCCTGGATACATTATTCTAGCTTTGAAAGTCCCAAATTGGAAATTTCAGCCCAACCCCCCATTAGTCATACTACACTGATTCTAAGTACCATTTTCAGTGACAGGAGTCAAATTCTTGTCAAATGCAGATGGTCAACCCCTTAGTGCTAAGTGACCTTCTAATCTACATATTTTATTCAAAGGATCAAATAGTTGATTGCTCCTGCCTTTTAATGTTTGAAACATAAATGGCATATATTATACAGAGATCTAAATTCCTTCATAGCACTTTCACTGCATACAGCCAGCTGATATTACTGAATTTAAATGCAGGATACAGCACTTATTTTAATATTCTCGAAGTATCAGACTTGAAATTGAACATGTCATCTCACTGTGATTTATCTGTGACTACATAAATCTCAAACCTTCTCTATAAAGAAAGAAGTCATATGCAAACTTTCTCATTAAGAGATCTGGCAGAAAAAACCCAACCAACCAACCTCACATCCCTCTGCCCCCCAAGATCTTGACCTCATTACCAAAACCAGGATGGTTTCTTATCTGAAACCAGGATGCTTTCCAACAGAAGTTTACCATCTAAAAAGGCACCAAGAAGCTGTTAAATAACAAATGAGATAAGATTTTTTTTTGTTTTAATTACTTCTCCTAGCTCTCCTTTACCTTAAATTTATTTAATAATACGCTAGGCACTGGTATTTGTAAGGAAGTGGCAGAAAAATACTATATTTCCCAGTAAAGATTGGACGTACTATTTCTGAAAAAGTTCCACATCTAGTTAAGTCAAGAACCCATGACACAGTGCTGTACTGCATTTATTTCAAGTCAGCTACATAAATTTGGAAACCTTAAAAGGCACTGTCTAACTACACGCTCCTTATTCATTATTGACTGTACCTACTGACATTTTACACCACTTCTACTGTCAGTACACTCAGTACAATTTTACATTTAAAACCAGGCTGTTAAGACTTAGAAAAGTTGTAGAGCCATGAACATAGAAAATGGGACTCTGTCACATCAATATATTGATGACTATTCATTATAGCATGCTAAGGGGTTAACTCAGTGTTATTTCTGACAGAGGAACAGGGGACCCAACATTACAAACTGAGTATTGAAGATGGCATAAAAATAGCAGCTACTTTAATAACGACAAATTTCTTGCCAGCGAATGCTAAAAACAGTGGTTTAATGAACCATTGAATTTTTACTTCGAGTTAACATCAAAATTGTGATGTATTTTGGCAAGACAGAAAGAAAAGCAGTGCTGTAAATGAGGCTACACCTAGCAATAACACTATAGAGTGAAGTTCCCGTTGTCTGAGTAATCTGTTGCTGCAGAGTAGGTTAATGTAAGTTAAATCATCTGTGAAATGGTCGGCTTTTGTTAAGCTGAATGTCTTCATATCAAGTTTTCCCCCATCTATATTTCACTGTACATTTAAGGCATGTACAGGATAATACATGACTATATGGGGGTCCATTACTTCTTTTTAAAATATTAAAATGTAAAGACACTACATTCAATGCAACAGCATCCACAAAGCCAATCCTATATACCAAATTGTTAATACTCTGCTTAAGTTAGAATTTACAGGACCAAAAAGCTTTGTATTTTCATTCTATGTCTTGGAGACTTTACTAGATAATAATTCCTCAAAGAGCAGAGCTAATGCAGTAATACTGTCTATAGTTAGCTGTGATTGCACACACACAATATTGTACAGCAGCTCTAAATAAGTTAGCCCAGGAAAAGCCTTAGTTGTGACAGCTGCGCAGAATCGTATTCCCCTATATGCCTCTCCTTCTTTGGATTAACTACTTCAAGGATTTAACACATCTTTATTGGGTGCATTGGTGCTGAATTTCTTTGCACACAAATTTGAAAGACACGTTAGCAAATTGGAAAAGAGAGATTGAACAGTGTAGTACTTCTTGCTACACACATCGCTACAAGTCAGAAAAAATTCAGCAGTAACAATTACAGTATTCTGCATGGTGGCCAACACAACGTGTTGAACATCAAGACATATAGCAGAGCTCACACACGAATTGCATCTCCTGCTGAAACTGCTTCTGCTGCCTGCTAGAAAGAAATGAGCGCGTGAAGGGAACACACTTTCAAATGTATTTTCAGAGATCAGATCAAAAAATCTGCTGTCTGATACAGCACACCAAGCAGGCTGGATAACAGCCCTAATAAGCAGCTGACCACTAACTAAAAGAGCATGTCTACCAATACTGGACGAGTGAAGCAGGCTGCAGTGCTATACACAGCAACATGGGAAGAGCAAAATGGATTAAGACAGTAGAAAAGGGGATGGCAGAACAAGGATGTGGGTAAATGGAGCAGCCTAAACACATGACATTCGTGTTATGATGGTGACAAAAGTTAAAATGTAGTAATGGCATAGAGACCTAGACACTTAGGCTTATTAGTTATGAAATAAGAAGGAGCAGCACAAAATATGACACAACACTTCAAGTCAAAACAAATTATTTGGTCCCTAAATAAATAAGATGGCCATCGCTACCATACCACAGAATGACAGAAAACGGGAACAGGACATGCCAAGAGAACAAGAGAAAAAAAAAAAAAAAAGGGTGTATTGTCTCTGCTATATTCCTTGGAACAATGAACCATTTCATTATTTAATTTATTTTACATAATAAATACAGCTGCTACAGAAACAATAGGGTTAGAAGACTAATTCTATTGAAAATCCTGGAAGAAAAAACCCAAAAAATGAAAAAAAAAAAAAAAAAGTACTGAAGACAGACACATGTCAGCATCAAAGCAAGAAGTCTGAGAGCACCAAGACCACCACCGCAACACCATTTCTTACTGTGCTTCTCTTCTTCCATATCCTTAGTCACCTTCTTGTATACACAGGACCTTGAGGAAAGAGCAGCTGTGGGTTGCACCCATGATACAGAGAGCCCATAAAACAAGCATTGCGATTTACCTTCTAAACCTACTTTTCATGTGGACATCATCTTATAAGAACTGTAAAACGTTTACTAAATTCAAATGGGGAAATTTAATATTCCATACTATTCAGAATACAGTGAATGGCTTCCTGTGGCAAAATACTTAGCACTCTAAAAATCACTCAATCTCTTCACAGAGTGAAACCGATTTCTAAGGGAGATCCTGATTTTATTGTTTTACAGCATTATAAAAAGAATCAATCTTCTGAAGACAGGCAGTCTCTCAAATACTTTGTGGTCATAATAAATCAACACATTACTACTGCAATAAAATGATGGAAGTTGTGAGACCTGTTGCACGCTAAATGCCTCCTTCTCCTAAGGAAGCTGTCACATTTCAGAATTAAGAGTTGAGCATTGTGTAAGAACAACAAGGCTACCAACTATTTTTTGGATACAACACTTCAAACAGGTGGGGATGAAGAAATGTGAAAAAGTGATAATTCCAGCAGTGATATTTTGTCTTAGCGTAAAGAGGCTGTATCGCCACTAGCACTGAGGTCACATTCTAGCTTTAGCACCTAGGGCTGCATGGAAACTGGTCATTCTTTCGTTACAAATGGTGAGGATCACTGGCTCAAAACAGTTGCAGCAGAGAAGCCTTGTATCTCCAAGACAGTGGGGGCGAGTTACTTCCTATTTGACTATTGTCTAGGATGGTGCAACATGTCTGCACTATACAGAAGCATGAACATCTAAGTCAACCTCCCTTCTCTAACAACGGAATTTTCCTAGTTTGGATTTCTGAGCTACTGAATGCAGTCTATTGTCTTCTGAGATGAGCGACTTTTACATTCTGATAGCAGAATGGTTCAGGTAAAAGGCACCTATTTAAATTTGAACTGTTTGTTACACTGAATCCAAAACGGGCATCTGCAAAGGTCAACTTTAAGTTGAGGACATGAAATCTTCCCTATGTAACTGTCATTTCATTTGTGTTGTCTGAAGTATTTCCACAACAATTAGGAACTGTTTTAGTCCAACACCAGTTTTCCACTACTTCCTACCGGTGCTACTAGAAAGATTAGTTGTACCTTGAGTGTTTCCCATTTCAGGTTACATTATAACTACATAACCATTGTGGCACACAGAAGTAGAACTGATTTTTTTACTTTGGTTTTTTTTTTTTTGGTTTTTCTTTTGTTTATGTGTTTGGTATTTTTCTTCAAAATCAGCATTAGCACAATTCAACCTTCAGCACAAGTGGATCTAAACCTGCAGAATGACTGCACAGCATATTTAATAAACCTGCTTCTATTTTCCTTTGTTCAAAAGCACAGCTCCGACAAATATCAAGATATGAAATGACTAAGAATTAAGAGATATGACTTAGAAGGTTCAGCCCACCTCATATTACAAGCAGGTGTGAACACTGGAGCTAACCTAACTGAGATGCAACCTGTAAATTCAGCTGCAAGTTCTAATTTCAACTTTGAAGTGTACTTCATGAGATTATCTTTAGTTTACAGTATACTAAATAAAATAAATAAAAAACTCAGACTGTGAGAAGAAACAAGAATCAATGAAATAAATTCTATCAAATTTTCTTTTTGCTAACTGTACTTTGGAACTTCAGCATATTGCTTTTGTCAACTGTTCTTGAAGACCTCTTCCCAAATCAAATCAAATCAAATCAAATCCCTCACCTAGTGACTTTTTGTAGAAGTAGTATGATTTTTTTAAAAAATCAGGTCCTATTTCAATGTTATCATAAGCTGTGAATATAGAGCTTAATAACGAACGTATGTAGGCAGAAGACAGACCTTAAAACGATCCTCAACACTGAAATGAAGAAAAAGCATCTGTTAGTGACTTTTGTGGAGTATAAATACACAAAATAATGACGACAGCTCTCAAGAAACTGGTATTATTTTTAAAGTGGAATGGACAAGGAGACCATATCTGCATTGACAGAGCTTTCTGTTAAACGCAGGAATACAGATGACCCATCTTTCCAGCTCCAGTGCAGTAAACCTCAACTACAATTTAGCCACTCAGTGTGAAACTAAGATCATACAATCCCAGTCAACTTCCACTGACAGGGGCAGCAGAAGCAAAATTCTTCAGGCATGTAAACTAGGAACAAAGTCTTCAGATTCCATGAACATGACAGACAGGAAGTAAAAAGGAGAAAGCAAAAGGTAAAGGCACAGAAGACACTAAAGTAGGAAAACCCAAAATGACAGTCCATGGCAAGGGTATAGATAAAATGAAGACAGGAAAAGAAACAGAGTTAGAGAAAAAGCATATCTTCTGTTAATCTGCATCACTGAATAACGAAGTTTGAAAGACAATTTTTCTGTTCTAAAGACACACCAAACCCTTATACTACATACACAGAAATAAGAAGGGAAGAAACTTCTCAACAGAAAGTACTCTTGCAATTTACTTCCTTTCTTTTCCCTTCTGTTTCTCCCCTACTTAAAACTCATTCACATTGTCATCTGCATATAGTTAAACTTGCGAAAGTGACTTCAAGACACACTCCAGACAAGAACAGGATGTTGATGTAGACTGGAGCAACAACAACAATTCCACATCACTTGTACTACACTTTACACTCTATATCACCTGTGTTACACTTGCAGGCAAATTATAGTTTCTGGAAGCACCAGCATAAGATTTCAGTTGACTATTCTCTTCACATTTTAAAAAGTGCTTTCATCTCCTACAGAAACACCCAAAAGTTTTCATACCATAAAGCAGGCAAATGCAAAATTATGAATGTAGAATTAGGTCCTAAAATTGCTAGCAGAGACATGTACTCAAAGTCAGTCATACTAAACAACTAAAAATTTGTTGTGGAACTACGTGCAAAATAGGTCAAAATTAGCGTCTTCTTTTGCAGCTAAATTCAAGTGCTCCAATATTGAAAAGCAAGTTTATTAGCTAACTATGTTTTCTCTGGAAAGTAATTCTTTTCTGAAAAGCAAACAAGTCATGTCTGAAAAGAAAGCATGCGTTCAATTGCTGAGAACAGAAACTGCATGTGTTAATAAAGAAATTAGCTCCTTCTTTTAAAACTCAGTGTATAAACTACAAGTACAAAAATTCAAATGCTTAAAAAGGTGGGGAGTTTAATCACTAGGTTGTTGTAAGGATACAGAGCCTTCAAGAAGGTTGTGTGTGGATTCTAAAATGTCATAAATGCAAGATATATGCCACTTTCATTTATCAGTTAATTAAGCAACTCTGTGTTTAATTTGAACACTTGCTGAGTGAGATGACACATATCAGTATCAAGAGTAATGTTCAACAACAGTTTAGATGCAAAATGACAGTAACACTCTTAAGCAAGACCTATATGAATTTAATAATATAGTTTGTATCAATTACCTCACAGATCAACCTTCATTCTATCGTATTAAGTTTCAAGATCACAAACGCAGTTTCTAATTCAGTCAGTCACCATTATGATAACAAAATAAAAATAACTTAAGCGGTAGCAAGTTCACCATTCACCTTCTTTTGGCTGAGTCAAAACAGGTGTTTGTGTCTCTTTTGTGTAAGTAACAATTTCCCGAGGAGGAAAGTCAACTTGTGTAATTTTGGCCATTCCAAGTTTAACAGGTCCACGTCTACATAATAGAGAAATCAGAAAAGATATTTAGATTTATTAATTACTTCACATTTCGCCTAGAATAATACCCATTCACTATGCCACAGCACTGCTTAGTCAAGCTTAACTCTAGTAGAAACTTAACTCATCGTGTGATTATGACTAATAATTTATCATTATTATTTAAAATCAGCAGCTATGTATAAATCTGTGACACAAAGACATGCAAATACATATAGAGATTATAGGAGAATTTTAAAGACTTGTTCTTTTTGGTTGAGTAGGGTACTGCCACATATATGACACATCCCTATTTTCAGAAGAACAGATCTGCTCATAAGTCATGTTTGTACAGCAGTGGTTCTATGATTTTAAAGCTTAAAATTTGGCTTCATTATTCTGAAAGAAAAAGCATTTTCTGTCTTTTAATTTTGCTGCCTGTTTTTGTCTACCTCTAAGATACTATTTTGAATGCAGAACTAAAAGTCTAATCCGGAACCCACACCAGCAAGTGATTTACCCAGAATACCACACTGAAATCCTCTGAGCTTCCTAACTTTAGCTTATGAAAGATCCCATAAATGCAGACATAGCTAGTATCAAGCTACAATACATAACATATTTCCAAAAAACCACACAACACTAATTCAGTCACTGTACCTTGCTATAAAAGATAATTTCAGTATGTGTTGTAGTAATACTGCATTGACCAAACAACAATTTATTTCTATCAAGTTTAGTTTCTTGTTATCCATCCCTCTCATAAGATAAATGTAGAAGAGTAGCCTCTTTTAAAAGGTTTTGGTGGGAAGAATCATATTTCTTACAGCACACTATGAAGTTTAGTAAGTGTTTATAACGAATTACAGCTTTTATAAACATATTTGTAAGAAAAGATGGGAGTCACTATTTTTAAAGTTATTCTAAGGTTTTTATTTAAAAAAAACGACTTTTTTAAAGTTTACATTTAGCCAAAGAAAAACATGAATAATAAGTATGTTATTAGAAATAAGCATCTTAGGTATAGTAAATAATACAAAAATTTCCCATTGCAGGAAAACTGCACTAAGTCTAGGGACAAAGAATTTCAGTTATTTACACAACAATCTTTTAACAACAACCTGAAGTCTTAAAGAAAAAAAATAAGCTCTTATTATCCATAAGTACATGCAAGAGGGAATATAAGAAATCTATGCAATACCCCAGATCGGAATCAGAGTGGAGCTGAAGAACTGATGGATCAGTATCCCAATGCAGCGTCCTGATACCCCAGGTTGAGCAATCATGCAGCATTAGCAAAAAAGGCCAGAGATTAGTGAAGCAAATACACACTATGAAATGCTAGAGCTACAGTAAGCTTATAGTTATTTCATTGTTCACAAGATACAAAGCAATGCAACATCAGTTAAGGGAAATCTGGCAAACATTCAGTGCAGTAATACATGCAGTAAATCCAAAAGTTAAAAAGCAAACACAGAATTCAGAGCTCTTAGGAAAGAATTAAATTATTTTAAAGAATGAGAGTTAAAGATCTGCACACAAATGTAGCCTTTACGAGAGGCAAACTAAATACCTCAAATACTGACAAAGGCCATGAAAAACATCAAATTCCTTTAAAAATCTGTTCAGATCTGTTCATGTCATATGAAGACAGATTTGTCAACATAATGCAATCTTGCCCACAGCAGTAAATGTGGAAGAAACTATCGTATTGGTAAAGGAAATGAGTCAACACATAAGCTTTTTGGTAGGGGGGCAAAAATGCATTTCCACTGGGATAGAGAACTGCTAGAGTTTCCGAGATGTGACATTGCAGTAATTATGGGTTAAGCACTGCCTTGGGCTTGTAAGTGTCATCTGATTTGGAGCCAACTCCATTTAAGATATTTAAATCTCTTAGAAATAGTAGGCTTTACATTAACAACACATTTCAAAGTCAAGCGTAATAATTAACAGAATATTTCCATTTCAAGTTGCTTTTGTATCAGAAGAAATATGAAGGGTGAAATAAATCTCCCCTCTCCCTCCATTTTTAGCCTTCATGCCTTCACAAATTTTCCTTTAAGCTGCTACCAGGATTAGGCAGAATACAAAATAAGCTTATAAAAGAGATTAAGAGTTGAACACGCATGTTTTTTCTGAAGTTCTTAGATAATACTATTTTTTTATTTATCATAAAACGTGATTAAAAAGACTAATATTTTACTATGATAAGTCAATAAAATTTTCCATTTCCATCCCATACATGGTAATGTTCTTATAAACCAGGCACAGGATACCTAAAGGTAAAGTCAATCTCAAAAATGTCCAGGCAATGCCATGAAATCTCATAAACAGATTTCAGAAATCTCATAAACAGATGTGTCATACACTACCCTATTCTTGTAGAAAGTATGCATTAGAATGATAATTAATTATAGCTTATTAAAGAACTACAAATCCACGGTCTTCATATTTAGAAACTCATTCTACATAAGCCATTGCTGTGGATGCAATAGCAGTTAATATATAAATCTCTAAAACCTTTCCATAACTGTTGTGCTTCAGAAAACACCCCATTTTACCAAAAATTACTTTGAGTATCCTTATTCTTTAGACCTCTATTTTTCTTGACCAAATAGATGTAAGTCTGGGGTTTAACTTGGTGCCTGAGACATTAAGCCAGATATTGCTCATATATTGTTCAATCGTGCATTAAAAAAAAAAAAAATTAAGGAAAACCAAACCACCACCCCACCCCCCGACCTTCTTTCAATAGTTGCTTCAGTGGTACTGAGGACACTCTGCTTTTTAAAACAGCTCAAGTCAACAAGCAGGACAGGATACACAGTTAAATACTTCTCAGAGATATACACTTCTACAATAATGGTAACATTCCGAGATAAAACTCACCTATTACATGTGTTAACAAAATGATATAAAATACTGATCCTTTTGCTTTCCAGATGTTTGTTATGCCTTAAGTTAAATGAACTCATCTACAAGCTTCAGTGAATAGAAATTTCTGTTCTTCCACATATGCCCAAACTTCCCTGTATTCAGGCATATTCCTATTGCTTCCTGCATCTCTAAAAAGCATTTTCTGCATTTAAAGTAATTCTATGAAGCATCCGCCTAACCTAAAAGTAAATCAAGTGTATTGATTTCCAGTCTTGAATTTATGCTCTGAACTGAGGAAAAGAGAGAACTGTATGAAACTGGGAACCAAAACTCTTTCCTGATGAAAATGAAGCAAGACAGATGGAAGTAACAGCAGGAACAGTCTGAACACTGCTCTACTAATTGCTAAATAAGTAAAGTTGCTGGGAAGATTCAGCATCAGAGGTGAAAAGATTAAAGCACCAAAGGGCAATATCTTTGTAAAGTATAACTGCATCACAGACCATGGCCACAGACCAAAAAAAGCGCCAAACTGAAAAAATAAACTGATATCAAGGGGTTTATTTTAAGACTCTCAAGCGTAGTGGAACAACTCTGGCTTTCTAACACGTCTCACACTGATATGAAAGTCATCTGTGAAAAGCCAGTGATATCACACAGTTCAACTTTTCCCATTAACTTTCAGGTTCAATCAGGAATGCATCCATCAGGAAAGCTGTGCAAATTTGTACCGATTTACTAGGATATAGATGCTTTTATAGGGGATGGGGAATCTTGAATATTTTCAGATTAAGGTTGTGTATACAGTTATGCACGTGTAATGCACACATACAAGATGTTACTGCAGTCTTTTTAGGAGGTGTTTCAAAGAGGTGTTTTAACTCTTTCTCAAAAAGATCTACTCAAAAAAAGCACAAAAGTAACAGGTAACTGCTTTAGCAACTGTGGTTTTACTAAACTTCATTCACAATGTGTTCTCAGTAAATTTTAAGTACCCTAATTTAATTTGCTGAGAAAACATAAGTTACCAAAACTAATCAGGTAAATACTGCTCCTATCTATAGACTGTGCATGGGAAACAGTAGAAATATCTTTTGGAAGCAGCATTTCCCACGTTATCACCCCCCATATGCTGCCACTCTGAACTCCTAAGTTTAGCAGAAATATTTACCTGACTCTCTAAAGCAGCATATCTCAAACTGTCATACAAAAAAAAAAAAGTCAAATAGATGTGGCAAGTACTGGAACTGAAAAAAAGCCAGCTGTGGCTGTACTAACATGGTGCTATGTTTTAGCCAAATGAGAGAGATTGTGAGTGGTATAGTTGTGTTACAGGGTTGGCTGCAGGGTGAAATAACAAGAAATACTGTTCAAAGAAACAGAAAAAAAAAATCAGAAGCAAGGCAAAATTTGTAGATAGTACCTTTTATTAGGTCACGTAGTATAGAGGGGAAAAAGGGAATTGTCTATCATCGACACACGCTCTCCTACAGAAAGGGCTGAGAAGAGCCCAGAAGTTAGACTTAAGAGTTTTCGATTTTCCTGAGACCTTCATGCTTACAAGAACATTACCACAAGACATTCAGACTCATTTTACTTGAAACTTGCAAGTGTAAACAACTCTGCATTAATGTTGGTAATTTCAAATTAGGAAGCGTAGTTTAATTTCAAATTTTACTCTAAAGCACTTCTGTAAAACAGTCACTGTTGACAGATTCAGTAACATTGTAACCTCATATTATTATATTATAATCAAGTAATTAACCTCGATCTCTTCTAAAGCTTAATTGTTCATAATATGACAACTAAGCAAAAGAATATGACAAGGAAAGTGACATACCTAGATCCAACAGCGCCATCACCAGAGTCCTGGCTTCCAGCCTCGCTTGGTGTACTCACAGATTTGGAAGACGGAGAGGTAGGAGGAGGGACTAAATAGTGAAACAGACAGGTATCCGCTGTTACTACTCGTAGAGGTTGCACAGCTTAGGATGTTTTCAAATTAATTTAACATGAAGTAATTAAAAAAAAAGTGATGGTAAAAAAAAAATACATGGATGAAAATGAACAGTAGAAAGAGAGGGGAAAAGACCATGTTAACAACTCATGCTAGACTTCCATGCAATTGTTTGGCATTTATGCATCTGGAGCATACAAAGAGACACGGAGGGGAAGACATTTAAGTGAAAATGAATTGAAAACAATATTTTTAAACTGAACTTCTGACAAATGATGGCATCAACTTTCAAAGGGTAATTTCCACCAAATCATGTTGCTTAAACATAAAAGCAAGATAGTCTGTAATATAGCTTTGATACCAGTTTTTCTTAAAAATTAGACACTGAATGTATTTAACTGGTAATTTTGTTTCAAAATATATAATCATTGAAACATGCCTCCCAAAAAGTGGCTTTGTCATCCAGCACACTGCTATTTTTGCTCTAGTTTGAATCAAATTAACACAAATTCTGTGTACTACAACATTCATGCTTGCTTTTTACTAACAAACAGCCTAGTCCTGTTATATTAAAATGTTTTCTTAATAATTAGTTCATTTTCAGCATGTAGATGAAGACTGTGAATACTGTTTAGAAAGCAACATGTTTTCTGGAACTGTTACATAACAATGAATTATATCATGCAATCTGATCCAAACACAAGCTATTTTCGACATATCTCTTAACTTTTCTTTTGAGAAATAGAGAAACTCATCATTTAATGAAACTTAGGTTTATGCTTAAGAATCAAAGTGTCTTGAAAGTCCTCATTTGCTTCATGTTTCAGCAGTATGTAAAACACTCATAGAACACATTCACTCCTTAGCAACCCTTAAAAAGCACCTTTAACCAACTGAACGTAAGTTATCTACATGAACTGCTATCCAGTCTGTCGGGCTAGGCAAGGGAAAATTCTGACGCTAGATCTGCAACGTTTATACAGAACTTCCTGAAATCACAGGTATGTTGTGAATTCTGAAGAATGCTTTCATCCCACACCAAACACAGACACGACCCTGGTTAACAAAAATCCTAACCTTAACTTACAAAATCAAAGCAAATACTTCACTTTATTAAAAAGTCATTCCTCCTACAGGAGAGACTTTTGGATAGGTCTAGAGTTACATTATGAATTCATACATTTACGCACTTAATACATATATTCACATAAATATGGGTGTGTATGTTGCCACAATTTATACTAAAGGACAGACCCATAGGCTTTTCTATTACTCTACTACTTTTGTTTGTATCAGAAACGATGTCATTTTCACGTCACCCTTTCTTAACCGAAGAGGTGACATCCAGCCCCAGCAAGCAGCAAGCACGGCCAAAAGGCTCCGGCAGCTCAGTTCTGATGATACAGTGCCCTCTTGTGGGGCAAACTTTTCAAGAGTCTTCCCACTAACGAGGTGGGATCTAACGACCTCTTAGGAAAGGAGCGAGTGTAAGTCCACCTGCCCCAACAGAGGATGAAATTATAATACTTTCTGGAAAGTTATCTTGGTTCACTAACTTCTGGCTTTTTACATAACGAATATGGTAGACACCAAAAGCATACTTACATTATTGAGGCCCCCTCTCCCATAAAAGAGGTGTCCCTCTCTGTCAGGTAACAGGACAGCAATTACCTCAGGAATTTTTAATACAATTTTCTATGAAGGAATCTAATCTGAAGCTATCCATCTACACTGACAATACAAGCTCAGGCTATCAGCACACCGAGCTGGTCAGCTGTGAGTTAGCTTCAGTTCAGGTGTATGATTGCTGTATTATTGTACTTTGCCAGTATCCAGTCAGCAGAACTACTGAGAGGTAGTCATTATGACGTTTTAGTTTGATTTAGGATCCAGCTCAGGTCTGGGTATCTTGAAAGGGAATAGAATGAATCCCCCGTGAAATTGTGCACATTGAAGGATGTGGCTAAGTAGACGCTCAGTGGAATTAAAAACAACACTTGCAAGGGTGTGCCCTGGTCTTGCATGACAGCACCTGAAATAGATTTCCACGAACAGCTATCTAAGCCCCTGCAATGACTTGCCTTGAGGACCAGTTACACTGTGGTTTATAGATTCTAGCAGATTTAAAAAAACACCAACAACCACGATATGCATTTCTGCAAGAGTCTCATCAGCTGCCTTAGCAAAACCTCACACAAGAAAGCGTTCAGCTACTAGTCTGCCAAGCAAGATCTCTAGAAGGTTAAGAACTGATGACTTAAAATGCTGTACACTAGCGCTAACATAGCCCAAATGCAGCATCTAAACTGTGATAACAGGTCAAACTACTAAATGCGACTGCTGAGGCTGTTGGAATGGGAGCAGCTGTAATGGTGCTTATTCCTCATTCTCTTTTGAAGATGTCGGGATGATGCAAAAGCAATTATGAAGATGTAGTTGCAGATCTACTATATCCATAACAAATTCTCACCATTTTTTATTTGCAATTCCATTTGAAACAGACCCTCACCACTGAGCCAAAGTTTTAAACCCTTTAGATTTCAGGGCCAAAGACAAGAAGTGGAGATGAATTATCACCCTCTTTGCTTTCCTCTTCCGGAGAGCTGTGGCTATGTAAAGGCAAAAAGCAACAACCAATACGGTAACCCATCCAAGAAAGGTGCAGATAGGAATCATCATCCCCATTAGTGAAATTTTATACTTGCCCTTGCTATTGTTCCATCAAAGTCAATCAGGTATTTGAGGTAAGGGAAACTAGCACATAAATGACACAGAAAGGAAACGAGACAATTCTGCACAAAAATACTGGAATTAAAATTTGGCATTATGGAAAAGAGAAAGGAAAAAAAGCCACAGGAGAATATGCAGGGAAAATATGAAAAATAAAAACAAATAAATGTTATTTACATATTTTAACTGAAAGACTCCAAATAATCTACTGAGTGTAAAGCATATCTTCTACAAAATAGTATTAGTAATATGTACTGAAGCACATAATTTGACATTTATAACAAAGATCATGCACAATAAATAAAACAGTACAAAATCCAGACATATAAACCACCAAAAAAATACTGGCCAGAGAATATTATATGCTAACAAAAGGCAAACAAAAACCCACTACCACCACTAACTAACCCCCCAAAACCACACATCCCCAAAATAAGCTAAACAAAATCCCCAAACATTTATCTCAAATTAATGTTAACATTCCTACCAACAGGAGATTCGGGTGTCAACCCCATGCTCTGAAGCAGTGCTTCAGCTTCTCTTCTCTTCTTTTCAAGATCAGATTCCTCTTGTACAGGAAGAGCATCTTTCTTCTGATCAGTCTAAAAACAATTCAATAATTAAGTTACAACATTTAACCAGTATTAAAAACTGTTTTACTTATTTTTTTGAGATCTCTTAGGCTCTGTTATGCTACTGAAATCTATCATCATATAGGTTAGATATTTTACCGTAGTAATTCTCACGGTCCTTTCTGTAAATAAATTAGACAAGAATCACCAAATTTTTTAGCTTGTCTACTGTCTTCAAAAGACATATAACATACAAAAGTGCCTTCTCATTTGTCAAAGTGACTGACACTTCATAATACCAAGAATACCTTTTTTACGCTAATGCTAAGCACTGTAAAATGCAAAGACTAAAAAAAAGCATAATGTACCTGTAGATAAAAGTACTTTAAAGACACAGTCATATTGTTCAAATTCTGAAATGACAGTAACTGTGTCAAAGAAAACACTACAGGGTTGGAATTATGGTAAAGTCACCCCTCTGGTCAAGCAAGTAGTAGGACCCTTGGTTAAACAGGACACATATTAAAGTGTACAGCAATTAAGAAATATGTTTAAGATGCAAAAGTGATGAGACAGTATATCTGTATTTCAAATCATTTTTTTAAAAACAGAACCATCACCAAAGTGATTAGTGAGAGCGCTTTTTTTTGGACCCCTGTTTTTACAAAAAAATAGAAAGTCTTAAACTTTGAGGTAATCTCAAGTTCACGGGGCATTTAAGATATAAATAGATTTCCTAGAATTCTGTTACTGCCTGCTAGATTTCATGAAAAAAAATTACACCCCCATAACTTAGAAATCATACAAGCTCTACTGTGAAGGATGCTGAACACTTGCTATCTTTCCAAGCTCATTTAACTGCTCAGGAAAAACACAGTAATAACTAACTGACTGTCACATAAAGAGAGAAATCCAGAAGACTGTTAACAAATCACATCTGATGTGCAAGTATCATATACATCCCAAAGGTTGATCCGATCCTAAAATTCAGGGTAACGGGCAGAAGAATGTAGTAGCACGTTGTTTGTACAATACTGAGAGTCAGACAACTCGTATGGACGTCCTCAGAACTGTGCTTTAGAAATAAGCTATCCAAGTAACACTGTCACATCTCATTAAGCAGAGATTTTGTGCAATACTTCACAGTGATTTGATTAAAATCAATTGTGTGCGTGGGACATCATTAGAAATCCACACTTTATGCAAGTGTAAGATTCAAAAAAAAAAAAAGTTAACTTACCATATGACTAATTCTAAAGAAAACAGTAGGTGTTTGCTCTATTAAGAAAAGAATAAAGCTACATTTGCATCAGCAACCTACCATTACACAGACACTCCCCGAGTAGCACGCAGTAAAAGGCTAAGTGAATGTACCTTTAAATTTTGGCCAATTTACATAGACAAACAGTCAAATTTCAAAGAGAAAATTATTTCTTACTTCTTTTTTCTTTCTTTCTTCCTCTTTCCTTTTCTTCTCTTCCCTGATTTGAGCTAATCGCTGCTTCTTTCGTTCCAACTCTGCCTTCAGTTCGCTTTTGTCAGACATGGCTGAAACACTGATCAACAGAAATATCACCGTTTGTCTTTGGTTTGGGTTTTTGTCTTGTTTTGATGATAACAGCTTTCCTTTAAATAAGCTATCATTAAGGGAACGCTACAGTTTACTAAAATCAGAGCTATGAAGTCTTAAAATAAGAACTAAAAAAACCCCACCACATTTCTATTTCCACATTTCTTTCCTTTAACACATTCTCAATATTAAAGGGGTTGATTTAAAAGAAACAGAGAAAACTATGCTATGGTGACAGCATCCCTTCCTAAGGTAGCTCTGACACTGTTTGAGGGAAGAATGCTTTGAAAAAAACATTAGGCACCAAAGATGAGATCATCCAATCTTGCTGTAGGACTCTACCGGTACAGAGCCAACTATGAGACTGAAAACAGCAAGCAGAGTACCAACACAACATCTACCTTTTCGTTTTCACTTTGACAGCTTAAATATTGGCATGCTATAACTCGGCAGCATGTAAGCTATATATCGTGCTACATACAGCTGTAGGATTCATAGTACAGATTTATAAAAAAAAAAAAAATCTATCAGGATTACTATAAATTGCAAGACAAGTAAGTACAAGTCTGCTGTCCAAAAAAACCCTGTAAAATATGTGCATTATCATGTTTTTTCCTCAAAATTTTGCATGCTGCTAAGAAACTGGGTGACCTTTTTTAAAGACAAAAATTCCACAAAAAGTTTTGCTACATAACTAACTCAATTAAGTACAGACAAAAAGGTCAACAATAAAGTGAAAAAAAAAAAAACCTCTTGAGAACTTAAAAAAGATTTAGAACACAGGTGTGAAAAACTGTGTGAAGTGTCTGAGCAAATAAAAGCTTAATTTTACTGCTTTTAAGTGAACCCAAGTTGAGGAATGTACAGCAGTTCTACAGGCGATGAGGGATCTACAAATGCTTTTGCACTAAGCTTGATACGAAGGACACCAGATTAAGCATCAGTAACAGAACTATTCATTAATTTAAAACTAAGAACACCCAGCACGCACAGCACGCCTAAGCGCCGCACAGGATGTGCAAGGCTCACACGTCTACCCCGACATCCCTACTAGCACGACCATCGGGGTAAATGTACACATTTCTCCTTGCCATCTGCAAACATTTAAGAGCCAGTAAATAAATACACTTTCAGCATTTTAAACCGGCATCACCGCGTTCTCCGAAGCGGCGCCGCGGAGGCGCCCCGTCACCGCCCGGCCCGCCCCGGCCTCCCCGCGCCGAGGCCCTCTGAGGAACCCACGGGGACCCGCCCAGACCCCGCCACGCCTGGCAGCGCGCTCAGACCCTGACGGGCGCCCCCGGGCCCCCCAGTCGCCAGGCGGGGCCGAGAGAAGGGGGCTCCGCGCACCTGGACCGGGCCCCGCCGCCTCCCCGAAGCCCCGCGACGCAGCCTACGGCGGGCGCCGAGGGCCAAACTACCTCCGGCAGCGGAGAGCGCGGAGGGACGCGCCGACGCCCGACGCGTTCGCACCGTCAGCGGAGCGACACGGGGAGCGGCGCGAGAACAGGCTTCTTCCGCAGGCCTCGCACCGCCGGGCGCCGGTGGTGCCGCTCGGAGAACAAGGGCTGTGGGCGTGGGGCGGGGCGGCCGCGCGCGGGCTGGCGGGAGCGGTAGTTCGGGGGGGGGCAGCGCGGAGCGAGCGCCGCCGCCTGGCCGGGAGCGGCATCGCCTGCGGGGAACAAGGGGCGGGGCGAGGGGGATGCTGCGCTCCAGGGAAGTTTAATGAGGTACCAGGAGTAACTTCTTCGCCGAAAGGGCTATCGGGCATTAGAGTTAATTGATAAGTTTGTTGATTTGTATGTTTATTTATCTCGTCATATAAATCTGTCTGATATCTAGAGCCATAGAATCACTAGGTTGGAAAAGACCTCTTGGATCATCGAGTCCAACCATTCCTCTCTGCCACTAAACCATGTCCCAGAGCACCTCATCTACCCATCTTTTAAATACCTCCAGGAATGGTGACTCCACCCCCTCTCTGGGCAGCCTCTGCCAATGCCCGGTGACCCCTTCTGTGAAAATTGTTTTCCTAATATCCAGTCTGAACCTCCTGTGGTGCAGCTTGAGGCCATTCCCTCTTGTCCTGTCCCCTGTCACTTGGGAGAAGAGGCCAACACCCACCTCTCTACAACCTCCTTTCAGGTAGTTGTAGAGAGTAATAAGGTCTCCCCTCAGCCTCCTCTTCTCCAGGCTAAACAACCCCAGCTCTCTCAGCCGCTCCTCATAAGACTTGTTCTCCAGCCCCTTCACCAGCTTTGTTGCTCTTCTCTGGACACGCTCCAGAGCCTCAATATCCTTCTTGTAGCGAGGGGCCAGAACTGAACACAAGATTTGAGGTGCGACCTCACCAGTGCTGAGTCCAGGGGCAGAATAACCTCTCTGGTCCTACTGGTCACGCTGTTTCTGATACTAGCCAAGGTGCCATTGGCCTTCTCGGCCACCTGGGCACACTGCTGGCTCATGTTCAGCCACTGTCAATCAACACCCTCAGGTCCTTCTCCTCCAGGCAGCTTTCCAGCCGCTCTTCCTCTAGTATGTAGATAATACGCAGACAATTTCCAGACATGGATAAATAACCTGAAAGAATAAGCACTCTCTTAGATTTGCAAGAATTTATCAATATGCTTAGTTGTCTTGTAAGATGTAGCTGTTTTAGGTCAAGAGAGAACCTCTCTTAGGGCTGCAAGAATTTGTTGATGTGCTTAATTGACGTGTGAGATGTAGTTGTCTTGGGTCAGGAGACAGCCCCAAGGGAGTTTCCAGACATGGTTGGATAACCTAAAAAAATAAACATTCTTTGAGGACTTACACAGTCCTTTGTCTAAAACTAGTATACATACCCACTGCTTTTGTAAGACGGTATGCCGTTTTTAGAAGGGCATCTGATTCAGCACTGAATTGTAAAATAAAAATTTTATTGCCTTTGCTTTGAAGACTTTGTCCTTTTCAATATTTTACCAGCGAATAAGTGTTTCTTACAGGCACTGGCAGAGCTGCCTGGGAGGTGGTAGAGTCCCCATCCCTGGAGGTGTTTGAAAGAGATGTGGTGCTCAGGTGATACAAGAAGTAGTTACTGCTGCAAAAAGTGGAATGTTTTGATTTAAGGTAATGCAGAGTTAATTTTCTGTATAGCTAGTTTTCTAACTTCATTTAAGTTTCATTTAAGTAACTGTATTTTTTTAATGTTAGACAGAATGTCCCTCTGATAGCATGGTTTTTATAGCATGTTTTTTTTAGTGTTTTTCCAGACACTGTCCTTTGAGAAATGATAATGTCCTTTGTTAAGTGTGATCTGTGCTGAACAGATGGGTCTTCTATAATCACTTCTGTTTGCCGACTTTCCCTATCTCAAATGCAAGGTCACACAAAGAACTGGCTCAAGCTAGCAGAGATTTGGCTATTGTGAAGTTCATAATAACATTTAAATTAGTCCTTGCAAAGTAATAGAATATGCATAAGATTTCTGGGAAAATTAATACATATGCATGTAGGTAGGAAATAGGTTCTGTAACCAGCTCTTGTCTTGTTGTGTGTGATTGATGCAGATCATTCCTTCATGCGTCCAGCACTGTAAAAAACGGTGCTTGCTTTCTAAAACTCAAAAATGAGTCTTAGAGAGTTTATTTGCTGTCATTTTTCGTATCACAGGGATATGGTTTACTGGTGGACAGATATAGTTGGACTCGATGACCTCAAAAGGCTTTTCAACCAAAAAATTCTGATTCTATGATTTTTCGGTTTGGCTTCCCCAGAGATCGAGGATCCACACTGGGCACCACTGCGCCTGATGTGGACAGTGACTGAACTGTGTGGTTTGAATTCTTAGACTGCACAGGCAGGTGGCCACAGTCACTTCAGTGGTCTGAGGATAAAGTATCAGGCTAGGGGCAAAGTGCCCCACAGGAAACCTGTTTTGTGTGGACATCAGTTGGCAGCATTCAGCTGTCAGGCTGGTGGGGCGTTGTGCATCAGCAGCCCACTTCGCTGTGCGTGCTGTGTAGGGTAAACCTGTGCAAACTCAGCCTGCCGCAGTGGCATGGTGTGGGAATGAAATGACACAGTTCATTTTGTTACAATTACCAACAGAGATTTTGCTGTTCCTGGTTGTCCTAAATTAATAAGTAAATTGTCACTTGTGTCCTGTGGAAACATACGTTGAGTTTTCCTACCTCTTTTCCCTAACTACTGAGCTAGTGCCACTGACCAGCATCTCAGTGAAGGGCTTGATTTCTAAGTCTGATGGTCTTCTAAAACTTTGCTTATCAAAGCAGAGTTAATATAGACAATTTTTATAGTTCAAGTGGAGCATGTGTTCACAACACTGAAATGAAATTTTTAAAGCAATAATTGACAGCTCCAGAGAGGGTTAAATTGGAATAATTTATTTAAAATCATTGAATCAACAAACATCTATGTCTGGTAAGTATATGTTCTGAACTCCTGCTGACAAGCACTGGAAAAAGACTATGTTTGCGGTCAGGCTCTGTGAGGCTGCAGTCCCGTTATGTATCATGAGCTGAACAATTTGGTCGGTACTTTTCTGGGGTAGCTCCGTGGAGAACTTCAGTTGCTGCAGTGTTGATCATTTACACCTCTGTAGTCTTCCATGTGAGTCAGGGTTCATACTATATCTTGAAAAAAATTAGAAAAAATATCTTGTCTAGATGGCTTCTGATCATTGAATAACCCACATGCATTTTGTAAGGGTATGGGTGTTACCGTTCAGAAAAACAATAAGTGAAACTGTCAAAGAAAATTGTATGATGTGCAAGAGAAGGGGTTGCATTTTTCTTCAGAGATGGAAATAAGAAGATGATAGTAATGAACTTCCAGAAACAGCTGTCATCTTTGAATTTATTTGCCAGAATTTTCTAATATCACTTAGGATAACGTGGATACCTGAGAACAGGAATATGTGTTTTATTCTGTATTTTACACATGCTTATTGTTTGGCCATTTATTATTAATTTTGTATTTGAAGCTTTCCAGTAATATTTTTCAAGTTTACATATAAAATTATGAGTGTAGGAGCCAGATATTTCACATTTATAATGAATTTAGCCAATTGATTTTTGGTAATTGGTCTTCAACACTGAAGTGTGTTTCTTGGCCCGGAACCTACACATATCTGCTGAAGGTCATGTTGTTGGTTTTTATATTAATCTTTGATTTTAGAACACTGTAACTACAACGGCTAATTTTTGCAGCACTGACATCCCCCTTTGTAAAGGATAGCTATAGTTTTCAAATAGCTCTATCTGGGTGAGTTCAGCAGTGACAAAAGCACTGGCAGAAAGCTAACTCTATACAAATACATTTGTGATTTTTTTTTAGCAGTCATTGATCTCACAAGTAATAGCAGTTTAAATTTAAATATTCTGATACGTTTGTCATTAGCTGAAAGGCTCAATAGGTGTGTGGTGGGGGGAGGTTTGAGAGAGCATGCTGGTTGTACATGGTTACAAGTGAATCTTTTCTTCTAGCCTTAGCTTCCTGGTGACAGTATCTTTCAGTATAGCGACCTCCAATTTTATCATGGTCTCTGAGAATACAGAGAAGTTTTACTGTGAGGTGGACCCTTTCTGTATCTAGGGCTAGGAAAACAGGTTGGAGGGTTTTTTATGCACCAATTCTGCATAAACAGAATTTTGAGACATGTAAAGGAATGATAAAATTAAATCTGGTCTCTGCTGCAGATGAGCAGGAATCCAGACTAAATACAGGATAACATTCGATTTCAAAGAGCCTCTACTTTTGTCTTTTGGAGAACATTAGACTTATGTGCTGCCTGTATCAGAAGAAGGGTAGACCATAAGGCCAAATGGACTCTCACCCGTTTTTGTCACCTCATTGTGCTGCTGAAGAATAGAAGTTTGCTCTGGAGCACGAGCCCAAGATCTGTACTGGAGAGTGTAGCTCCCTCCTCAGCAAACTGCCACTGCTGTGCTGTCCTCTCTGGCAGTACGAGAGACTGGGAAATGGCAGCTGACCTACCTTTCTACAGTAAGGCTCCATTTTAGTTTTCCTTTTTTTTTTCTCATATTTTGGGAAAATTAAAAATCAATTTTACAGACTTAATGGAATTGAAATACTCAGGAAGATCTCATCCTGTAATGTGAAGATATAACTTTTCTAGGATCATTTAATAGACTGTGACACTTTTTCCCCGAGAAAATTTGCTGCATTGCTAATAATAGCTTTCTCTCTGTCCTTCTCCCCCCTTTCCTGTCCCTGCTAGATGGACATATTTAGTTTCTGTTGTGTCAAAATAAGGTGATAGTGAATTATGAGTCCTTTCTGAGATGAGAATACTTTTGCAATCTGGTGACCTTCGGCACAAACCATATGCGCTAGTGAATGGTCCAGGACTTAGGAGTGATTCACTGCTAAGCATTATAGAAAATAGATTTACCAGCTGAAAAATTCCAAGGCAAGTTTTCTTTCCTCTGTGTACGATGCTCTCATTTTTTTCTATTACATGGTTAAGAAGAGAGGAGATGATGATAGCTCCTTAAAGGATCCTGGAATGCACCAAAACCTGTGCTAGCTCTAATGGTTTTAAGAGGGAGCATGAAAGCTGCCAAGAGATCAGCCTAAAGGAACTATTTTCAGATATGTTGTATGCCAGGCTATATTCTATGCTCATTTTGTGCACCTATCTCCCATTAACCTTTGTGGAAGTTTTGTGTATTCGTCAAAGGAGGAATGTGTGTGAGTATTTGCTAAGTTGATAAGAGTTCCTTTTGGTTTGATTATGTTAGCATTATTAGACCAAAAGGTAATAGGATAAATAAGGAGAGAGAATGTGATCACTTTCTACAGGAGCATTTTTTTAAACTTTTCATTAAGAATTCAATTATTTTCCTGTTTGTAAGTAAAAGGGTTTTTTTACATAATCCTAATATGTATTATAGTCTAGAATTAATATGGACGAAGGCACACTAAAATAGTAAGTTTTACTAAAATGAATGCAGCTTTCATCCAGTGACATCAAATTACCTAATTCTAGAAATGTTAAATAATTACCCATTCCAAATACTTAATAATTATTTGCAAATTAAATAGAAGAGTTAAAAAGACTAAGTGACAATACCAGAGGGATTAGAATTTAGGATTCCTAGGTTCTGGTCTTCTATTCTTACCACAGGGTAATATTTATTCTTCTATAGCTGTTAACTGTCACAGTTAACTTTTCATATTTCCACATTCTTTTGAGAATTAGTTGAGTCTCTGACTCACCGCATCAGTCAGTTCTATTCAATAAAGACTGGTGCCATGGAATCATTTTACTGCAGACAGTGATGTAAGTAAAGGTACGGTTTCTTCCTTTTTTGGGTCTTTATTAGGAAACTTGGTAATGTGTTGGAAGAAGGTCTGAAAAATTACATAGAATTAAACTATGGAGCAAACACATAAAAAGCAATTTTTAATATAAAGTTTTTCTCATAATAGCTCCTACTTTTAAACTTAAATAAATCTTTACTTTTAATGTAAATTACAAGGCAGTAGGTCATCACTAGCAGAACCCGAGCTCCTAAGCTGTGTTCATAAAACACCGGAGCAGAAAGGAGACAGTTAGTAAACCTCCTGTAGCAATTGCTGCTGCCATCTCAACTATAGTAAGCACCTTGCTGGATCATATCACAAGTGGCAGTGCAAAAGCAGTGAGAGGGGACAAGATAACTGGAATGTGTTCCATGCCTCAAACAAATCTAGAGAGACTTGGTCTACACTCGAAGTAGCCCTTCTTTGGCTGAATATTTACCAGAGTGTGACAGAACTTCATCCTCCTTGTTCACAGAGCTAATGTGCTAAGAGTGGTGTTTAAGCCTCATATAATTTGGAATGTTTTTAAGAGGATTTCCTGTGGGTCTTGCAAAAAAACTTGTATTTTGAAAGTCTAGTTCGCTGTCAATCTAGACTGTTGTTGCTGAACCATGTTTGAATATGATTCAGATTTTTTGTTGCATTTCAAAAATACTAAAATCAGTCACTGATAACTTGCAAAATTTGCATACATTCCTAAGAAAAAAAATAATTCAAAAAAGTTTTAAATTCAAACCACATACAAGGTTAGAAAACATGATTTGGATAGGGAAACCCATCTACTTACTAGCTTAGACCAAATGTTAGTTTAGTTTTCTACATTCCAAACAAACAGTACTTCCTTTGTTTTATTTATTTGATCTGTTTGCTTTTTTTTAAAATAAAATTGGATAAATTGGATCTTTCTGCTTTGCTTGAACAAAATTTGATCATGTTGATATCCTGTTATTTAATCTATTTGACAAGTGTTTTGGATTATGTTTTCTGGTGAAATAGGCTGATCTATGCAAGTAGTTTGTTTAAAAAAACCCCACGTTTGAACAAAGGTAATCTGTTTAAGTTTGAATGGTACATAATTCAATGCCCTTGATTGTGTTACTGCATATGTATTAAGACAGACAAAAAATGAGACAAAACTTCAAGAGGCCTTCTGTAAGGCTCATAAATGGAATATATATATATCAACTTGTATAGGCTTCAGTACCTGTACATCTGTCTCATGACATATGATTTTAAGACTCAAGAAAACTGTAAGACAATGAAATGCACACACTACATAATGTTAGAAATTTAAACAGCTGCTGCTGCCATTGTTTCAAAGGCTGAGAGAAGTATACAATTTCCTGCAAATAAGGTATATTTTGCTGGTATGTATGTGTGTCAGTGGATACTCTACCACTGGCAAATTTTTATACAATAAATGCTTTTCACCATAGCCATCATCCTCACAGGTCTTGATGGCTGTCAGCATTCAGTTTTCTGTTGAGTAAAATCTGCCATTTCTGTCAGAAAAAGTTTTATAAAATATGAGAGATACAAGAGCCTGTTTGTTTCAGAGAAAGCAGTTTGTGGTTTTGTTTTGTTAAATTTGCTACTGGAATCTCTTCTATCTGACTATTTTTAACAGGAGATTAGACAGATCGTGTACGTTAAAGTACACGGATTCTGCAAAAGCAGGTCGGACTGGATCTCTAGCTGTCCTTTCCAAGTCTGTGGTCCTATGGTATTGTGAGTACAGGAAGAAAAAAAAACCCAACCCTGATGTAATTCTTCTCATGCAGCACCTTCTTGTGAAACAACAGTCTGGAATCTTACGCAGCTTTAGTAGTTGAAAATCAAACCCTCCTTCTCGGCAAAAAAGAAATGATTTGAAACAATTCAATTCTTCAACTACATTACAATTTCAGAATAATATTGTTATAAATTTTAAATTTAGTTTCATTATGATAAAAAGTAAAACATATGTTTAAAGCTGGGGTATGCTTTTATTTTACAAGAAACAGAATATGTTCATCTAGTCTCCTTGAAAAAAATCTAGTGGTATGATTTGGCAGTTTTTGTTCTGCATTATCTAGGCAGAGCAGAGTCTAATCTGTTTAATTTTTTATAGCAATATGACAAAAATGAAACAATGTTATTTTGTTAGTATTGTGTGTGCTGGTAATGCTGACAAGCTCCAACACATATTTACAGATATGTATGTAGGAGGAAAATGTACATATAGCTGTGTTTAGAGTCAGTGGAAGTGTGCGATATTTAAACAATACTCTCATTAATCAGGAAAATTATTTTTCATTGCACTGTACTTATAAAGTATTATATCTTTTCTTGCTATTCATTACCTTAAAGGTGGCTGCAATTCAGGAGTGTGGAAAAAGTCCTTTATTGATGCTTGCTTAATTCATTGTTTATGTCCACAGATGGTTACAGTTATTGTGATATATTTACAACAGCCATTTAGAGTTCAAGATGAAGTAAAAATACAGATCCGTTAGTTTTTATAATTTTCTATTTAACGTTTTTATGTTTACTGATAAATTGAACATTTTGGAGAATTTATTTCTCTGAGAGAAGGCAGCTCGTGGCTAGTACGCAGAACAATTCATCTTATAAGGGGCCATTTTCACAGGTCTTGTACTTGCTCTGGAATTGTGGGGGCAAGTGACTTAAGCCATCTTTTTCAGCTTGATATTGAAGGAGGAAAAATGGTGTTTTTCCTCTGTAACGGAGGAATCAGTAGTTTTTGCCACTGGTTCCTAGGTTACAGACACATCTTTATTTATGTTAGCCTTAGTTTCTTGATGTGTCAAATTAACCATGTTTATTTCAATAACAGTATTTCTTACAGCTAAAGCTGTGTGAATTGGTATTTCAATTGATGTTTGAAAGGAAGCTTTTTGATGGAAGGCAGCATCTATAATTTTGAGTGTTATTAAAATCATGTCTGCATGGCATAGATCATAACTTCTTTACTAACAAAGAAATCAACAACTGAATGATGCATGCATGATTTCTGAGCTTTTCTGCCCGAAAGATTTCATAAGCTGACAGTTACTCTTATGACACAGGTATAAAGTGGCAAATATTATCTAGAGTTTTACGGGACTTACCTCATAATCAGTCACAGATATTCAAGTTAGAGTTAGAAATTGCTCTTCCAACTTCTAATTCCATGACCAACTCAGAAGAACATACTAGTTTTCTTGAATATCAAATGATACTTTGAAGTAAACATTTTAAATGACTGCAAATTCTAAATTTGTTAAAAGATGACCTCTATAGGGTAGAATTTCTATGGGTCATTGAACTCCTGAAATGTACTAAAGCCAATTTCATATTTATTTCCATAGAGAAGGCAAATTACTTTTCATAGAAAAGGATCAAAAGCATCAGAGTGGATATGGTATGTTAATAATAGGAGGTGGGACAGTGAAGGCAGAAGAACTGATGGGACACTTACGGTTCAAGGAATTCGGCATTTTTCATTTACACTGAAAAAAATGTAAATGATGTCACCCTTGCCTCCTAGTGCAAAGTTATCAGACAGACATCACTAAGTGATATCTCTGACATTAAAATGACTGGAGTGTTATTTCTTTCTATTTCTTTTCTTCTGGAAATCTTACAGTATCTCATTGCAAATGAAACAAAAATCTACATGTAATGGTGTAAGAAACAAAGATTTGTGTGTAGTCTCAAGGCTGGATCATTGCTGTTCTATCCCAAAGCTAATTGAAATCCAAGATGTTTGTATCAAAGCTGTAATGCGACACTGACAAATACCTTTCTGCCCCACTGGAAGTGTAATCTTTCTATTGAACATTTTGTCCTGATAAATTCCATCTGCAATAGGAATAGGCATTTTGCATTTGAATCAGGAAGGTCACTACTTTGGATCAGATGATACAGTGTACACTCCACTTGCCTTCAGATGAAATTGATCCTTTATTGCATTGAACATAAGACTGAATTTTTTAAATGTAATTATCTTATTGTTTCATCTAGGTGAATTTGGCATTCTAACACTACCGCTATTTTTTGATCTGTGCATATATTAGTATGATGGTTCTTCTAAAAGTCAGTTATTCCATAGATAGTAATACAGTTTAAATATTCAGATGCATTTCTTTACTAAATGAAACTGAATAAGACCACAGCATTTTATTTATTGATAATGTATTTGATAGAATTAAGTATTTGATAACATTTACCTCACCTTAGCAGCAGTAAAGCTATTTGAGTAAAGTATAATTACTCAATCTTGTTTGAGTAAACTGATTTAATTCTAAATACCTCAGAACAAAGCTGTGTATTCAACGTTTTGGTTGTTTTACTCAAACAATTCCATTCACTGCAATGGAGAGAGGCACCATAAAACTGAATGGCAGTTGCAGTGTGTTCACTGATCTTCAGCGTTAAAACTTTCATTCTTTCTTTGCAAATACAGCTTGTTATTTCTTTTATAATGTTAGGCAGAATTATACCAAGTGCTTGTACAAAATGAGTATTTTTTTCATCTTTTGTTTTGACTCAACTGTACGCTTTTAGCATTTTCACTTCACACCAAGTGTGAGATTATTTGTGCAAAAAATGGGAAGAGATCTCTAGCTATGGAAGGGATAATGTGAAAGGCATAAATAGCAGCTAGTCTCTGCAGGTATGAACCTATTCTTATTTAAATCAATGGAAATTTCACTGCTGACTGCAGTGAACGCAGGATCAAGTACTCAACTCATTCTGAAAATCAATTAGATGCATTTTTAATAGGCTTTCATGCCTCTGAAAATCTGTTTATAAATTACTGATGGAAACCAATCGATTAGATATTGGAGTTCATTTTATTAAAATAAATTTCATAATACTGTGTAAAATTAAAGGAAATGCTTTAATTTACTGGTTATTTATCCCAAAAGATTAAGCTATACCCGGGACTGTCAAATCACCTTGTTTTATTTGCTGAAACGTGTAGTAGTCAACAAAATGCTGACGTGACTCTGCATATTTGAGGGTTTTTTTGTGCTGGGAAGAATCGTACTGGTATTAGGAAGCTGAGAGATTAGAAATTGTTATGTCAGGTATTGGATTGAAATACATTTTAAATAGACTTTTTGTATGGTACTGTAGAGGCTGAAAATTCTGAATCAGTGTCTGCTAAGAAAATGTTGGAAATGCTTTTAGAAGTTTATTAACCAATACTAAATTTGTCAGTTCAGTAATAGAGGATAACCCAATATGTAATCATTAAGGAAGACTAAGCAATTTTTAATGAAAAATACATGGCTTATTCTGATTTGGATTTCTTTTGAATCTTCCATTGTTCACAGGAAATTCAGTGATGGCTGAAGAGAACATGACACAAGCTGGCAGGTGGTACATCTTAAGGTTTGCATAAAGCTAATTTTTCCATTTCTCATGTCTTCATCTGCTGTCTTTCAGGCTCAATAATCTGTTTTCTTAAACTGCATCATTGTTAAATATTATATTGACTATGAGATCGTATCGTGTTGTATTATATATCATTACATTGTGCTGTATTTACCTAACGAACAGCATATTCTTTTGAAATCTTAGCTAGTTATATAGCTTTTATATATTTAAAATTATGTTAACATCCATTTAATGTAATTAAGATCCATTTTATTTGAGGTATAATAATACAATATGGTTATATAAATTACAATTATATAATGTAGGTAATATATCAGTACATGCATATAGTACGTATATTAACTTATAATTAATATCATAGAGATATTGAGCTTAGTATTAGTTATATTTCATAAATTCAGATAGTGAGTCAGGTCAAACGATGCTCTAAATACCTTATAACTTTAACAGAACCAGAGAGGAGACGAACTTGAGGTGGAATTTCAAACCCCAAAATTTTTACAAGTGGAGTTTGTGGAGTTATTGCATATTACTTATTTATAATTAAGAGGGGGACAAAGTAACAAATTTGAATGGAAATAAGGAGCTATTGCAACCGATAAATATTTAATAAAAACAGGTGTAGCTGTATATATTAGAAAATGTGATCCTTGAAAGCTAGCGAATGCTTTCTCTTCAAACTAAAAATGTGACTGTTAGTCTGAGAACAAGTACTGCTTTGGACTACAGGTAATTGTTTTGAAAAGTTATTTTAAGCTAATGAAAAGAAGGTCATACAGTAAAAGTGCCATTTCAACCATGTAAGTATAATAGAATCAGCTAATGCAGGAGTGCATTCTGGCAAGAATAAAAAAACATTGCAAAGCCTGATAGGGCCAGTATGGAATACAGAAATGTATCCAAGTGAGTAAACATCAAATGAAGGATTATCCCTACTTGTGAAGAATCCATTCCAGCAAGAATTTGAACCATGGCCTACTGCATTTGAAATTCGTAGGACTCCCTGGAGAGCTAGAAGAGATACTAAAGATTCTGTCATCAGTACGCCAAAGATCTCTGCAGTGTACTGTAGTGCACAAAAGCACATGTTCCTCACATTTCCCTTTTTAAAGGACTTCTTTCAGTGTACTAATCAGACCTTGGTGTTCTGAGTTTTTAAAAGTACAGCTAGGTTCTCTTTGCTGTTGCTTTGCATTTGTATATGAGAAAGAAGTTGATCTTCTAAATGTTCTAAAATAAGAACAAAAATATTGTGATATTCTGAAATGGCTTGAAAGGTAAACAGGAAGTTCTAAAATGCTATCAAATGTGCAAGCTTGCAATAGTAACGGTAACAACAGGAAAAGAGAGAGGATAAGCGTTTAAGGAGAAATACTTTATTCCATATTTAGCTTGAAGTAGGAAGGTATTGTCCAAAGCAATTCACAGAAAGATGAAGAGATTGTGAAACTGGGTGTCAGAAGATTGTGGAGGTGTGGAAGAAGAAATTTCTGAGGCCGCAGAATGAACATGTTGGGTATAAAGCACAACTGATTTTGTACTGAAGGGCCTTGCCAAAATGATAGTGCTAAAATATATTGATACAGGAACAAACTGAATATCTTGTATATGTCTCGAACAACTTCCAGAACACCACAGTAGAGCACTCTAGAGCAAAGAAATTATCCATGGATAATGATTTGAAGACAGAAAAGTTTTTATATATAATACATTTGTTAACATAGTATAGAAAATAGAAGGCACTGCTGAACAAGATAATAACAAATTGCATACTCTTAATAAGATTATTAACTATGTGAGTCAGATATGTCAATAGCATATGTGTGATACCTGCCACAAAAAAATGTTTGTACTTGAAGCCTTGAGCATAGTAATTTAAAATATATATACATATATTAACAGTTGTCAAAGATACAGGAGATAAATAAGCGAGGATAAAATAAGGAAATTATTATTTCTTTCAAAGTGACACTGGGGTATTACTATGGAGTTTAATTTTGTAGCTAAAATGAACACTAAGAACTATAATGACTTCAGCAGTCAATTATGGATGTTTAACAGTTCTGAAAAAGTCCTGGCATATCTCAAGTAGACACACATAAATGGACACATGCAAAGTCAACAATCCCCTTTAAAACTGTGGCCAAAAGCACAACTTTGTTTTACTTGGATACCTGTTTTTTTTTGGAAAAGGATGATATTATGAGATTCTGTCTCTGGACTGGAGAGGTAATGTGATCTGTAGGATCAATACTGTAAAAGACTTTGCAATTTTACTGGATTTTTTTAACGTTGTGTTTTGTATTTCTCCTGCCACACATTCAGATGGCAGGCTCACCATATGTCTTGTACTTATCATATGATCAGGAAACTTGTGGGATATACATATATTTTATTTTAGAAACACGGTTTTGAAGTTCTGTCTTAAATATCATTGCCTGATTGACTTTGCCAGTATAAAAAATGTGATTTTATCTAAGTCATCCTTTCCTTATCTTTTATTTGTAAGCCTTGTTTGCACTAAAAAGTATTTTTAACTAAATAAACTTCTAATTAAAACTTAAGTCAGTTTTAATTGAACAAACACAGATCCCTTTTACAGAATTCCTCAAGTTGCTTTAAGATATGTAATTTTAACTTAGGATATGGTTTGCATAAACATTTCTTTCACTGGTTCTCCTGGCTGAAGTAGGTCTCGCTGTGGGCACCCATCCTCACTCATATTCCTCTCCTAATTAGGCTAGTGGTTTGTGTCATCATGTGAAGAACATGATCAGAATTCCATTACATTCACCACATAACCCTGCTGACACATTACTGTGATGGAGGAAGAAGTTATGAGTCAGAAACAAGAGGCAGAAGGTCATGGAAGTTCTTCTGTCCGTGTGTATATTCTTACCTTATGCTCTCCTCAGAGCCGTCTCTTCTCCAGGCTGAACAACCCCAACTCTCTCAGCCTGTCCTCATATGGGAAGTGCTCCAGCCCTTTGAGCATCTTCGTAGCCCTCCTCTGGACCCGTGCCAAATCATCAGACATTCATATGTCCTGGTTGCCTTTTTTACTTTTACTACAAATAGAATACAAGGATGAGTCCTCTCAAACTGGCAGAAGCCAACCTATGCTTAAAAGTACACTAAAACCAGCTGAAGGGCACTTGTGCAGAATAGCACTCGGGCAGAAGGCTTTTAGCTTGTCTCATTATGCAGTAATTTTCCAATGTAGATACATCGTTCAACAAACTTCAGTTGGATTTTATTATACCTTTAAGGCATTAAATATTAATTACTGCCTTCCATTTAGAAGAACAGTCAGGTCCATCAGTGCAAACAAAATGATGGTGTGTAAAGCTGCCTTGATAGTTAAGAAAAAAATGTTTTTAACATTCAGTTTCTAAGTCAAGTTTGAAGTGAATAGTTGGGAAAAGATCTTGTTATGTAAAAAATAGACATGCTGGATTTACCCAGTATTTATAGAAACCCTCTGTGCCTTTATTTCAGAGGAAAAATGCAACTGCACTTCAATGTATCAAAATCTGTTTCAGAGTAAAATGCATGCTGAAATTCAGCCTATATCATTTATCTTAGAACTTTGGCAGTAAGCAAAAAATAATCTTAAATAATTATTTTGTCTTTGGATCAATAATCTTTAGATGCCCTTCTCAATACAATTGAGAAAAAAAAGAGAAAAAACCCAAATGTACCTTCAGGGACAGTGTCTTTAATTTTTTTTTTTTTTTAAGTAGCACTTCATAATAACTCTAACAGTTATATTTCATGGCTGCAGTTTAACTTTGAATGGAAACATTCAGGCTTCTGATAGTCCACTACCAATGCCAAGATCGCATAAAATTACTTATAATGTCAGCAGGAACTGTGAACAAGGGTGAGAGAGTGAACAGTGGCACTTCCAATGCAATTTCTTAAGGTTGTAAAGACAGTAATGGGGCAGGACATTCGGAACTAGGACCCTTCTTTATTATTTTCATCTGAAAATCTAAGATGTCAGTTAGCTACAACAGTGTTTGAACTCCTCTTTCTATAGAAGTTGGTGATAAAACAACGAGCAAAGTATGTTTTTTACAGTATATATACTGTAGTGCATGTATGTATGTAGATATCTACATACACTCACACATGCACACTCAGTAGTCAAGGCACTTCCTTTTCAGAAAAAACTTCTGTCTACAGAATTATGCAATTTCTAATCTATTTATGTAGTAAAAAAACATTGTGCTTCCAGGAAGAGGACTAGAGCTCCCTAGCTATGAAAGCCAGCTACCTGTGCATTTCAACAGTTGCATAAGCAGTTGGAGGTGATTTACTAGGCCACTATTAGATGTATAATTTAATCGTCCAAAATAAAAGAAAATTTAACGTTTGGCAAAAATAATAGATCTAGCATGTTCTATGTTTGTAGATAACTTTTTTTAAAGTGTTAAAGTTATTCCATAAATTTTGGGTCATGACATATGGTAGGCTTGAATGCTGGCATTGAGATATCTTAAATTACCTGCTGCCTGGCGCAAAACCTGCTGTTTGTGTATGCTTGCGTGGTGTGTAGCCTACTGTGAGAGTTTTACTAATGGCACAGCAGAAGCTATTTTGAAAGATTCAAAGTTCAGAATGTATGTCTATCTCCTACAAAGCACCTAGCATCAGCTGGCCGTGTGCATATATGTTTGTTCATGTACGTGCCTGCACTCTGTGATAGTTCTTTCATTCTAAAAGATATCTAAACTCAAAGCAGGTAAGGAGAGTTCCTTCCTTTAGCTACTCTTCCCAGGAATGCATAAGTTAAAAGCCTCAGGTATGCAACACTGTATACAGTGTAAAGCCCTCCAATTTTCCTTTTCAAATAACTTGTACTGCTGCGTCTCTAGATCAACAAAAAGTGGAAAATTTCTCCTACCAAAAAGCTTATATGAGCCAAGGGAAATATTTTGCTAAAGGGCTGTGGAGCCTTGCTATATATATATTAAAAAAAAAAACAACAAAAAAAACCCCAAAAAAACAAAATTGGAAAAGGAAAAAAAAGTGTGATATTTCCCTACAGTCGAGGAATTATTGGACTATATGACTTCACTTACATTTGTGCTTTTTCTCTCTTCATATTTTGTATTGATAGTTTGCTTGCTCATGAAGTACAGTCATGTTTGAGGAGCTTATATCCATAAACTTTTAAGTAAATCAGTTTCTTTAGGTCAATATTTAGAGTGTACGACTAAGGTCAGACTTTAATTTCTTGTCTATTATAGATACAAGACAGCCTCAAATGCAGAGGAAGTGAAGTAGTCCTGCACTTGCATCACAATGACCCCATGCAATGTTGCGGGTGTGGGGAAGTGTGGCTGGAAAGCTGCCTGGTGGAAAGAGACCTAGGGATGTTAGTTGACAGCTGGCTGAATATGAGCCAGCAGTGTGCCCAAGTGGCCCAGAAGGCCGATGACATCTTGGCTGGTATCAAAAATGGTGTGGCCAGCAGGAGCAGGGAAGTGATCGTGCCCTTGTACTCAGCACTAGTGAGGCTGCACTTTGAATACCGTGTTCAGTTCTGGCCCCTCACTACAAGAAGGACATGGAGGTGCTGGAGTATGTCCAGAGAAGTGCAACAAAGTTGGTGAAGGGGCTGGAGTCTTACGAGGAGCAGCTGAGGGAACTGGGGCAGTTCAATCTGGAGAAAAAGAGACTGAGGGGAGACCTTATTGCTCTCTACAACTGCCTGAAAGATGGTTGTAGTGAGAAGGGTGCTGGTCTCTTCTTCGAACTAACAAGCGGCGAGACAAGAGGAAATGGCCTTAAGCTCTGCCGGGGCAGGTTTAGACTGGATGACAGGAAAAATTTCTTCATGGAAAGAGTAGTCAGTATTGGAACAGGCTGCCCAGGGAAGTAGTTGAGTCAGCATCTTCAAAGGTATTTAGAAGATGTACAGACACAGTGCTTGGGGACTGTGGTTTAGTGGTGGACTATGCAGTGCTGGGTTTGCGATTGGACCTGATGATCTTAAAGGTCTTTTCCAACCTAAATGATTCTATGATTCTAGAGACCATCTGACTTAGAGATAAAAAGCTGAATTTTGTTGAATTGCATATAGTTATAATTTTATAGACACCCTAGAATTTGGTAGGTTAGTCAGCACCGAGTATTTATCACCGTAGAGCATGTTCTAGAAAACTTCTGATTCTGTCTTTTTTGCTGCCTGAATTTTATATTATAGAATAAGTTTATTGTAATATGTTGGTAGAGTTTTTGTAATTGCAGTTTCATTGAAAGTCCACTTGTGGAAAAATCTTAATACTTGGAAACCTCAGTCTAAAAGGTTGTACCTGCCTTGCTCTCTGTATATTTTCTCTAATGCTCTATAGTACATTTACTATTACTTATGGTGTAAGATGTTCCTACAACTTTTGATCATCAGTTTGCTTTGGAATTGTAAAGCAATCATGTTACTCCAAACCAGTGTTTATCTCAGAGAGCAGCAGTCTCTGAAATGGAGAGGCAACTGTAAAAGTTGCCTGTTTACTTTTCTTCACTTCGTTGTCCTTCCACGTCACTCTGAATTATCCAGAGACCACCTGCCTATGTACATATAGGGTTGCGTTTGCATATTGCATGGGTGCTTCAGCTCTGAGTCTTTTTCATAGCAAACATTTTTGATAAAAACCCATATTGTGATTTAACCTGAGCAACTAAGCAACACGCAGCTGCTTGCTCACCTCCACCTCCCTGCTGGTGGGATGGGGACAAGCATGAAAAGAAAGTAAAACTTTTGGGTTGAGATAAATGCAGTTTAATAGGACAGTAAAAGGGGGGAGATGATGATGATGATAATGATAACAATGACAACAATAATAACAATAATAATAATAATAAATGCAAAACAAGTGATGCCCAGTACCATTGCTCACCACCCAATGACTTATGCCCAGCCCGTCCCCAAGCAGTGATCACCCTCCCCAGCCAGTATATTAAGCCCCCCAGTTCACACACTGCGCATGTCATTATATGGCATGGAAGATCCCGTTGGCCAGCTTGGGTCGTCTGTTCTGGTTCTGTCTCCTCCCAGCTTCGCATGCATCACCCCACTGGCAGAGCATGGGAAGCTGAAAAAAAACACTGCTTAGCAGCAACTGAAAACACAAGTGTCTTATCAACATTATTCTCACAGTAAATCCAAAACATAGCGCTATACCAGCTAAGGGGAAGAAAATTAACTCTATTGCAGCTGAAACCAGGACAATCCATTAAGTCACAATGAGCAGATAAGCTTGTTTTGTGAGACTATCATGCTTGTACCTTTGAGTCATGGAGCATTAAAAATTAATAACATTTTCCAAGCATCTCTGAGAGATGAATATTTGTTCAGTGGTGCAGAAATCTAAGTGTTTCAAATACAGAAGGAAATACACCCAAATTGAGTATGTCAGGAAATACATATGGAACCACAAACTGCAGTGGTTTATCTCTGCTGCCCATTTTGTGTGTCTACCAGAAACTGGACCAGCTCCTCAGTCCAGGTCTGAATACTCCCTTGAACGTGGCAGTGGGCAAAGCTAGACCTGCTGGCAGACCACTGCTACAGCCAGGCAGAGAAGGAGGAAAATGAGACAGTCTAGCCATCAAGAGCCACTTGGTGAGTTGTCAAATGAAACTCTGTCACAATAAAGTCTCTTGCCAGAGATAGGATATGTTGGTCATACAAAGCAAAACTGAGTGTCCTAAAACTGATATGGAATAATCTGGTTAACTAGTGGCATTTACATAATTAATTGATATAGCATAATTTGACATCTCTAAATTTCTGGTTGTACAGATGACTAACACAGATGACAATGGTGGTGGAAAAAGGCATTATGTACTGTTATAAACTCATGTTTACCTTCCAGTTTTTTTACCAGGTGTGAAACAACACACAGTAATATTCTTGAAAATATCTTTGCCATATGTACTTACTTATATTTTATTATTAAGTACAGGAGCAATGTGCTCTTTATTTTGCAAAAATAGCTCAATAAGACTCAGTTAATAAAGCAGCAGTCTGGAAAGCTGGGAAGCTGCCAGCAAGACTTCTGTTTTTTCTGCTTGAAATCCAGTTTACGTGTATATTTAAGAGTTCTGGCAAATTTTACGGTATTTTATAGGAAAGTGGTATGTTTCTAACTAGTTTGCACTGATGTGGTGTCCCATACAGTGTTTCCTTTCATTGGCACTTTTTCCTTTCCTTTCAGAAAGGCTTTCCTGGTTATATTGCTAACTGTAATCGTGGCTGGTTGGTTGTGTCTGAAAAATCTCGTCATACAGATTGTGGTAGGTAGACATAAGATCCGATGTTCTGTTTTTTGGATGAGTCTGATGAATTGTCTTTCATCTTCGTGATGTCACCTCCCTGACTGGTACTGCAAGTGTAGAAAAGAATTGAGGCAAAGAAGTGCTGCCAGCTGCCAGCAGTTTTATCTCAGTCCTGCACTGAACAATGCGAATTAATGAATTGGCCAAAAGAACTACTGGAAAGAAACTAACCTGCTACCCTGCTACAAAAGTCAGTTTTATTCCAAATCTTTACAAACCTAAGAAAGACTGTATTTTTCAGCTGAAATTGTGAAAATTTATGCGCATGCATGTATCTCAAAGAAGATAGCTTTATAACACATAAGGATAGCGTTATATTGACTTTTACAGGAATAAATATGAAGTTGCTTTACCTCTGCATGGAGCCTGCTGGACTCTCTTGGAACATAATGAATCTGGTGACAGTTTGAGCTAGCAGGGACAACCCCAACCTTGAGCTACAAAAGGTTTTAGCTTGGTTATTGCCCTGTTTAAGAGTGTAAAGTAATCCTCCTCTGTGTAGTCAATTTTGTGAGGTGGGGTCTTTAATTTTGGACAGAAAAATGAGCATTTTTTTCGTTTCAGTGCACCCTTTTGATATGCAGACACCCATATTTTGATATTGAGTTATCTTGGTCATAATTATAAGTATCTATATAGAAGGAAAACAACTGATAGTAGAGGATTCTTTAGTTACCAGATAAAAGCATAAGATCCAATGACTGAAAGCTAAACATAGATAAATGAAAAATATTAATTATGTACTTAAAAAAAATTGATTCATAAGAATTTGGAACAATGTATCTAGGGTAGCAGGAATATTCTATCATCTAAGTTTTTTAATTGCCATTTATTTTCTGTATACCTGAGGCACAATTTCTGAGCTGATATGGGAATTATTGATAACAGGCCTACAACCTGTGATTTGTAGAAGGTCAGAATAGTTCACAGGAGCTGGAATTCATACTCTTTGAACTTCCTGGTAAGACTTCTTGCCCTGAATTTAATCATTAAAATTCTATCTCACTAGTTTAATATCTCATGAGTTTAATGTCAGGATAAACTATTCCCCATGCAACTAACTGAAAGAAAAAGGAATGATGGGAATTCTTACCCATTTTTCTATTACATATATCCTGTTCAGGAACTCCAGAATATTTACCTCAGTAACATGATACCGACTTAGAATTACTAGATTTAAACTATGAGACCAAGTAGGAAATTTTTATTTCTGTTTAGTTACTGAATAAATATGGCATTTAATTTTATTTATTCCATGTATAGCATTTAATTGGAAAAATTACTGAAATTTTGCTAAAAGATCTGTTAATAGTTACATTTGAAAACCTACACTGTTAGTGCTAAACTTCCTCAAACTGCCTTCCGTCCTCAGTATTTATTGTCTGCTCACTGTGGAGTCTTGCTTTGCTTGTGAAATTCCCTACGTTGTCATGCAAACTTATCTCAGCATCTCAAAATGTTGCATTTTCCATAGGTAATGTAGGTTAACAAAAGACAACAGTCTGACTGTAAATGATTTCCTGTAGCACAATCTGCCTTACAAGCAAAAATCTTAACCCCGGTTTTAACGTTCAGCGCATGTAATCCAAAATCAAAGAATGCACCAAGGAATATACAGACAATGAATTGCTACAATAACTGTAATGGTGCACAGTTCTACAATCACCCTTTTCTCTCTGCTGAAGGACCTTGCATAGAAGACAAATCTCCACCTGGTGAATTCTAATGACAGTTTCTCTTAATTACACGTATGTTACAAGATGCACTATGGTCATCTCTATATAAAAGCAGTATATTGCCTCCATTATAATTGGACATCTGCATTAAGCCACAAATAGTTTCTTTGCTTGTATCTGTGTTCCTGGCTCTGGGCCAGTAGCTTTCCTGCCTTTTATTAGTTGCAGCATAATCTAAAATAGAGGCCGAATAAAATAATTGACCAAGAATATAGCTTCAGATAATATTGTCTACGTGCCCCACTGTCTTTCCCTTTTCTGTCTCTCCCTAGGGGAAGAGCAGTTACCTTCCTTATGCTAAATCCAGTTCCCATCCACAGCAATCATGTAAATCTTGGCATCAGTCTCACAGCAGAATAAAAAGTCCAATCAGCAGGAAACTTCCACATAAGAGCAACAGGCAGCCCCAGGAGAAAAAAAACCAAAACAACAAAAAATATCCTCTCAAACTCTTCCATCTATTTTCTCTCAAAAATAAAGTGTTCTACTCGTTAGAAACACTCAGGTTTTCTTGTGATTTTTAAGATAATATGCCTTCAAAGAATAATGACACATTGTTCAGCAAGCTTGCCAGCTTTTCAAAGCCTTTTATTTCAAAGCTGCTTTCCAAATAAACAAATCTATAAAGAGAATAAATTGAACTATCTGCTTTTCCTAGAGGTTTGCATAGAGGCTACACAAGCTGTCTTCTCTCAGAATGGGTCAGACTGCAAATTATAGATTTAAAGTAACCAAAAAATTGTTGGATGTAGCTGGTGGAATGGATTTTACGTATTTTATGTACAGACTAACTCTAAAGCCACAAAAGATGTTTTTAATTGAAAATGCAACATGTTAGATCAAAACCCCAAGCAATCCTTTATTATTCATAAATTCAAAAATATTCAAAAATATTACTAGTAATATGATTAGGGGCATTTTAAATGTTTAGAGGCAAAGGAAGACTAAGTATAATACAAATAACTATCATATAAACTGTTGACAAGATAAAAAAACTTAAAATGTGGTTTGTAATATAACCTGAATTTGTACATATTGGACTCGTATACAACATGTCTTTGTATCCAATTATTACATTCCACAAGAGCTTGCTTCAGAGTGAATAAGTCTTTTAAGGCATTAGGAGGAACTGTCTTTTTCACACTAAACTGCCTTGCCCTCTGCAAAATGAGAGAATGATTACCAGAGTTGTAAAACAGAGAAAAAGTACTCAGAGATATAAAGATTTTGTTTGCTAGAGCAGAGATTTAGGGAATACAGCGTTAGAAATAAAACATCCTTAAAAGAACTGGAGAATGGAGATTGTAATAAGAAATGTTATTTAGTGAATGGAACACATATAACTCAGTGGCTTGGAAAGCTTAATGTTAGTAAGTGCAAAATAATGCAATTTGAAGGGAAAATATGAACCATATAATCATAGAATCATTTAGGTTGGAAAAGACCTTTAAGATCATCAAGTCCAACCATTAACCTAACACTGCCAAGTTCACCACTAAACCATATCCCAGAGCACCTCATCTACCCATCTTTTAAATACCTCCACGGATGGTGACTCAACTCCTTCCCTGGGCAGCCTCTGCCAGTGCCAAATAACCCTTTCAGTGAAGTAATATTTCCTAATATCCAATCTTAACCTCCCCTGCCGTAATGTGAGGCTGTTTCCTCTTGTCCTATCACTTGTCACCTGGGAAATGAGACTGACACTGAACTTGCTACAACCTCCTTTCAGGTAGTTGTGGAAAGGGATAAGGTTTCCCCTCAGTCTCCTTTTCTGCACCCTACTCAGTTCCCTCAGCTGCTCCTCATAAGACTTGTTCTCCATCCCCTTCACCAGCTCTGTCGCTTTTCTCTGGACACGCTCCAGCACCTCAATGTCTTTCTTGTAGTGGAGGGCCCAAAACTGTATTCAAACACAGTATTCAAAGTGTGGCCTCACCAGTGCCGAGTACAGGGTCACAATCACTTGCCTGGTCCTGCTGGCCACACTGTTTCTGATATAGTGTATAACCAAAAGCAGTATTTGGCTCAAAGAAATTGCATTCAGACCTAAGCACTGCTATCCTATCCTCAAATGAACAAGAGAAGGTTTACAGGCAGGCAGCCATTCCCACATAATAGTGTTACTCTGCTTTGAAAAAAGGTATCTTTAAGTAAGAGTTGCTTCCAGAGCTTTCAGTGGACTTCAGATACGGTGGAGTTCAATGTTATTTCGATCTCTGACTGTATCTGTACTCTGTTTGTCCCTGTTCTATGAATTCAAATATTCTGGCACAGAATTACATACAGTGCTCATTTTGATTTCTTTCTTGGCAAGCTTACACCATCATCAGGGAGATTTGCATACTCTGTTTGAGGCTCCTTGGAATTTTCAGTTGTTACTCAGGCACTAACGCAGAAATGAATGTAGAAACATAGTTTGAGCAGTTCACAGCAATGCCCAGGTCTCCTTCCTAGGTGAAGAGCTGATTACAATCCTGTGAAGAGCTAGACATTTATTTGCTAGCGCTTGTCCTTCTGGGGGACTCGAACCTATCATATGTCTGCTGGAAATACAACACAGTGCCCTGTTTACATCAGTGCTCCCTCTGTTACTAACACCATAAAATCGCTGCCACAATTAGCTATAGGAGACAAAATATCTTACAGTATAGCTTGACAACAGGTAAGAAATTCAGGTCAAGAAGTAGCACTAGTGTACCATGTACAAAATAGCTTTCAGTAGTACTAAAACTTGTATGTTCCATGGAATATGTCAGAAATCACGCTTACAAAGTCAGTACCTACAAATGGAGTAAATCAGGCACAGAACCTCTTAGCATGTATCAGAGGGAGAACTTTATTTTCTGGTTATTTGAAATCGGCACTAATGTTCAATTTTTCAGGGTAAAATTTTATGTGAGACTGCAAGATCAAATGGCTAAAGTACTGAAAGTTCACGATTTTATTCTGATTCTTGCTACTGTCATATCTTATATATGAGCTTATCCCTAAACTTCCATGCTCTTAAGTTCTCTTTGTTGCATCTTTCAATGAAGCTTGTACTCACACAGGAGTTAAAAATAGAGTTTGAGTCTGAAGTAGTGCACAAGGAAGAATGATTTCCAACATCAGAGATGATTACTGCATTTTAAGTGGGCCCTTTAAAAGAATATAAACCTAAATATATAAATTTTGACATAACTGTGTGTTTTATGTCTACCAACTGTGTAATTTTATTTTAAGGCAGATGACTCATCATATTGTATCATCTAAAGCAATGATAGATGAGCATCTGCCAAAGGCCGTTTTGGTAGTGCTTGCCACCTAGTGGATTACTGCTTAGATACACATATGAGAAGAATCATCTACTACAAAAATGTTGGAAAACGTGCTTATTAATCATAGTATTTACTAATATCCTGTAGACACTGAATACCACTAGATGGAAATCTTTTTGTTGGAATGAAATGCACGTGAAAATGGAAATGAAAATTGTGAACATTTTCACAAATTTTATCCATTTTCTGATAGCTCTGTTAATAGCTACTGCTGACTTGGCAAAAGATTGAATTTGAGAACCAGCAAGCAGTCAATATACATGGCCATGGACTCAACTGTAAACTCAAGCCTAAGCTAATATACTTTGTTTGGTAGTCTATGATCACCATATCTGGCAAACAAAAGTGAGCTCATTGATTCATAGAAGTTGTTTCTACTTCTTCTATTAGTTAACTGTGGTCTTCTCATTTTAGTTACAACAAGATTTCTGGTACATGTACAGTAGATTTTCTCAGTTTTACCTGCTCCCTTCTGTCAGCCTCATTGCTTGGAATTAATTTTTTTTGACCCGGATTTCAGTCTCTTCCTGTACAGTAATTTACCCCTCATTGCTGCCCATGAGTCTTATAGAGATCAAGTGTTGCCCACACTGTAACGTCATGCAAAAATCTGTGTGTAAATTACAAAGGTTCCATCAATTACTTATAAAAAACATTTTTCAGCACAAACGCAGTCCTGCCAAAATTTTGAGTCCCCTCTTTCAAGTGTGAATACAATTGAGCTTTTATTGAATTTCGTAATCATCAACGTATTGAAAAAATATGGACTGTTTTACCAGAACTTCCCCCCAAAACTCCAGCCTACAGGAGACAGTAAAGAGAAGTTATGAGCAACAGGGAATTGTCAGGTTGGAACACGGGAAGTTTTCAGCTATACTAGTGGTTGTAACAGTACTTTTTACTCTTCTATGATGATGTTGGAAAGTTTGAGCCCACAGCTATATGATGTTCGGGAATAATCAGTTAATGCTTTACACTTGGAAGAGTTTCCAATTAATATTACTGAGCTCAAGAACATAACTTATTTCTTACTTGTTAGAGATATGTTCATATAGCTAGTTTTGCCATTTATAACATTTTATGATCAATAACCTATCGATAAGTAACTTGATGTACAGATGTTAAATCTGGGTCAGAAGATTCCATGGTGTCAAAACTTTTGCTCTGTGTTCCCTTTGGCTGTTATTTATCTGAAGGTATTTGTATTTTGCAGTGTCATACATCAGAATTTATGATCTTCCCCTATTTGCTGTGGCAGTGTCATGACTGAGGATAGTTTTGGATTTTTTTCACTTCTAACAACTAATAATTTCTATTATGATCAGAAGGTGAAATACAGATTCTTTCTTTATACAGTGAATCTAATTTTCTGCTAACAGCAGTTTCTATTGTGATCAGAAAGGGAAATAAAGATTCTTTCTTTATACACTGAATTCCTTAACTTTCTTCTATATAATGATTATCCTTCTAATACTACAGAGTACATAAATTTCATCAGAATTATTGTCAGGAATACATGGAATTAAGAAATATTTAAGAAATTTTGTACAACTATCTTCCCGTTTTCAAAAAAAGTAATCATAACACTAATTTGATCTTTTTCCAGACTTGGAAAGTTGTATTTTAGTACCATAATACAAATCTGCACTCAATGGTATCATAAGCCTGAAAAATCATTTTTATTAAGATACAAAAAAGAATAAGGAAAATAGACATTGTAATTAAACATTTGCTTTCATCTATAAATGGGTATTGTGAGTAACAAAACAATAAAATTGAGTCTTTAAGTACTTGTGAACAGTTAGAAACAGAGGAAGGAATTTTCCGGAAGAGAAGCAAAAGAGTATTCTGAAATAGAAATATTTGGCAATATCTTTTAATCTCTCAATAAAATATCAATGTAAACAAGTAATCCATATCTACAATATCATATGCAATCTTCTTGGTTACATGTAGTAAGAAGCATACATGTAATTACTGTACATTCAATTTTACAATCTAATTTGCACCCTCATTTCTCAGTTTAATTAATGCTGGAAAAAAACACTGTTCTGCTTCTGTGCGCAGCACGGTATGGCAGCATGTAAATATATTTTAATTTTTTTTTCCAGGCATCTTAAAAAAATAGCATGTTTATTGTTAGATTTTTCAACAGGTTCCTATGTTTTTATAGGAATCCAAATTTGGAATGTAAGCTCTACAATCATGTTACTGTAAAAACAACAGCAATGAAGATTTCTAAACATGCAGAAAAACCCTGATAAAAAGCTAGAGTTCTACCTTCCGTTTATATCTTTGAAAATATACCTTTTTATTTTCTGTGTTGCTGCTGTTACAGATAAATACAGGTAAGAAAAGTTGCATGAAAGGAAAGTTAATGGAAGCCCACTTTGAGAAGCAGCTTCAGGAACACTTTTTCCCGAGAAAAATACTCTCCAAAGTCCTATGTATTTTTATTTAGCACTTGAACTAACCTCATACCATGTAAGGATACAGAAAGACCTTTTTAATCAGACCAGAACAGAAGCCAAAAGTCTATAGCGTGTTGAGTCTGTTTTAAATTGCACACACTAAGGCTGAGCAAGGTTTAGAAGTTCATCACCACTGCATCTCATAGGGATCTTCCAAAGACTGGAGCAGCCAGAAGCCTACAGTTTATACACATGAGATATCATTGTTTATGATAATTTCCCAGAATGGAATCGCCCAGCTCTCATCAAGTTTCTACTATCACATTTAACCTCAACCTCTGTCCCCCAAAATAGTCTGGCAGAATACCCTCAAAAAGTTACTAATCATTAATTTTCAATTAGTTTTATATAAGCGAAGAAATGCCACCATTCTTTTTCCAAGTCTTATTACTCTTTGAACAGTGCATGGAATAAAACAGAAAACAGAAGGCATCCTGGTTACTGCAGCTTAACTTCAGCAGAGAATATCATCATTCACCTAAAAACTGTTGATTTCAGTACATCCCAATCAGTCTTGTAACAAAAGAAATCACTAATTTTTTGTTTTCTTATATACTGTACAGTTAAGAGTTTCTTCCAGAACAATCTTTAGACGCACGCTTTTATTAGATGACTATACAAGGATCGAATGAGCTAATTTTCACAAGTAGATGAGACACAGTAAGAGGCCAATACATACCAACTTAAAATGCTATTGTCTGTGTCAGTGCAGTATAGAAAGTTAGTGCAGTAAATTACTAGAACAGTTGAATTCATTTATTCACTTCACCTGTTACACTTCAAACGTGTTAATAAAGCATCTCTCACAAAGACTAACTGTGCATCCATCAGCCATCAGACATGTACTGATTTCAAAAAAAGCTGACTAGTTGAGCAGAACATGAGATCAGAAGATGACAGCACAGTTTAGTGTTCTCCTTAAGCTACTGTGAATCCCTCTTCCTACTTATTATGTTCAATATATAAATTTGTAATAGCATGCATAACATAATCATGTTGTGTCAGCTGAGCACTGATGTCATGTAAAACAAGTTCTTTTTTCTCTCAGAAAGCTGCTATCAGTACCACTTGGATTTTATGCTGAAGAGGTGCAGAACAATTTTAGAGAAGACAATTGCCTGGAACTTGAAAAACAGGGGGAAAGCAGTCTGAGCCATTGCACACAGTGGGACTGGAGGAGTGCTCGCACTATAAGATAGTATTCCTTTTGCCATACCTGAATTCTACACTAAGGCATTTAAAGGCAGGTATTTTCTCACATGGCACAATACACTGATGCTAGGTTGGTCCCGTCATTCACAAACACATCTGAGCAAAAACATGTAACCCTGGGATGTAGTCCTGTACCAAATGGTACAGCAGAAAAGTTTATCAAATAATTTACTCTGCTAGCTTTCTATACTGCATTCACCAAGTAATTAAATGCGATTACAAATCAAATAAAGGGAACTGAGGTGCTTCTTGCTGGAGATGATCCAAAATAACTCATGACCAAAATTGTTTGTGATAATGCAACATTGAACTACAAAAATTGCATATTTGCTAAAATTTAATGTGTTTAAACATTTTAAAAAGCTCAAGTAGATAAAAAATTATGTAGTCTTAGAAAAATAGGAAATTATATAGTGTCTGAAACTGTCCATATTTTAACATCGACAGTGGTAAATTTGGACTTGTAGTCAGCTCTGCAGCTTTTACAAGAGATAATAATAGAAAGGCTTATAATTTTGCACATGTGCAATCAAAATAATCTACTATAATTACTTTTCTATATTAGTAAAAATATATTGTTTATATCTGTGAAAGTAATGAATGAGCATAATACATTAATACTCTGATTACTAGAAAGAGCTATAGAAGTAAAGTGCTAGTAGAGACTCAAACTGCATTAACACCTTAATTTCAAATTAAAAAAAAGTCATAGTACAGTTTATATAGTTCACTTACAAACTGAAGTATGTCTTCATGCTCATGATGATAATGACTTTGACACAAGTGTGGAGATACAAAAATTGCCTTTCAGTTAATGAGTAGAATTTTAAACAGACCAGCAAAGCTCAGCTGTTTCTCAGATGAAGCACTTTTCACTTCAAGATCTTTACTTCTGTGAGACTGCTGGCAGTCTTCTCTGGTTTCTAACATCCTAATTTTGAGTCTAGTGCCACAAATCAATAGAACTGTGCAATCAAATTAAGATAGGAAAATGCTGCCTTCTGGGATAAAAGGAAGGCTTGGTTTAAGTGTATCCATAGTTTTCCAAATAAGATAAATTCTGCATTTGGATGTCTTACAATTTCCTTAGATTTCAGTAATGATCATACATAATGCAAAGCCAAATGTTGTCTGTATACAATATATCAGGTAGAGTTGGTTAAAAAAGTCAACAGATATTCTCTGGTTAAACAAAAAAGTTTCTAAAGGAAAGATAACATTTAATGATGTGATCTCAAATCCAATAGGTCTTAGCAGCTGGTGAGGGGGTTAATCAGCTTGGGAAATCAGAGCTTTAAAAGAGTGAACATTACCAGAAAAAGTATGTGTGACCAACTAAATTTTGCGGTCTGCTGTACTTCATGACTCCTATTCATAACCTGCAAAATCACTCAGAGCAAAATATAGTCTCAATCTTGTTAACTTTTCATAAAATAAACATTAAATTAAGGAGTGATATGGAAAACATCTCCCAATTATGTGATTTTCCCATTATCCGATGTCATTCACACTCTCATTTTTTAAATAAGAAACTGAGCATGAACCAATATAATGTTTGAGACTTATGAGAATTTAAATTCTTACGCAGAAAACTCAAGTACCATAGTGAAAATAAAACCCCAATCTATTTATATATCAATATAAATAAATTGGAAGGACCTGGGGGGGACTGGCAGTATAATGGTACCATTATCCTGTCTATTTGCTTTACATAGTTGATCGTTGGCCTGCTTCATCAAATTTGAGGTTCTGTTTTCTGGCTGCTTCACTGTTGATCCTCAGATCAGATTTATCTGCATTACTGCCATCTGTCATCGTGGATTCTTCTTCTGTGCCTTCTGGAGTCTCTCCAATGGACTGCAGAATTTTAGCGTTGTCTTCTGGGGGACGCTTCCACTGGGACCTGCTTGCCATCCACAAAATTAGTGCACCAAAGATGACAAGCAGAATACCAAGACAGTTGACAAAAGTTGCCTCTGGTGGTAATGCACTATAATCAGGATTGCTCCTTTGGAAGGGGGGAAAAAAAAAGTCAGTTGTTTTAAAGACAATCCTGATCTAAAAAGAGCAGTCTTCTGCTAGATAGGAGGTCTTTTTGTAACAAAATAGTGTCCCAGTACTAGATGGTTACTATTCCGCACAAAAGGAAATACCATTTGCAATGAATAACCTTAATAAACAAGTGAAAAAAATACTTACAATGAAAATAAAAGCTTTTCTGTGATTCCCATTAGAGCTGCTCCAATCACTGCTGCAAAGATGGTGAGACCCGAATAAACGTGAATTGGCATGAGAGCTGCTCGGAGAGGAACTGGAGCAAAGGGGAGCAGAAAGACAGCGAAACCCAAGAAAAGCTAAACACAAAACAGATTCATAGTTAAAGCTACGTGGGAAACAACCTGCACTTCTCAAGCATAATGGAAATAATCATAAAAATTCGATCTTGAGATGTCTTCAGGCACAAATTTGAAAAGAATTGGCATTTTTATTTCTGAATTTTTTCCCTTCACGACCAAAACAATGATTCCATATTAGCACCTGGGAAGCAGATATGAAATATCTTATAAATAATCTCACCTAATGTCAGTGTGCAAACGTATTGGTAATGCTAAAACTACAACCAAACTAACTTGTATTGGAAATACAAGTTTTCAATGTCACTAATTCAGTAACATACTAAAGGTCTAAGTAGCTACATTTTTAGGTTCCTTCAAGTACTGTTGTCTGCTTCTGTTACAGATTTACACATACTGAAGCTCAGAAGGTAGTCTAACCTTCTGACTTGGGTAGACTAAATACTTTCACCTTGTCAGAGTTTTGGTTGAATTTAAGCATGTGTCTTTACAAGGGCAATGGTCTGGATCTCAATTTATCAATCAGTTGGCATTTACAGAGTGAAGATGTGTGGGGGTGGTGTGAAGTTACTCTGGGAACAAGAGTCCTCCCACTACCGCTAATTTTGTGATGGAAGATAACCCATCATCTCACATAGTTTCAGTCACAGGCTTGCCCTGTCCTATTGAGGTTGCATCCCTTCATTATAGTTCGTTCTACTGTTATTCACCTCTGCTGCTGAATTAGAAACACTGCATGAATTTGTATTTAATCCTGCTTCAACTTCCAGTCTTAGTCCTTGTTTTGTCTTTCCATGCTGGATTAAAGAGCCTGGTATTTTCTCCCTGGGAAGCTTTTTAATACACCATAATCAAGAAATCTCTTAATCTTCTTTAGACCTGATAAACAGTTGGAGCTTTTTAAGTTTTTCACTGGAAGACAGTTCTTCCAGCTCTCAAGTTAATTTTCCAGATTTTGTTTGCTTTTCTTTATGTACATTTTTAATACTTCAAAAAAATTATTGTATAGTATTTCATATTAGTTTCATATTAGTTTTCATATTGTATAGTATTTCATACTAGTTTCATATTAGTTTTGCCATACCATATTTGGAGGTTAAGATAATTTCTTACTAGAGCATTTATTTTTCCTACTGTCACAGCACCATGAGAACTCATTTTGAGCTTCGTGTCATCTTTCAGTACTTCTTTCCAGAGTCACTGCTTTCCAAGAGACAGTCTCTGTTTTACATTTCTGCCCCACTCTTAAATCCATGTCCTTGTGCTGATTTGGCTTAAATACAATACATTTACACTACTGTTCCTGTAGGTACAGTACTATGTGAGCATCCACCTACAATTTATTTCTCAGTTCTGAGATGGACATGCCATTTTTGGCAAATGCCAAGTGTCTTCTCTATTAACAGAGACAGTACTTCATGACTATTTTTTAGCAATAATGCTCTATCGCTTAACACCATCCATCTCTGACTGGAGACTTACATCCCAGCTTGGAGAGAGTAAGACCATAGTTCTATTGATGAGGCAGGCAAGGCATTAAGTGCCATTGATGATGTTTATAGTAGCAAAATGAAAAGAAGAATTAAGATCCTATTCACTATTCTTTATCTTAACTGTCAGAATACATGCTAACACTCAGTAAAGTGGCAGCACAAACTTCCCTGAAATAACTACACTATCAAGACAAGGAAAGCCTTAACATTATTCGCTCTTATTCATAAGCTGTTGATCAACTGTAAAGAATATCCTCAACAATGCTGCAATATGCTTTCTTTTTTTCTAAGCGTTTAAAACACAATTTCAAGTCTGTCCTGTACCTTCTAGCCTGAGCAGTGAAGGATAGAAGTCCAAAACTCAAATCCCTCAGCAGGGGATTTTCAGTGCTTGAACATGAGAAAATTCTCATTATTTAGTTCTTAGTGTTTTGGGAAAAAAAATAAGAATCACAATTTGAGGGAACAAAATTAATTTCCTTAGTGGAATAACACAATATAGGGAATTCAGTATGTATATGCAGAAACATCATACCTGTATGTGTACGCTAAATGTCAGGGCATGCCTGCCTTTCTTCTATGCCAAATGCAAAATACACTAAGTTAGCTCATTTTAGATTCTGATAACTCTAATTGTCTGCCAGCAGGAGCAGTTAAAAGCATGCACATGAACATTTATCAGAGTCTTGCTGATTCAGGAGAACTGTTTAGCCAGCAGTAGCTCGTGCATATGTCAGATCCTTTAGATCTGCACTGCTCCCTGCTGCACTTGTTCTGCTGATAAACAAAAGCCTTGGGGCCAAGAAGTAACTACTTAAAAATGTGATAGCTGGGAAAAAAAAGAGAAACAATAGCTTCCAGATTTCTTTACTAAAAGCTCTAACTATTTAAATGTGCTGCCAACAAGCCAAATCCCTCTTTTAACTTCAACAGTTTATAGAGCTTAGAAAACACTAGACTATAACTGAACAGTAAATAAACTGCCATTATACTAGCAAATAAACAAAATATGCTTTAAAATACATTCTTCTTTGAAGTCAAGGATGCAGCATTTGCACATTTACATGCCAATTTGCCAAGTCACAGAATGTAAAATGGGTATCCCAGTAGTTACAGTGTATTAGTGAGTGCCTGTTGTGCCTGAATTACTCAACACATTCTTCCCATTTACAACCTGTTTATAAATACAGTTAGATTCTGACCTGGAGAGAATAAAATATAACAGCAGTCAGCCCAATCCAGCTGTGCAGACTGTATACGTTAGGAATGTTCCTGGCATTGTGGTAATCAAACACGGCTACCATAGAAACAATTGCAAGGATCATAGCTATGGTATTTAGTCCAGCATGTATGAACTTCATTAGGAGTTTGCTGCACTTCCAGGTCCATGGCAACCTGTACACAATAATAGCTGAAGAAAGAACAGAAACAGGATTTCATGTCTTATAGGATAACTTCACTCAGATTTTAATAAACACATCATTCACACAGTTCCATTGTAAATTACAGGAAAATCCAACCTTTAATTCCCTAAAAAAGTCTCTTAAAATGCTTTTTCTCCTATGCATGGCATAGCATGTTCCTAATATACAACTGAGGCTTTAATATAGCTTTTAGAGAGATTTCTTCCTAATTTTTTAAAAAAACAACTTAAGTGTGTTTCAAAAAAAGATCAGTAAACAACTTGCTGTCATCTTTTTTCTCATATCTTAAATTGATCTAACGGGGATTCTTCATCGGATTTTGATTTTTCTGCTACTAGTCAGACTGGAGGAACAGGGCCCAATTCTTATATCCAGAATGCAACCTACTGAAAAAGTGTGTAAGATTATTCTGTAATATTTATTCTCTTTGCTGACTTTAGGTAATGCTATTCACTAATTGTGTAGATATTTATATGACTATCTATTGCGTTGATATTAGTAGGACTGCTTTTAATGGGAAAACGATACTCAGCATAAAGGAATCATAGTTCTGGTACCCTCACTACAAGAAGGATTTTGAGGCTTTGTAGTGTGTCCAGAGAAGAGCAACAAAGCTGGTGAGGGGGCTGGAGAACAAGTCGTATGAGGAGCAGCTGAGAGAGCTGGGGGTGTTTAGCCTGGAGAAGAGGGGGCTGAGGGGAGACCTTATTGCTCTGTACAACTACCTGAAAGGAGGTTGTAGAGAGTTGGGTGCTGGCCTCTTCTCCCAAGGGACAGGGGACAGGACAAGGGGGAATGGCGTCAAGCTGCGCCAGGGGAGGTTCAGACTGGACATCAGTAAAAAAAGTTTTCACAGGAAGGGTCATCGGGCACTGGCAGAGGCTGCCCAGGGAGGGGGTGGAGTGTTTAAAAGACAGGTAGAAGAGGTACTCAAGGACATGGTTTAGTGGTAGATAGGAACGGTGGGACTCGATGATCTAAGAGGTCTTTTCCAACCTAGTGATTCTATGATTCTATAATCTGACTCAAGAGACAAAAGGATTTGGCAATTAAAACTCTTTCAACACTTCTTGATGAATGTAAGGCATTAATAACTCTAGCAGACAGTCTGTAAAAAACCAACTATTTCATAGTCCATAAGAATAACTTAGCCTAAAGCTGCTTCTTGCCACACTCTTTCCTCAAGGTCCTCACTGTCACAACTGTCACCGGCCTGTTGTGTGACCCAGGTGCTTTCCACAGGCGACACACACAGACCAGATCAGATCACTGGGGCCCCAGGTACATCAAGTTATAAACTAGGCAGTAATTCTGGATATGTGACAGCACATGAGTATATTCAAATAATAGGGGACAAACATATGAGGACACTTGATCACTTGACCAATAAAGGCTAATGCCCACATCCATAATGTCTTGTCTGAGCAAGAACACTGAGCTCTGTTCACCTGATTAATCATGTCCTCATTTAAAGATTCTGCTTATGAAATGAAATTAAAATCTTTGTATCTAAGTGGCTATTCTAATGCCAAACAATAAGAATATATGCAGGTTTTTCAAAAAGTTCCTGTTCCAAACATTAAGAAATAGATGTGCATCACAAAAAAGGTATTACCTGTTAAACGCAAAGATTAAGAATTTACTTGACTGATTCTCACGTGCCTTACTTATTACTTCTCCATAACCTGAGCTTTTTATGCAAAAAGCAGAGGTTATGAAAAATAAATAGGATATTCACTCTGTATGTTGTGACGAATAAATAATAAATAACAAATTAATAGCAAAGTTCTGTTTACACATTTTTTTGAACTTGGATGCATGCCAAGAAATGCAGTACTGCGCTAAATAATTCACAAAGAAAACACTGTTCACAAGTGAAATTTGCAGACTACGATCAGATTTTAAATCAATGTTTGCTTTTACATACTGTATTAAAATATAATGCTGGAATTAAAAGCTCCCTTAGAATGTTTAAATACAGCACTTAGGTAGTTCCCAGCTTTCTATTAAAAAGTAACAATAGTAAATCTTACAAAATCAGGAAGATAGAAGCCTTGTTTTTCAGGCAGTTTGACAGTCATCAATCTACATGCCATACATATGATTCAGCACACCAAGCACCTCCAACAGTTCCCCAAAAGTTCTATGATAGTTTTATTCCTTGTTAATATTGAGATAATTGCCTGCATCACAGTATTATAAATTAACGTAGTACCAACGTTTATGATTTCTAATTTTGTAAAGTTGGTATACCAAAAGGCCCTGAAAAAGCCTCACCATCCCAGTAAATCCTCCTTGCTCCACCTTACATTATGGACTATATTATTTTTCAATAGTTTATTCTGAGTGCAGCAGAGCACTGGACTCTACATGTCTTGAAATAAACTTGATGCATATAAATCCTGGTCTCAGTTTCAGTCTTTGATGTTAGAAGGTCAAGTCCAGGCTAAAATTTTTGTGTAACATTTTTCTTCAGTGCAGAAGATGCTGTCATCTAGTCGATGTAACTTCCAAAATCACCATCAAACTCCCTAATCGCTTACCCACATAGTCTCAGATCTCCATCTGAGCCATAAATTTTCTGGGCTGTTTTGTGTAAATGGTATGATAGAAAAGCAACAAATACAGATTAATGACTTGGACATTTGTTAACAATACTATGCGCTAGCCTGGTATGTGCCACAACCCAGTACATATGCATCGTAGTACAATTTCGTTTAACCTTCTTTCTGTTTAGACTATGTGTGAAATTATACGTGGCAACTTGAGCAGATCTGACTGTTTATCACTATACAATCCTATTTCCCCATCACCACTTTTGTTCCACTTCTGTGTGCTTCCCTCTGCCCTTGTCTTAACTGGTACTTTTCTGACGAGCAGGAGGAAGCGAAACAGTCTGGGGATTAAAAGGCAGAGGAAAATTCTGCTTTCAGTGGTGCAGGCTCTTAAAAACCAACTCAGATGTGATGTGTTATTTAATATTACAATTGCCTGAGTTAAAAACACATAGATAATTACAGTACTTTTTACTGGTGGCTAAAGCCATCCCATGAAGAGCTTTCTCTAGGTACAGCATCTCTACTGCTGTTAAGAGATTTGACAGCCTAGGTACCCCTAGACACAGCTTCTTCACTCACCTCTCACCCCTGTTTTGAGCTCTGATTTTAAAGCACATCACATAGGGCAGAGTGATCTCACAGTATCTTTTACCTGGCATGGGACACCTGTTCTTTGCTAAATGTACAAAGCAAAATTCTAGAGTTGTCTCTCTCTCTAGTATTTCTGCCTGGCACGTGCTGCACATGCTGCAGGGAGGTGTCATGGATGTGCTTTCTGCTTTAGAAGGCACACAGCGTGTTCTTTGAGGGCACTGGGAATGCACTGCAGAGCACCTCACAGCTGCCAGAAAGGAATGTTCCTCTTCACTCCTCCCATTTCCTCTCCTGCTCTTTCTTGGCTGATCCTGCTGCTTACCTTTGGCAAGTTCTGAATGTCCACTAGATTCTTTGGCAATCACTTTAACATCACAATGGACAAGTGCCCATTTATGATTTCAAAGGGCCTCTAACCAGCTTCTCAAGAGAGCTGCCTCCTCATAAGTTGCCTCTTGCACTCAGCAGTCATTGGCCTTCCAACTCCTGAGAATTCTTCAGCCGACTGGATGTTAGAAACTCCAGGAATTAGCTGTTTTTCCTTTGAACAAATGGGGGTTTTATGTTTGAAGCAGAGGTAATCATGTTTGTCAGATAACTCAGAGCAAGTATTATCTTTAGATGTGATTTCAAGATGAAAGGCTACGCTTATTTTAAAACAGATTTGTACTCCTTGCTCTTGCACATTGACCACCATCTCCCTTCTCCCACTTCTGAGACCCTTTGTGCAGGCAATTCAACTTTCTATGCCATAAAAATTGTCCTTGTGGTGGGTGGGCAGGTGTTAGTTTTCTGCTACCTGAGTTAATTCAGGTTTGAGGTCTGACAAGGGCCAGAGCTGCCATAAACAAACCAGTAGGAAGATAAAGTCTGAGGCAAGGAGAAAGCCTAAAGGGAGAAGTGGAGGAAAAAAACAGGAACGTTTCAGCCACAGTGAGCAGTTGGATTGTCTCACCCACCTAGACAATTTCATCCACACCAAAGAAATTTAATTGACTCTGTAACACCACATGGTAATGTGGCAGACCAAGATTTGTCCTCTTTTCTCTGTAATAACTCTTAAGCAACACTCCTGTTGTATTCCTTTATTAATATACTGCTGACGTTAGGCAACATCCTCGTGTTTTAAGCCTGTCTAAAATACAATTTATATGATTTTATAAAGCATACATGATGAGGAATATTAATTGTGCTAGCGTCTTCCAGAATTCATAGTGTCAACATACAACTTTATTGTATGGAGTTTAGGTGTGACTCATACGCAGTAGAAGACTGATCTGAAGATGGGAGACAAAGACCTACCACCTTTCTTGTTCTGACTCATTCTATTCAATTTTCCACAACCCCAAAACCCGCCATGCTGCTCCTCAGTCACATCCCTACAGCAAAAAAAATTCTTTTATTAGGTAAGGTAAATCCTCAAAAAGCATTTATTCCCTATAATATCTTGATGGGTTCTTTAATTAGTCCTTTGGGAGAGAACCAAGCATTACCATTTGCAGGCCAAACACAAATCAGCAGCAAATACTCCTTTAGAGCATTCCCTGGTGTCTACAGCCTGTTCAATGTTTTGTAAAATAATTTGTAAAATAATGTAAAATAAGACAGAATTCCTTATTTAGTTATTTAAGCCATTCCATCACGTTCATATTCACACCCATTCTATTCCTGAAAATCTTAAAACTCATTTTTCCTAATATTTTTGTTCCTGTCTTATTCTTTTCAAAAATATTGTTGTACTAGTATGCATACAAACTTTTGTCGTCTGTGGTTTTCACACTTTAATTCTAGAAAATCATGTGGAAAATTACTGTGCACCAATACTGTTTTGTCAAGTATCATTTACCTTTAGGTGCTGATCCACAAATTGTGAGCATTAATATTAACATGCCTACAGCTTTTTTATTTGATTGACAAAATATATACAGCACGTGTACCAGGACGTGTCTGCTTCCCAGTATGGATATTATTATAGTCAGCCCTTCAGCCTCCTACAGACCCAGCAATACACCACTTCTGTCCTTTGTACAGACTTTAATGAACTTAAGAAGCAATTGACTTAGCTATTATATCAAATCCTCCACACAAACTTAACCAAGGTATTTATTAGCTATTCCTTTCTACTTTTAACTAATTAAAAGACTTTTTTTTTCTTGTAGGTGCACGAAGAGGTTTCCCATTCCCCTGGGTCATCCTAATTACTTTGAATTCAATGGCCGACTTCTGTCAGTCAAATTTTTTACCCACACAAGACTTGAGGCAACATCCTAACTCTGTGAACCAGGGACAAAATGAGTTTTCAGAGGCGAAAAAAAAAAAAAAGAAAATGTGTAGGAAAAAGCTGGAAAAAACCTCCCTCTATTTTGTTAAAAAAGTCTATGCTTATATAAAATACAGTAATTTGATCACAGTAAGTCATATATATTAGTGAATTCAACAGGTGTTTCTCATTCCTTATTTATAGCCTGAAATTACACTTCCCATGACCTATTGAGCAATATTATGCCAAACAACTTCAAAATACTGTTCATTGCTCAATAGTAAATCGTAACTTGATGCCATAAAGCTGAGAACACACCCCGCTCCCACTGGAAAAAAATGAAATTTTCAATCTATCTTCAAATCACAACGTTCCCTTCATAGCCAGAACTAGACAGCCACCCTTTCCCCTTCCACCTTCCAACCTCTGACTGGCTGGGCTCCTGACAAAGAGTGAGCAAGCGAGCACACACGTTATGCCAACAACATGTTCCACTGGCACGGATGTCCAGATGTGCTGGACAAGTTTTCTGGCTGGATGAATGCAATATATCATTCAGCAACGAAGCAAGTGTAAATAAGGTTATTAAAAATGAAGTTCTAAGTTTGTCTAGACAAAATTCTAGTCTGTCTTTTATTCCAAAGAAAAAATACTCCTGCTCACACTTATACTGTAAGCCTCCAGAGGTTCTGCATTACTGAGAACAGTAAAATCTTCCCAGACTTCTACCCCCAAAAGTCAGCAGCTAAACTATGGGAGAATTTCCAGTTATCTACAGTATTTATTTGCCCATCTTGGAGACGTTACTAATGTTTCACTTAAGTTCTTTTCATGTGGAAACTAGTGAGAATTTAGTCAATGACTTTATAAAAATTTGCTGTTACGTGCCAAATTTCCCCAGCAGTTTTAATGCCATTAGCACAAATCGACACTCTCAGATGTCAGGATTTCTGAGGTACAGTACAGTATGCTTATTTTTGCAATATTTAGCTCTAGTTTAAATACATTTGCAGGCTAGATAAGCCCCTCTGTGGTGCGTTATCATTACTTGTTTTTTAAACTTTACTGAGAGCATGTATTTTTCTGTCTTAAATCTGCACTGTTTATCACCTACCGTGTATCTAATGGGCTTGTTTGGAATCAGCCAATTATGCTAACAGCAAAAGTACAGTTCAAACTCCAGTGTTCCCGTTGGCCTTGAGGAACAAGCCTTACACTTAAGACCTAACAAATTGTGTGGGATGGGAAAAAAGACACTGACTGTCGAAGCAGTTAAGTGTCACAGGGAACATTTAAAAGTCATTGCAAGGCTGAACCCTCTGCAACCAAAAATTCACAGACTCCACCAAAAAACCCAAACACCTCTGCATCATAGAATCATAGAATAGTTTGGGTTGGAAGGGACCTCAGAGATCATCCAGTTCCACCCCCCTGGCACGGGCAGGGACATCCCAGCAGCCCAGGCTGCCCATGGCCCATCCAACCTGCTTGAACACCTCCAGGGATGGGGCAGCCACAGCTTCCCTGGGCAGCCTGTGCCAGTGCCTCACCGCTCTCATCGTGAAGAAACTCCTCCTTATCTCTAGTCTAAATCCGCCCCTCGTCCTATCACTCCAGGCCTCTGTAAACAGTCCCGCAATCACAACCATCGCGTGTTGTTTAGGCAAGAGACATAAGGATTTTAAAAGAGCTATTTTACAAAAGAATTTACGCTGTCCGGGCTAATGGGTTGCATTTTAGCAATGCTTACGGTGCTACATTTCCTTTGGCACAAACCTGGTTCCTGGACACAGCCTGAGCGGTCCTGAGCTCTCCCCTCTCCTCCCGGGACCCGGGACGGAGCCGAAGAGCCGGAGCGGAGCGAGAGGCGCTCCCCGGACAGCGCCGGTGCCAGCGGGACCCGGCGGACAAAGCCGGCGGGAGCCGCTGCGGCTCGGGACAAGCGGCTCTTTGTGCGCCCCCGCCGAGCCCCGCTCCCCCCGCCGCCGGCCCCTCACGCACCGATGCCCTGGATGAAGATGAACCCGGTGACGGCGAGCACGGGGTGCCAGTTGAACTCCCCCGAGCCCCCGTCCCAGCTCAGCCCTTCGCGGTAGTGGAAGACCCAGACGAGGGAGAAGACGACCGACAGGAAGCCGACCAGCAGCGCCGAGACCAGCAGCGCCAAGAAACGCCCGTAGCCCTCCATCTTCTGAGTCCCGCGAAGGAGGGGGCGGGCGGGCGGGGTCGGAGCGGGGCGGCGGAGCGGTGGGCGGGGCGGCGGGCACGGCCCCGGCACTGCCCGCACAGCGCTGCCCGCAGCCATCCACCGCCCGGCCCGCACAGCGCTGCCCGCATCGCGCTGCCCGCATCACACTGGCCGACCCGCATCGCGCTGCCCAGCCCGCACGGCGCCGCCTGTATCGCACTGCTCAGCCCGCACAGCGCTCCCAGACCCGCACAGCGCTGCGTGTATCGCGCTGCCCGCCCCGCCCCGGTGGCCGCGGGACGAAGCGGGACAGCCCCGCGCCCCGACTCGGTCACCAGGCGCGGGGGCCTTGTTTTCGCTTTAAGCACGCTCCAGACGCATTTCTTTCCCTCGCTCGCATCCATCAGAGCCGCGTGTGCCCAGCGGAGGCTGCCGGGGGGGGACGGACACCGCCGGGCGGCGGGAATAGCCAGCCCTGCCATAAAGATAAAGCGGCAGAGCCAAATGTGCGAGCTGATAAAGCAGGAACGCGGTGAGGAGGCGGAGTGCGGCAGGGCGGGAACGCGCCTGAGGACGCTGAAAACTGCACTCGGAGCACGCGTTCCATCGTGATCATCCTTTTTACTTCCCATTGGATTCGTTGAGCGTTGTAAATGGAAAACAGATAATGACCAGTTTCACGTATGGACTGTGGCCTAGGCGTGCCGGAGTATTCGGGCGCTGTTGTGTTGAGTAACATCTAATATATCAAACCTTAAGGCAATGCCAACAGGTATGGAAGGGCCCGTTGAAGGGAAGTTCGAGAGGAAAACAGAAGAAAACAGACCAAAGTTGCAAAAGAGACATCAGGCAGCACCAGCCAAAAATAAAGCTTGATAGATTAGACCTGTTTTTTTTCAAATCACGTATTCAGTTGCTTTTTCCTTTGCTGTAGAACATTCAACTGGCTCCGAAGCCTGTCACATGTAGTAGTAGGGTTTGGCTAAACATATATTCAACACTACTTTTCTGGTATTTGATTAGCTTACTTTTGAAATATATATGGTGTCCAAATACATATGACTTAGAAATTCATTAACTGATTGAGAGAAAACGATACTATTCACTCTGGCCAGTCTTTGAGCTGTCGGGTATCCCATGCTCAAACTGAGGCTTAAAAAATGAAAGGAAACCATTTTATGGAACTTAAAATAGTTTCGGTAGAGTATCTGCCAATTCAAACCCAGTACTTACTGAAGCGTTGGAAACATTTACATGGAAACATGAAGATGAAGCCAGATTGGAGTGGGATGCAAATGTACTTCTTCTATTCTCTCTAATCTCCTAAAACCAGGTGTTGGGCTCTGACATTTTAAAGAAAAACTTGACTTCAGCATCACTTGTATAATGATATTTAGCTTTAATTTGCATTGGTTTGGTGTGACCTGCTTTCAGGATTTAAGTAGTGATCATTCTAGTAACAGTGGTAACTAGAACTTCAATACTTTTCATGTTGTCTAACACAAGTGAAGACCTAAGTCCTTAAATCTGCCTCCTTATGCACAAAAAAATATGTGGCTTGAACAGCATAGTATTTATACATGATTTAACTTGATATACTTTTACCGATTAAAAATATCTTTTTCTCTACTTCTCTGGAATCCTTTACTCCTTGCCTTTTAAACAATCAAATAATCTCAGTTATATTTTCCACAATTTAGCGTTTAGTTAGGAAGTATCATAAAACCTTCAGATTTATGTTGAAATGTTGCAGATCACAAAGCATCAGTGTCTTAGTGCTTCTCAGTTCCATACACGGAATCACAATTATGTGTAACTCCAAAAAAAGGGATTCATAGGCCCCCAAAATACGTCCATTCTTTTCAGTTATATGAGGTGGTCCTATAAAATGTCGTCTCTGTAAAGCCTACAGATTAACATAAAATAAATACATGCTTTAATCTGCCTTCTATGAACCGAAATCTCCAAATTGCAAAATAGTTTCAGTTCCCACTGGTTTCAACAAGCTTTAATTGCATCCAGTCACCTCAATAGTCCCTTGCAGGAACCTTCTACCCAAATGGATATTACTCATGCCTAAACTATACATCTCAGAAGAGCTTAGCGAATTCCTATAGGACAAACTGATGTGCCCTATTAAATCAGCCCTTCACAACAGCAAACATAAAATTTATTGTACTGAAAAATGAAGCCCAGTTTTGCAGATATCCATGAATAAATTGTTTTTAAAACAGAATTGAAGAAATGTGAAAGCTTACAGAGTGTGAAGCCAAATCTAGAAAAAGTGCAAAATAAATTGTTAGACAAAGCAAGATGTGCTTCTTGGAACATCTGTAATACAGAAGAGATTTTAGGCAGCACAATTGTTACCCTTTCCTGTATTTCTCCTTGTTTCCCATTCTTCTACCTCTTCTTGCTCCACTTGATGCATCTGTCAGATTACTATGAAGCCAGAAGCAATCCTTAGCACAGATACAATATCCAAGGGGATTGCATGTTTACATCGGAGTAGGAACTCGGCATCATACAGCTGACTGCCGAGGGCTGCATTACGTCTTTGATCATCTGTTTGGAACATAAACTCCCACTGGCATAAAACCAAAACTAACCTGTATGGGGTTTTCAAGTCTCTTGGATCAGTGAACACCTGCTTTTGTTAACTATTACTGTGGATAGGTGCCACAGCAGTTCATAATCTCCGTTCTTTCCCAGAGGCTCCATCTCCTAGAGCACTCTGATGATTTTCCCATAGGGCACCAGCTCTGTCAGTGTGCTGCTCCTTCTTAGCGGTTCTGTTGGGACATCACTTAATAAACACTTCTATCTTTGGGCTGCTGCATTGTCAGGTGTAGGAGTGGGATGACTGTGAGCTCAGACCTGGGAGAACCCATAAAGCAGACAGACAAAATAAGACCTGCAAACCAGGAAAGAGTATTTTGAAGATGCAGCAGTGGGCTCCTGCCTGAATCGCGCCTGCAGCACGTGGCTACCTGGCAACTTCTGTCGGCGTTTCTATACCATACATATATTTGGAGAGCCGCAGACTAGACAAGAATGTCCATGAATATTTATCTAAGCAACACACCGTGTCACGATAGATCATTACTTTGTACTTCTGATGTAAATTTTTTAATACAGGAAGTGTTTTGAGTTTCCAGCGACTCGTAACAGACTTGGCAGAGCTGTGGTTAGAATGAAGTTTGAGTCTCTTTTACCACCTACAACGTCATCTCTGTTTTTCCGTGCTGGACAAGTCACTCAAGATCCAAGCCTTAGAACAGGACATTTCAGACAAGTTACAGTGTCCCTCAATGCATTTGGATAAGTTTTTCAGAAGCTTAATGGCTGTTCATCTTGTAAACAAACAAGACTGCTGAGATAGTCCAGCCAGGTTTGGTCTGGCAGCTAATTTAACTGACACTAGTGGCAGCTGTAGAAATACCCACTCAGATGTTGTCTTACCAGGAGTAGTATTGACCAATGAGTTTAAGTAATTAGTGTTTGAATGGCACAAACAAACCACAATGATTCTTTTACTAGTTTTAGCACTGAGTTCCATCTCTGAGCAGCAGAACCATTTGAACTTTGCTATAGAGGGCATCACTAGTTTATCTTTGCAAAAATTGTGCCTGTCGAATGTGATCTTTCCTGGCAATAATCCATCCTGAAGAGAGCTTTCACTGAGACAGAATAAAGCACACAGTGCAGCTTTTGTTCAAAAAGCTGTACTGATTATAGGCCAATCATTGTTACCTGTGCAATGAAACTCTTTATTGTGCTTCAATCCATAGACATTTTGCTTCTGTGAGTTGTAAGGTATTTTTCTAACAATTTAAAGTATTTTACAAAAATTTTTGAAAATTGTGGAACTGTGGGGCAGTATTTGGAACTGCCAGAGGAAGATTATAAAATTTTACTGCTTGCACTTTTTATTTGTCTTGTGCTTTTTAATTTTCTTCCTCACTGCTCAGCAGCCTTGTCTGTGAGTATGGACTCAATGACAAAGGAAAGACAGGATGTGCACTCCTTTTATGCTCAAAGCAAATCTTATCAAGAGAAGCCAGTTCATCCTATCTTTTCAGTCCCTAGACACTGACTAGATATTCCTCCAACGTTTATCAAATACAAATAAAGATAGAGGTAGCACTTTTGGGATTCCATTTTTGCTTCTTTGTCCAGATAGATGATCATTGAGATCTTACAGTGAAGTGGAAAATAAAAAGTGATTTTGTTGAAGTAGAAATGCTGGAAGTACGCTGCTTTGGTTCACAAAACATATGCTTATAAGACAGAAAGTCCTTTCAGGCAGTAGAAAGAAGGAGCAATGGCAATACAAAGGGCTAAAATAGGAGAAGTGCAGTGTCACTAGTTGTGAGTTTCCTAGATCTCTGCCCCAGAGCACGGCAGTGTGCTGCAACTGGGCTAAGAGTTGCAGGCAACACACGTACATACCCAAAGTTGAGACTAACTGCAGATCCAGAAGATAATCAGGAAAACTGCCAGTGTACGAATCTGATTGTGGAGTGTTCAAAGAAACATGTTAGCAGGATAATTTTCCCATCTGGCTTCTGGCAAGCAGCCGTTATGGGGACTGGCAGTTGAGCCTGCAGTCCTGTGGATCACGTGGAGTGCTTTGCTTCTCCTGAAGCATCTGAAGTAAGGCAGAGCTCATGAGCCACTGTGCAGAGTGATTCCAGTGAATTTTAGCTTCCCCCTCCATTCTTCCTTTATCTGTTCCTGAGAAGAATGTGTGCTTACTCTTCCCTGAAAATATAATGTTTCTAAGAACACAATGTTCCTTCCCCAATCAGGCAGGAACAAGGCATTTGTATACCCAGTTTACTAAAAGACTTGTTAAGCGTAAGCTATACCAACCAAGGCAGTTCTTAACAATTGCATCTTTGTAACTCTTCACTCTGCTAGGGTACTGACTTGCTTTTATTAAAAAAAACACCCTGTTTTTGCAATTCATTTTAATCTCTTAATATCCAAAGTAAGCAGTTTGTCTAGTTTAAATTTATTTAATCTATAAACATTAGAATGCATTGACAGAAAATTCTTTTGGACCTCCTGATGGTTATTTTGGTCATATTTTGTAGCTCCAGTAAAGCAGAAATAAATACTAAAGTTATAGTTGAGTAAATGCCAAGTCTAACAGACAGAGAGCTTCAAGTGTTCCTCTCTTAAAACCTAAGATTGTGAAATAGCTGCAAAACTAATACGTTCCCTTAAACATCTCTAACATTGATTTAAATACTGGAATACCTGCTTCCATCTTTTAGTACTCATAATCCAGCCAATCTGTATATCGGGAGAGACACCTGGAATTCATGTGATACACAGCAAGTTCCTTCAGGTGTGAATAGGGCTAGTTGACAATTACTATACTATTCATCCATTCTTCAAAAGTAACATGTTTGCAGGAAGTGTCTGAATTCTTTGTTTTGGCAAGAACTACTTAAATTTCTCAGTAGATGGAGAAAAATAAAAGGTTCAGATATGCCATGCAATTGTTATTAGTGAGGCATTGCTATATATATACCAGATCAATTCACACACCTTCCAGGAAAAAAAGGCTGTTTAAAGGCATTGTACTGGTGACTGTAGCAATATTTGGCAGTTATGAAAGAACTCAGTTGCTATTCTTTACATTTCTTTGTGGTCCAGCCTTAGAAAACCACATTTTGACTACTTCTTCCCCTTTTGAGCTCTTATCATTTAGGTTTTGTACATTCTGGCCTGTATCAAAGACTCTTAGGTGGAACCCAACTGAATTAGGTGAAACCCAACTGAATTAGGTGAAACTCAACATGAATTCACTAGCCCATGAACTTTTCATAATCCTTACTAGACGAGCATTTTCCCTGTTCCAGGCAGACTGCCCAGAGACTTTGCCTAAAGCAGTGAACAGCGGCTCCTCACAAATGTTCTGTAAGAAAACACCCAGCTTACACGCTGCCCTATTTGGGTGTCCCTTCTAGCAAGTATTCTTAATAGCAATCTTCATCTTAACTGTGAAGCAAATTAATTTGTTTCTTAGCTGTTTCATCATGTGGGAAAGCTGTCATAGTTCCATAAGGAAAAAAAGTTGCTTGCTGGTGAGTTTTTGGCATCTACACTTACTGTTAGGTAATATAAATGGTATTTGTCTCAATAACAAGAGGAAAATAAAAGACAAAAGGAGAATATGAGCAAAAAGCTGTGTTTTTCAAGTAATGGGACATATCCAGAAAAAAAAAAATGAAGAAACATTTTTCCACACTAAAAGTGCACAAAGTTTAGATGAAGTTACCAAAGTGGGAATTTGGCAAAAGTGGCTAAGATTCCATCAATTCTGTGTTTGAAATACACATTTGAGAATTGTTACTCATGTTAACAGTTCATATGTATTTCTTTCTTTTTTGCTTGGGGACCTAGTGATAACAAAAATAATGGAACCATGAACTTTTCTGCTTTGATCTTTTAAAATATTCACTTAGCCCAGTTCCTTGAGCCTGCATTTGATCTAGAGTCTTTATCTGCAGATTCTGCAAGCCGTGGCGTGAGGAGTAAGGGAACTCAGAATTTCACACTAATAGTTCCTTAGTCTGATTTTTGTAAAACAGAGAGCTATCAGGAAATGGGTTTCCTGATCATAAAGCAGTTAGCTATTGCTACAAAAAGCGAAGAATCATTTTGTCTTCTGCATTTTATTCATTTTAACTGCTAGGAAAGAAACTACATTTGAGTAAGTTACTTCTGTTTTTTTTCCAGAGCAATTTTGTTTCTCTTTTCTTGTACTAGTGTCACACTTTTGTGCTTGCAGAGAAAATATGCTGGGCATGTGTACAAGAACACTTTTTCCTCTGTAATAGAAACCACATGAGTATCCTCAAAATTACTTCACTTTACAAATACTGTTATTCCTTAGTATACTGAATTATTCAGATTGTGTAAGAGATTTCCATGTACCTAATTTACAGTATGAAAAAGAGAAAGATAAGTGCCCTAGAATCGCCATAAATTGATATCAAACTATAGGTCTACAGGTCAGATCTAATGCATTTATTCAAATTTCATATCCCTTTCATACTGCACGCTAGTACAGCCCTCCCAGCAAGTTACCAAAAAATGCTTACACATAAAATCTGGCAAAGTAAAGTACTACCTTTTTGTGGTGGATGCGGTTTGTTTCAAAACGTAGCCTGAAATAAAAGTTGTCGATTTACGTGGGCTGCCACCAAGCATGCAGGTATTTGTGTTTTGTTCGGATACAGGGGCAGGGGCTTTAACAATGTAAAAACTACTGGTTTGCAGTCAAGATTTTTCTCCTACTCAAACAGAAGTTTATTTTCAGAGTTTTCTGGGGCTCTGCATAGGTACAGAATGCAACACTGCTGTTCACAGCTTGAAAAGCACAACCCATATGCATTTAGTGATTATGCTTCTCTGGTACATCCCGGTCTGTTTGTAACTAGGGTTGTGAAGATACTCATAGAAGAGTTCATGGGGGGGAGTTCTGGATTCTTTATTCTTAAAATAGCTTTCAAGGAGTTTTAAATTAAACAGAAACATTTCTCCTGTTTCAGCATGAAAACGTCTTAAGTGTGACCTTCAGGACAGAACACCTGCCATTACCTGTAGTGCAGCAACACACGGGCTACTTAGAGAGGTAGAATTTCTTACACAAAACCCATAATCTTCATGATCAAAGTCAGGGTTGCCTTTTGGCCATTATAAATTGCTGCATTTTTCAAAGAGAGGTACTGATGTACAATTGTTGATTTAGCAGAATATCACTGCAAGAGTTTGCAATAACTTAGAATGGTAACTAGAAAGTATAGCAAACTCTTGAAGAGAAGTACTTAAACTTTGTTTATTAAATAGCGTAAGTGTCTTGCTCTGAGAGGAACTGCTTTAATAATTCAAACAGAAACAAGCATAAAACATCAATGCCTCCTTAACAGTTGGATCTTCTGCTTAAGAGTATAGATTCATATTCAGCTTTACCCTCATCTCTTACTTATATAGTTATTTACATAATAGCAGCTAACAGACAGGTACTCTTTCCTGGATAGTAAGCAAAATCTTATTGAAGCTGTGGAGGAAGTAAAGTGTTGCTGTTGCTCTTTATTTCTACTGCCGTTTCATTACATTTCCTTTTTATGTTGTTTCTTTCCACAATTGTATTTCACTTTATAATATACACACACACATATATATATAAAAGGCAGTAAAAATACATAATGTATTAATGCTTCTTTTTAAACCAAAACACACAACAAGAAAACCTGAATAATTTTTTCTCTCACACAAAGCCAACAGAAGGATTCTCTTTAAGTGGTTTAATGGTAAATCTTCCATTTTCATACTACATATAAAATTTATCCTATATAATTTTACATTCTTTGTTTAACTAACAGTCTGTATTAAAGTTGCATAGGTAAAACTATGCAAGACAGATTGCAGCAGATGGTAGATGATCAGTAAGTCCACAACTTTCTTCTTGATGTCCAGCATTTCAATCCAGTTGCTGAAGAGAAGCATCATTAATGCTGAATGCAGCATTTATTGAACTGGTGAATGCAGGAAAAGCCATGATGGACTACAGACATTTCCATAATGTTACAGAGAAAAAAAGAAACAAAACCCGATGTACTAGTACAAAAGTTTAAGAATAAATCCTGCCTGAAAAACAGTAGTTGACCAATTAGTATATATGAAGTCCTTAAATAACATCCAAATTGAAGTCTCCATAATTGTTAAATATATTATAGCTATAGTTGTTTAATTATACTCAAAAATTCTCCCTCCTTTTTTACAAAATGATCTTTCTATTTTGTCATGGCTTGAACATTCATCTTTTGCAGTATCACAGACCATTTGGTAAACGTAACAACTGAATCTCCTGTTAGGCTTCTGTTCTATATGTAAAACAAGGTCTTTGTCAAAGTAAACTTCATGACTGTAAGTCTGAAATGAGAAAAAGAAAAATATCTGATTGCAGTGTCTAGTTTCACAACTTGCTAATACTCCTTCCATTTATTTAACATTGGTGACCGCCATGATCAGACTGGAATTTTGTGTGGATACCCACAGATTATTCACCCAGATAAAGGATAGATTTTTTTATCTTTGAGAGGTTTCCCACATGCTTGTTTTAGGAATCTAAGTGCAATTCAAAGCTTCTGCTTTAAGACTCTAAGCTGCCTATTCAGTCAATAACAGAAGAGGTGCCAAAAGTGCTGAATTTTCAGACCATCTAAGTTCGATGTCCACCTTAACTCAGACTGTCTGACCAACCCATCCCATCTCTTGAAACATACACGCAGTGAGGTCCATGCTTAACTCTATGCGTGAGGAGTTCAAGTTAAGCTAGTGAGACCACTTACAAGTTGTAAAGTTAAACTGATGTAACTAGTCAGAGGGTGAGTACTCAAGTTGATAAATACTTCACAAATACCTAAGGACAACCCCTCCCCTGACCAAACAAACCAAACAAATCAGTCAACAAAACCCCCTTAATTTCAAATCATGGAGATTTGCAGACAAGTAAACTACTGCCTGACGGAACACTTACAAATTTTGAGTTATGATTATTATTTTTGTACAAGTCTCATCCATACCGCATGGCAACACTCTTTATATATCTGTTTCAAATCTGAACAAAAATGGTAGGTAAATGGGTATAGAGAAGTGCTAGCATAAACAAAGACAGGAATTCTCCTCACCACATCCCAGGACTCCAGTAATGGAATACTCTTAAGCAGAATCCCATGTTCATTACAATGAAAGTCAAGGTGAGCTCTTCCATCAACTCCTATTTGAGTAACTGCCACAGTGGATAACAAATCCAATTCATCTTCGTAGTCCACAATTTTGAATGTCTTAGGAAAAACAAAACCTCAAGTTTACAAATCAAACATAAATTTGCATTCCCCACTACCTAAACTGCATAGGTCTTTTTCTTTCAGGTGAAATGAGAATTGGAAAAATTGTAGTTCTTAAAGTCTTCCAGTCTGATAAAGAAAACTTTGCCAGTCTGATACCCAACAGGCATCTCTGCCAACACAAGCTGTCCAATGTATTTCAGCAAAATTTCTTAAGACAGGAGAGAAGAAAGTGACACTCTGAACAATCCTAATGTGTAAGTACATCTATTTTATATATATCATACAGGAAATAAAAAAAAGTACTTTGAATGATAAATTTAACTGTTGTGCTTATGTCAATTGCAGCTCCAGCAAAATCTAGAGAGCTAAAAAATATTCTTCATAAACTCCTGAAGACTCACAGAGGCACGTGGTGCTTTCACTCTCAAGAAGCCGTTACTTAAAGTAAAACCGTTAAATATCTTGTCCTGCAATCTAATCAAAGTAATTGGGAGAGAAAAATATGTTTTAGAGATACCGGATCAAAGACTAGAGGAACCTAAAGTAGAGAAAAAAAGTATTTTTTTTATTTTATAAAATGTTTTGTAAGAACTGTTTGAAGGAGATGTTTGAATGAAGAGAGGAGTAATAGTTTGTCACAGTAACATATCATTTCTGTGCCAATGAAGTTGCATAGAGTTATGACAGTAACATGGGGCATAAGATCAGTTCTTAAAAGAAAGAGACTATCCAAAGCACAAATGTCAACCAAGGAGAAAAGATGACACACAGGGAAAATGAAGACATTGGAAGCTAAGAAGAAAGACAGCCACAGAAAAGGAATAAAGGACTCAAAGATTAACACAACTAATGACTACAGCCACTGCACCTGAAACAAGAATGACTTCTGGCTAGCTAACTATCTTACAAGATCCATGATCTGCTCTTACTCACTACATCAGTTACCTCTTGTTCTGGGTCATCATCCAGCAAGTTAAAACGTTTTTTCACCACTCTACCAGAAGCTGTGACAGTAACAGTGTCGTTCACCTTGGAAGAAAAAGAAAAACGTGACTCTGGAATTTGGAGCATTTTAGTTTCTTCCTATCTGTTTAACAATATCTCTTTTTCACGTTTTTTTTTTTTTGCTTTTTGACCTTGTTTTATCTCTCAGACCTTGTTTTACACACTAGTTATGTATAACCCTAGTGCTGCTATCTCTTCTTTATGAGGGCTAATAAACTTGGTGGCTTTAGTTGAGATATCACTGATGTTACTTGTACTGAGAGGTTCTCAGTTTTGTGGAGGTGGCAAAGGTTCTCAACCACCATAATTTTTAGAATAAAAGTGGCTGCAGCCAAGACGCTGGAATGCAAATTAAGACAGCTGAGTCACCACTCATCTGTTTCTTAAATGCTTACTTTCAGAAGATGGGGAAAGTAGTATCTTAAACTACGACAGCTGCTTCCACTGGGCTTCATTAGCACCAGAAACATTCAAAACTGGGATATCTGTATCTTAATAGAAGTCAAAAGGGAAAAGATTAGAACTCATATTTCTTTGCTCTTACTGCAACAGAAGTTGTCTAAACAAACCCTGAAATAAAAATGTATGCCAAGTCATTAGTTGACAAAGCCTATCCTTCTCAATTCAAAATTAGTATCGCTAATTTCCAGGGACTTTGGAGTACTCAAACTATAAAAACTTTCTTTGATATAAGACATAACTTTGTATGCTGAAGCAAAATGACAATTCCAGGCAATGTAAAAAAAAAACTGCTACACAAGCATGTCTTTTAACCTTTCTGACATTTAGGTTCTTTGTGGTTTTCTTTCACAAAAGACTTCATGAAACAATCAAGGTGATTCAACAGCTTATTTCTACCAGAGGGCTCAAATCATCCCCTCGCCAATTGGTTCTACGTTTCTGCACTCTTCTGACTGACTGATGACGTGGTCCTATTCTGTCTGAGTTCCAGTTCTGCTCACCAAGTAAGCGGAAAACTATTCACCTTTTCTGCTGGGTTATTATTCTATTGTTTTTAGTGCACTGATTCAGCTCACCAAGGTTTAGATGAATGCCAAACCTGTCACAAGAGAGTGACAGGTGTGCACGGCCAGGAAAAGAAACTGACTTTTCGATGCAATGTATTGTCTTTGTTGTCTTATGAAGGCTTACCCCAAAGTTATGAGAGAATTGAAACATTTCTAGCATTTATATGATCGCCTTACCTGAGCACCAGAAACGCACACTTGTTATCACTTGGTGGCACCTTCTGTTGAAGGTGATCTGTCACCATCTTTTACAGATGTTTTGTATCAGCCATACCTCGTTATACTGCACACCATAAAGAATAAACCTAGAGAAAACACTGGAGGTTTCAGAAAGCTACCCTGAAAGTTTTCCTGTTTTCGATTTTTTTTTAATACAGCTTAAAGTCCAATGAGGACACAGCACTTTCAGTAAACTCCAAATTAAGCCCATAAAGCACAGTGATTACTCACACACACAAAACCCTTCTGTATTGCTCAAAATCATACATTTTGATCTTGGACACTGAACTCACACAGTTTTCTCTGTTTGCCACAATCGTAAAATCTTCTGCAATCTCCATTTGATCTGCATTATTTTTAACTTCCTTAAACTTCAGGACTCTAGGAAAGAAACAGAAATTACAAAATAAGTCATGTATTCTAATCCAGCTACTATAACACTGCTATATTTATATTAAATAATCAGGTATATTAAAACATCAGAAATTTTAAGACAGTGGTCCTCGAACATTTATGAGATCAAAATCTACTGTTGGCAGCCAATGGTCACATTCGTCACCTAGAAATCTGCAGATGTTTCTACCAGAACTTCTGATTCTGACAAATTAATAAATTTTACTTTTTTTAGGTCTTGATGAGTGTTTTGGCCTGCGAATTGTCAAACTACTGAATTTATGCAGTTATGCATAGATTGAATGCATATTTTCCTCTAATGAAAATAACATTTGTGAAAAAAGGCTCATACTTTATCAGATTTGGTCCCACGTGGATTATTCTACCCGACATATCTGGATGGAAATATATCCAGTCAGGTTCCAGTGAACAGCATTTCATATCCTGTATGCCATTTTTTGCCTAAAGAATGAAAGGAAAACTTAGAATATTAGTATTTTGAAAGTCTCACAGATCTAATTAAAGAGGAAATACCAAGCTCTTCTCCATATACCTCTGAAGGTTTTTAAGTATAACTCCTAATCATGACCAGAAAGGATGGCAGTGCAACAATAATAATAGAATAGCTCAGTTCCAATTCTCAAGATACTCCACTGAACAATTTCAACCTTTTTTCCTATGCAGTAAACAATGACCTTGTACCACAGCTATACAGGTCCTGCCTCTCCTGAAACTACACAAAATGAAGATTTAGCCTACATTCTGCAAACACTTAATTCCAGCAATTTGAAGGTCAAATACGTGAGATGTGTCAAGACATGAGAAAACAATTGGCACAAACTTTGATCAGAGCTTCAAACAACAGCTTCAGCCTCTTTTGTGCAAGTATTTGTGCAGCAGGTAAGCCTGGGATAGCTTGCAGTTGCAATCTTGTCAACATCTTGGGATTTGGGCAATGACTTCTTGTAGTTCAATTTAGCTGACCCCGATCATTCAAATTTTGAAATGTATGAACCCACACAGAAAAAAAATAGGTTATGAAAGATCTGTTTTGAAAATAAGAGGTAGGAGGGGCATCACTGATTTGATCAGACTAGTAAAAGAGACAAGGAATTTACAGATGAGAAGTTTTTTAGCGAAGAACCCTGAACTAACAGGCCTAGAAGCTGCTTGTATTACAGAAGGGTCTTCAGTTCAAATCCAAATCCAAAATAAAATCTGAGATGGAGACCTCACACAAAAAATACATGATGAATAGTACATAAAAACAATTGGGAATCCTGGATTAAACTGAGTAATAACATCTTTTGAAGGAGAGAGAGAGAAGTTACAAATCAGGGATATAGTAGTAACATTAAGGAAATTTATTCTGCAATTTCTTAAAATGTTTCTCTTTTCAAGCTATTTAGTGGGGTGACTAGTCAGAAATGCACTAAGATGTTATCATGCAAAGATTTGGGTAGTGAGATCCTGCTTGAGCCTGAGCTTTAAGCCAAGAATACTCTGTGTGTAGCAGTGATCGTGCTACCATTGTGCTAGAATGAAGGAATACCAGAAGCAGTACTGACTCAGAAGAAAACATTTTACACATGACTCCACTAGACAGCACATGTAACACTGGGGTGATTCCTGAGAGCACCACACTAGAAAATGAGGGTACGGTTACCTTGAGCACTACTCAGAAGAGATTAAGACAAACGTGATACACATTCATTTCAGAGAAGCTGCTACTTGAATATATTACCAAAGCATTGTCTTTCAGAGAACAAATATGGAAGACTCCTTTATGTTTTTTCTTGTTAGGTGTGATGATATAATGCCAAGGGTAACCTCCAATTTGAAAAGCATTCTCCAGAGTAGATGCTTCAAATAGCAAAGGTGGAGTATCTGCAAATATTTGGTAATGTTAACACCATTAGTAGCAGAACAATCATAATTCAATTGATCCTTACAATTCTAAATTCCAATAAAGCTATTAATTTTTCAGAAGTTTTGAAGACTGGTGGAAATATATTGGCTGTGATCTTTTTCTAGCATCAGCTACGCTAGATCACCTAGCAGGCAGGCATACGTACGCAGTTCCCTGTGGAAGGTTCCTGCCCTCTCAGACCTTCATGCTGGACTGTTCTTCTGATACATTTGACTGGCTTCCTTCCAAATGAGTTGGATAAGCAAAGGTGTAACAAACAACTAAAATTAATCCAGCTCATCTGAATGAGAAATTATGTACATATGAACAGGACAAAAAGCGTATCAAAAGGGTCACTATTCTCTTGGGAAAAATAGTAATAAATAGCTGGAAACAGGCTAACAGCAGCAATCGCAAATAACACAATTAAATGCAGCAAGATATCTGAATCTGAATGTTCCTTCTCCTTTTGTGTAACCCAACAAAACAGTGTAGACCACAATGAATTCTGTCTCTGAGTTCATAAAAATTAATAAAAATTTAAGAATTTCTTTAATTAATGGCAAAAAGTTATCTAGTCTTCCCTTCAGTTTAGTTGGAATAAAGATACAGATGTATGATACAAGTTGCATAAGACTGCAAAGAGCTTTACAGCTTCTACCAACTAGCTAAATAAAAGCAATTTCTACAGCTGCTGTGACTTTATGAATTCTAGACTTAAGATCAGCTCTTTCTAACAGTAGAGAGAAGTGCTGGGAAAAAAGGGACAAAATGTGGAGAAAATTTACAATTACATGGGGCATTTAGACAGGCAGAATATAAAAACCCAAGCTGAATTACTGTGAGGAGAACAAGGTTCTTGTAAGGATTTTTGTGTTGCAGAAGTCTCATCCAAATTTTGACTTGTTCTTATCCTGCTTAGTGCAGATAATTATCCACATCCTAGCCAAGGTTGTGAAGATGTCACACGACATCAGGAAGTGTGTTTACACAGTGCTTTTCTCTTCTTCTGTCATTTATGTTTCAAACTTAGCCCTTTAGATTGAAATAAATTAGTTCATTGCCCATGGAAACGAAGTCTTTCCTACGCTGAAAAGTGGCTGTCCTCTAGTTGTATTTTGGACTAACATATAGGAAATGTGAGATTCTGCACAAGATATAACAAAGCATAGGTTACAAAAGCCAAGGCATCTGCCAAAAATGTAGAGAATGCTGAAAATGTAGGCATAAGCCAAGGACCTACTGATATTAAAATCTGTCAGAAAATGAAAAATCAGTCCAGAAAATTCGCTAGCTTTTTACCGTATGGACTTTTTATTTTTAAATAAAGCATATATAGCAAGGCCTCTCAAGAATTCTGGTAGATGAACTGATAGATTTATATGAGTTTCAATAATAAGCTATTAAACTAATAATCCCTAGCAGTACAGGCTGCTGCTAAGATGCCTTTCTTTTTATATTCATTTGGCAAAGATTTGCAAGATCATAGCCACTTAAACCACTGCGATAGCATGACTGCTGCCTCAGCTCCATCTTTCCTGTTGTGTCATTTGCTCTTGTTGTGCAACACCTCCTGTTCTCATTGTTTTTAAGTCTTTTCCCTCACATTGCCAGTTTTCAATCTCCAGTTTCTTCACTTCCTTAAAACTCTCCAGCCTCATCTAAACATAAAGCTTAAAGTTGTTCCTGTCAACACTAACAAGTATTCGCTCTAAATGTATAAAAAAAAATTAATAATTCTCAGCAAAACATCTTCCTCTTTGTTTTTATAACATTACCGTATCCTCTAATAATAAACCAAAATACTCTGGACAACTCTGACACAATGAAGTTCTATAGGTACCTTTTTGTTCCGTCCACTATGACCAAACTCAAGTTCCCTACCAGTCAATAGTGGTAAATGGCATGGCAGGTACATGCGAGCCTGTAAGTTTTGATCATAGAATAGTTTGGGTTGGAAGGGACCTTAAAGATCATCCAGTCCCACCCCACCCCCCCCCCCCCCCCCCGCCACAGGCAGGGACACCTCCCACTAGATCAGGTTCCCCAAGGTCCCATCCAGCCTGGCCTTGAACACCTCCAGGGACGGCACAGCCACAACCTCCCTGGGCCACCTGTTCTAAGGCCTCACCACTCGCATTGTGAAGAAAATCCTCCTTATGTCTAGTCTAAATCTGCCCCTTTCCAGTTTATACCTGTTTCCCCTCGTCCTATCACTACAGGCCTTTGTAAACAGCCCCTCCCCAGCTTTGTTGTAGCCCCTTCAGGTACTGGAAGGTCACTATAAGATTTCCTCAGCATCTTCTCCAGGCTGAACAAACTCAATTCTCTCAGCCTGTCCTGGTATGGGAGGTGCTCCAACCCTTTGATTATCCTCGTATCCCACCTCTGGACCCATTCCAACAGCTCCATATTTTTCTTATGTTGAGGATTCTTTATGCACTTCCTCTTGGGTACCTACCATATCATAAAAACGGCACCCTAACAACTGCCATCCCTTCAAGCAATTTCTGTAGGGAGACTAAATAAGCAGGAAAATTACAAATAGTTAAATTATAGTAAATACTTAAACTGAGCTTAATACTTAAACTTTAGCTTAAACTCTGAAACTGTTAAAAATCTCGCTCACTGAAGCGTTCCGTTAAACTGCAGTCAGTCAGCCATCTCGCTCAGAAAAGAAAACAGCTCAAAAACCACAGGAATGCAACTATCTGCAAAGAGCAGCCATGACAAATATCTGTCATGAGTTCAAAACTTCCTAACCACAAATTCTTGAATATGATTCAGGATCAAAAATGTTTTCTCTAGTACTTTGGTGTTAAATCTCACAATTAAAAACTAGAATGATGAATAAGACAAGAGAGCAAATCTGGTATAGGCTTCCTATTAAAGCTCCCACAGAGTGTTTTAAACAGGCTTCTGACACAAATTGTGGTTTTGCAGACTGAGATGGAGAGGAAAATGAGGAGAAATTTTGCTTTGCAGAACCAGAGACATCAATTATAGCAACCTATCATTTTGTTTCAATAAAATATTGCATTGTAACTGAAAGCCTTCACTATCTAAGTCTGTATTTTATTTTTGTGCATTTTCTCAAGTTTATGTAAACCTGGTTTGGTTTGCCTGTTATTATCTGACATTGTTAGCAAACAGAAAGATCAAAAGCATTTTTATGTGGACAGTCACCTGGAAAAAACATTTAATACAGAAACATTCAAAAGTTAAGGAGAAACACACATTATTTGATACTGGTGAAACCTACTTTGTCATGGTTTTTTTTTTTTTTTTGCAAGGGCCTCAAGTGTGAACTTGTGAGAATGTATTTTTGAAGTAAAAAAAAAAACATTTCAAATAAAGTCTCTGGCTTTTGTTATTCATTAAGATTCTCAGCACCAAATTCTAATCTCAAACGCACCAACAGAAATGACTGGTTTCAGACAAATTAAAGTCATTACATAAAGTAGAACATTGTAAGTTAATGATTCAAGGCATAAGAACTGGTTTTAATATTTTTTTCGCTCATCAGGAATTAGCTTTATTGAAACCAGCACATTTCTGACAACTTAGAATTACCAAAATGCAACTCTGACAAATTGTATTCAGTCTCCTTGAATTCCCTTTGCAAGCTCAATTAAACCTTCTCACGTCTTTTGCTCACAGACCGTACATTGTTTCTGGGCATCCTAACAGCCCCATCCCTTCCTCCTGCCCGTGAGCAGCTGTGAGCAGAAATAAGGAAGGAGTCTCCTCTTCATGCATTGCTTATGAAGTTTTTGAAATAGCTTAGTTGCTGCACTTGTTTTCTAGGTAAGTCCTATGTAATTAATTCTTGTAATTAGAAGTAAAGCAAAGCATATTTTTACCATAACATAAGCCCAGCAATATAGCTACAGTGCAATACGAGTACCCTAATTTTAATGTTTTTTCTTGCAGTGAACAACGTCATAATTAATCCACAAAAGCCACCAGCCAAGACAATACAAAGATGATAAATACCTGTTATTTTAATGTTATATGGAAGACCAAATGGATACTTTCCTACTACTCCCACTTGACCATTCCAGTTGAATTCATGTCCCAAATCAAACCGCTGTTCCATGAACTAAAATAACACAGAACAATTTAGCTTTATTGATGCATATTCATTTGCTGATTAGTTTTACTGCTTCATTACTTTATCTTGCTAGATACTGCTTGAAGTTATATTTTTGAATTAAGGTTAGATTTTTGATTGGAAGAATAAACCCAAAAGTCTCACTGCAGTTCTGTTTCAGATCAAACAATCTCTCACGCTCATCAGTTTCTAGACTTAACACTCATCTGTAACTACGGACTAGGTGTGTGAAGAAGAGCACACCCTGGTCTAGTACTTACAGAGCTCTTCTCTATATGCGCTTAAGAGCCTGTCTGACCCTGTATCTCTGTTGTTTTGCCACTTGTACCTGGCGTGGGTAGAATTTTCTTATAGTGTAACCATTCGCACCTTCTGACTGTAAACAGATTTAGGCAAGAACTCTATCCTTTGACACATTCCCCATGTATCTATATGGCATTACATGAATTTTTATGATTTATTGCTCCAAAATAGCATGGGTTGTATGAAAAAAATTCATATTTCATTACCTGTTCAGTAATGGCCTGGAAGTTATACAGCCTGACCAGACCCACGCTATACATTACAATCAGGATTCCATTAGAAACAGCAACATCTGTCACACTATTACCAAATATCTGGAAAAAAGGAAGAGAAAAATATTCTATTAGGGAAGAAATAATTGACAGACAATGCAAAATACTGACATTATGTCCTTAATTTTGCAATCGCTCCAATTTTTCCTGCTAAGCAAACCCTATGTGTTTTAGTTCATGAACTCACCTGTTCTCCTGAGTTTCTACAATACTTTGCACTGCAGTAATAGCTGAGGTTAGGTTAGTCCTATTCTGCATGCAAATTAATTCTCTAATCAGTTCTCAGGATGTCCTAATATCATGTTACCAGTTATTATCATACACAAACAGATATTACCCAGCACCCACAGAAACGTTAACAAAGGTAACAACTCAGTCTAAAAGTACTGATTTCAGATTTTCCGTTCTTTCCTCATCACCAGAGTAAAACATCAGTCTAACCATGGCTCTGTGACTGTGTACAGCTGTACTAAAACTACATTATTCAGCTGTCACAGAGTACAGAATCCTCTCTGAATCCAAATTAGACACACACACACACAAGATGCTGACTTAGCCCTTTTAATGATTACGCAGTATTCATTTGTGCCACTGCTTAACACACCTCTAGTGAGGAAAAAACCAACAAGTACTTAATATCTGGTGAATAACAACACATGGAATTTGTAGTCTCTTTTACTAGAGACGCTTGTAAATGTAGCTTTCATTTCTTTAATCTGAATCACTATGTGAAAAAGCAATTAAAATAGAGTTAAGGACAAGCTGAAAAACAGTTAAAAGCAAAAAATTCCAAAAGCTCTAGTACTCCTAGATCTTAACACTATCAGTGACAGACTGACCTCAGAAAAGTCAGTCACCTTTTGGGACCAAACTGACTGACCTCAGAAAGATTGTTTGCTCTTAATTGATAAAGCAAGACACATATTTACATTTTGCCATTCAGTATCAATAATACAAGTTTAAAATGCTTGTAACTGTACACAGAATCCATCGGCTATAACTAGGAGTGGGTCAGATGCACATATGTCTTTCTTTAAAGAGGTAAAAAGAGTTCTACAAATACTATAGGATTCCCTATATGAATCTATGATTACTATAAGTAAAGGCTAAAGTCCTTCTGCATGTCAAAGAGTAACCCAAGAGCAGAATGCACACCTGTTTTCTCTTCTGGCCATTCGAGTTAAGAACCTTCCCCCAATGCTCCTATCACACACAGGAACATCCCATCGCAGGGGGGTTGGAACTAGGTGATCTTTAAGGTCCCTTCTAAACTACTCTATGATTTCATTCTATGATTACTGCTAATTAATGCTGCAGGGCATTATGGGTTTACAAGCTGCAAGTACGACTTCTGAAATTTGGGGTCAATTGCCTAAACTATGCCTCTTATACAATTACAATACAGATCACAATTAATAGAGGAATTAACTTACCTTTTTGTTTATTTCTAGCATTCCAATGAATGAGAGAGGCAAAACTTGGAATACAGCAAGATAGAACAATACAGACTGTTGGATACCTGCCTGGGAAGGAACAATACTGCATGTAGTTATTATACTTGAAGGATTTATTAACAGTAGGACACTTTCTACCATAATAACAAACATCTCTGTTTTTTCATTGACTTTTGTAAATATTCAAGAATTGCAGACTTTTCCAACAAACTTACCTGCCGTGCTTCTGCAGGGAGCTTATTCTGAGCTGACTTTACAATCATTACCTCTTGAGGAGTATCCCAACTCAGATACCTATTTGTGATAAGCAAAGCCCATCTTAATAATGTAAAATTAATTCAATAATAAATGCATTATTTCACATAAAAAGTAAAATACTGTAACTACGCAGATCCCCATGTCCAGGCAAACTGTTCAGTATCTGATTCGGGAGAGGTGCCTAAGATGTTTACTGTCTGCAATAATTTAAAACCTCCAGAACTAGGAATGGCCAATTTCATACTGGGTTGTGAGAAGAACTATCTTAATTTTACTCTGTCCCTTCACAAATTACTGCTTTCTTATCCTTCAGCCTAAAGGAAATAATTTCTTCTAAGAATTGAAAAAAATTTGCAGTTTATCAGAAGCAGTAACTGTTCTGTTTTAAAGACCAAAATGGCTACTCTATGGAGAAGAATGGTTGCAAGTTAAAAATGGCTTAAATGCATTTTTCTTATGTTTTATGAAGTTTGATTTACAGCTTTTAAAGGTCCTCTCCTGATATGTTGCTATTGTGATATATAAGGCTGTAAAATGGTCACAGAAATGGCAATAGCAATTTTTTGTGGATTTCGTGGAACTTGATACCAAATTTGAGGTCATAATACTGACACTGCTGAAATTCTTCTGTAGAAAACAGCATGCAGACATGTTGAAACAGCACTCTGGTTAATGCGCTAGGCTAACTAACTTGAAGTCAGCCATAGGGTAGCACTAAAATAAACGTGATTCCCTGCCTCCAGTACAGTACTAATGATTGTTAATTATATAAGGCCTAGTCAATGTTTAATACCTGAATTTGCAACAGGAACCAGCAAGGTATATTTTTTCCAGTATTTCTCCACTATCAGCAGAGAGACGTAGAAGCCAGTTCTGCACTGTCAAGACTATCAGGGAAGATTTATAGTCTGATGGATGTGGTAGCATTTCCCCCTACAGAACAAAAAGTTATCAGAAAAAAAGTTTGTACCAGGAGGATACATAATATTTTGACACAGTAAAAAGAAAACAGAAGTTAGTACACGTTCCTCAAAAAATAAAGGTGAAAACCTGCCATCTAATCACATCAGGATCTCTAAGCTCTTGTCTACGCCAAATAGTCATCTGGCTATCACATAAATAATCTGCTGTCACCCTTTTTGCAAGGCAGTTATCTTCTCTAGAAAAGACACCTTTTAAAACTTCCTTGCCTTGTAAAAATGAACTATAACTGCTTACTGATCTAATGAATACCAGTCTGGAAGACACAATAGTGTAAGTATTGCAAAGTAAGACATTCAGTGGTAACTTAACAGTAATTGCTAAGCATAGTATTCACACTGCTTTACTCAGGGATGAGAGCTAATATTCCTAAGTTCTGTGAATGCTGCACAAGAAAAAGCTCCTTAGGAAAGAGGGAAATCATACAATTTATTAGTTAGAAATAGAAGAACAGCTTTTGGGCAGAGTTGCTTCAATGGGTCTTCAGTTTACCTGCTTTTTTTTTTTTTCTTTTTTAATCAATAGATCTGGTAGAAACTCAAACTCCAGCTACTGCCCTTGCTAAATAAAAAATTAAACAGAATTTATGTCGTAAGAAACTAAGAATTAGCTGCATAAGCATAAAGGCACCATTTTTTAAATCTTCCACAAAAGCTCACAAAAAAGCATTTGAATGTGCGATTGAGAAATTCAGAGAAGTGCACCTCTAAACATTCAGTCAAAAGAAATAAGTACATGGTGAATCTTAAATTCCATAAAAACATTGAGTAAATAGTCTGCAGGGAAAGAATGCTCTATTCCGAATATGATTTATTAAAAGATATTAATTTGGATTTTTGCACAGCAATGCTCTAATAAAATGTAATCTTACCAGCGGGCATTCCAATAATAAAGCATCTTCAATTTTTTCTGACTTGGAACGCTTTGGTTTTTGATAAAGTATTCTTGGCTCTTGTGCAATGCTGGAGGAAAATGATTGCTAATCGTCAGTCTATAAACAACTTTTTATCAACATGTAATTTCATACAGTGTTATAAATCCTGCCTTCTCTTTAGGCAGGTCAGAAGTCCAAACATCTTAATTTTACTTTGTAAGTATAACCTGAAATTGCTCTCAAAATAAGGCCTAACAGTATGTAATACATAAAAGCTAAACTTCTCTATATTTTGTGTTCCCATGATGGGGTTCTTTCTGTTAACTTTGGGTTTTTGTGTTGTTTCATTTTGTTTTTTAAATAACAAACTTAATAACAACATTCTTACGTTAGTGATATACAGTAAAAAGGAAGCGTATTCCAGAAACTAACAATAATCCTGGAACCTTCCCTTCAAGCTCTTCCCGTGTTGCCTTTTATAATATAGAGGTGTGGCATCAGTGATAGGTATTTAAAATAATAAACCCTCACTACTAGAACAAAAGCTTTGTGCGGTGCACAGTTCTCCTTTCAGGGCAAGGATGAGACAAAGGGTAGACCTGAAGGATGTCAGACAGGTTGACCCAGTCCTGGGAAGCACTCAGACAACGCAGCAATAAAACACTACTAAATAGGTTTAGATCTCTACTGTAAGTGATAGATTAATTTAATTATTTCTCAGTGGTTTACACTAACAAGAGTACTTTGTCTTTTATGCATAAATGACACTGTCCCAAAACTGTTCTGGTCACAACTTACTGGGCAACGTAGTTCTCCAAGTCCCGGCTACTCTCCCCACACGAGCAGTAGGGAAGGACAGGGACTGGTGTTTGCGGGACTCCCCGCTCTCTGCCCTGCCCTGCGCTGCCTCCGATGCTGTGCCTCTGCAGCAGGTGACGGAACAGCAGAGTACATCACATCAGGAAACTGATCCACAGAATACATGAACAAACACCAGCAAGTACTCCGCAAACTGTACTTGCAGATGAACGCTAATTTACTTCTTTAGCACAGAATTTACAGACATAGTTTCAAACGCATTACACTTTCTGACATATTCTGTAACAACCTGCCAAGCACTAGATCACAAAGCGCTACTGTTCATTTGTCTTTTCAGTGCAAAATTATAAAAGGTAATAATACCCCACTCCTATTAAAGTGCTCTGAAAGGTGAAGTTACGCAGAGCCAGTAACTAGAGGTCCCTGCACCAAAGCAAGTGTCACACTACGACACAACAGCTTCCAAGAGTAATTTAACAAAGATTTATGTGCCTGGTTATTACTGATTTACAAGTAAATTCCACTTAATTCACAGCGGTTATTTGGATGAGTAAAGTTAGTGATATGTCTAATACAGAATCTCAGTGTTAAAACTGTAAGTAGGGAACTTTAAATTTTAGATTTGTTACCTGCTAATACAGCACTGGTAATTGTCCAAGTAAATTCTTCCTCTTTCATAGGCGATAGGAGATGCTGAATGAGTTGTCCAAACATTCTTGAATTTAGTACTTTCCTGAAACAGACAGTGGATGTAATAGTGATGGCTTTTGTAACAAACCTTGCTTTTGGAAAAATTTTATTTGGCTCCTGCAGTGTAATAACCTACTTTAATTGAACCTTTGCTGTTAATTACATAAAGGAATTTTTTTTTTAAATAAAGTTTAAAAACCTTTTTTGGGGAAAATTTAGCCTTTTTTTTAAATGAAATTCATGAATCTTTTTATTAGCTATTATGGACAGCATGGGTAATGAGCATTTTGTCATTAACTTTCCTGCATTAAAATTAAAACTGGCAACTAAACTTTAATGGCAACTTCTAAAATCAAGAATAAATTTTCCCAGACTGTAAAAAAGCACATAACTCTTTTATATGTAATTTTAATTTACTGAACATCTGACTCCATTTTGCTGGTGGTGTTCCGAGTGAAAGGTAGAAAAATGTGTTATTTGCAAAGAGTGCCTGAAATGTTACTGGGATAAAGCGCTCACGTGAAGTTTCTTGCACGCATCACAGACAGCAGGACCTCTGTAGCGTTAACAAGGGTTCCAGTCTTATTAAAAAAAACATTTGTGTAAGTCAGATGTGCACAATTTTATTTCAGTAGCCTTACATGGTCACTGATAGCGTTGCATAAGCGGACGCTTCAAATGACTCCCAATAAATATATTTTCAATATATCACAATTGCCAGTTCCCTTCCACATGTGCACTTTCCACGTATTTCGATCAACTACTGCACGGGAGCAGTAATTGTTTTGATAAAAAAATATCAAGTTCACTTTAGTCTGTAATCGGTTTAACTCTTTTTCCTGTAACACAAATGTCACTGACACGTCAGGGGTTTGTTCTCCTGAAGACATTTACAGATCACACATAGAATGACCCGAGCTGGAAGGGACCCACAAGGCTCCTGCCTACGACCCCCAACATTGACACTGAGGGCACAGTCCAAATGCCTCTGGAATACTGTCGGGCTCGTTGCTGTGCCTGCTGCCCCGGGAGCTGCTCCAGCGCTCCACACCCTCCAGGGAAGAACCCTCATTTAATACCCACCCCCCACTCCCCCCGGGGCACCTTCCTGCCCCTCCCCCGCCTCCTGTCCCGACGATCTCACCGCGTTGCGAGAACTCCATTCAAACCCGACACCGCGAACTCGATACTGGTATGTATTATAAACCACCCTGGGGGAACAAACCAGTGACTCAGGGTCTCCCAGAAGCTCTTTCTAACCCGATTATCAGCCGTGCTCCTGCAGCTCCCCCACAGCAGACCCCTCCCTGCACCGGGGGGCCCGAGCCTCACACAACCTCGTGGGACCCGACCGGCCCCGCCTCACCTGGCACATTATCCTCCTCAGCAGTCCCAGGTTTTTCCTGTGAGCTACCCCGGCATCTCTGGCATAAAACCCGAGGGCCCTGCGGGCGAGGAGCCTGCAGACGCTGCGGGCCCCGGGCGATCGGCCGGCCCCGCTCCTGCCGACCCGCGGGGACATCCGGGCCCAGAGCGAGCCTGCCTCGGCGGGGCGAGCAGCCCTGCAGGGCGCGGGGCGTTTGTGAGGGGGGAAAGGCACTACCGGGCTCTCGCTCTCCAGCTCCCGCGGGGCGCGAACCGAGGCCTCCGGTGGCGGCGGGACGGGGCCGGGCACCACGCGCCTCCTTTCCCGCGCCACGCCCCCTCTTCCCGCGCCGGGCGGTGTCAGCCCCGCCCCTTCCCCTCACACCACGCTCCCCGCGACAGAAGCCCCGCCCTTCACCGACGCCCCGTGGTAGAAGCCCCGCCCATTCACACGCCCCCTCAACAAAAGCCCCGCCCCCACGCCACGCGCCCCGGCGGCAGGAGCCCCGCCCCTTCCCCGCGTGCGCCGGGAGCCGCGTCGCGTCCGGATTTTCCCCCCCCCCCGCCTCCTTTTCCCGCCGTGCCCCGCGGCGCGCGGCCTCGCGCCTGGAGAGGCGTGTGCGGGGCGGGACCCGGAGTACCCGCGTTTTTTCCCTAGTAAAGGAAGGAGAAGTTTGTCCGCGGGGGAAAGGAAAGCGGGAGCTGTCGATTCTCCCCCTTGGCACCGCCGTGCCCGTGGTCCAAAGGGCCGCTTTGAAGCGGTTACCTCCAGGGCCCGGTTGGGGCGTGCGACCCCTCGCCTTTGTCCTTTCAGAGCACGGAGCCCCCGCGGGGTAACGTGGCGTGGGACCCGCCGATCCGCTCCGTGTGTGTCCCTCAGCATCCCCGGGTGCAGCCTTGCCTTCCGCTGACGCTGCCACACGAGGCGGGTTCCTGGCGCAGGTAACGGGCAGCCGGGTCGCTCCTTGGCCTGTCGCTGCCTCAGTGGGGTCCCTGCCGCATCCCGAGGCGTCCGGGGCTGGAAGCGAACACGGCTCTTCCAGCTCAATTACAGACGGTAGCGACGTTCTTGCCCTCTCTGCTCTCAGCGTCTTCAATAAGAGGAAAACGTGGTTTGTGTTGAGGCAAATCATCTTTTTTTAGGCAATACCATTACTAGAAAATACGGTTGAAAAACAGTTTAAGCGATTGAAAGATAAATTTGGAGACTTAACTTTGCACCTACACGGATGCAGAAAGTCTAACCCAGCTCTTTTCTTTCTTGTGTGAGCAGCCAGCAGAGGGTGCCCAGGGTAACTCGGACGCCTTGCCTCTGAGCTCTCCTTTTCCGTTGATGGCTTCCTCTTGATGTTAAACTCGTCGTAGATCAATTTAGTAAACCAGTTTCGTGTTTTATCCTGCTATATAAATAATAGGCAAAGATGTGAATTACCTCATGGAAAATGGAGGGAGAAGGCAGTAAAGGATTGCACAGAATACTTAAGTTTCAAATTCCATATCCTACAAACGCATGCTGATATGTGGGAAGCCACCTTGTCTATAAAATTAAACAAATGTACAACTATTTACAAGATTGTAGCCTAAAGAATCATTTGTGAATTTGCCTCTTTACATTATGCAATATTTAAAAATTTGTACCAAGGGTGATCGGTATCTTCTGAATTTCTATGAGTCAAATTATTTTAGTCAGTAATATTTATAATTTAACTGTTTCTGAGTGTAACTTTATTAGGTGTTACAGGGAATAGCAGAACAATTAATACTGAGAATATTACTATAAATAGATTCAATACAAAAGTAGAAATTGCATTCCAAGATTGATCCTAAGATACCAACATGTAGTTGGAATGAAGGTGTTCTTCGTAAGTTAAAGTATTTTGAATTTGGTCAAAGTACTTTATTGAAGCTTCATTTTGAAGGCAAAATAGTCTTTGATAGTGAAGTCAGAACGTCACTGTTATAAATTGAAGTGATGCAGCTTCAACAAAACACTTGTCCTGATCAAAACAAAATATTTCAACATTCCAAAAATTAATAAAAATGTTTGAATGTATTACAGTGTCAGCATAATTGCTACAGTCCTTGGAAACTCTGTTTTTCTTGATTCAGATTTTATATGAGCTTCTGTCAGAATGTTTTATCTCCTGCCTTCACAAGTGAAAAAGGAAATAAGTGCTCAGGTTTATTTTAGGAAAAATGAATTACGGTGGTCACCTGTAGCAATTGAACTCCATACTTTATCCACACAGTTAATTCAAATAAAATGCTTTTTTGGGAGTTATCTACTAGTCACATTAATCAATTAAAGATTCACTAATAAAAGACATATGTATTTCTAAAGTAACTGTTTCTTTCCTCCTTGTTGGCCATTCTTGTTTCTGCAGTCTTGCATTTGCCATTATTTTATCTTTAGATGCATTTTTTGAAACTGTCTTCATTAGCTTAAAAACATACTAGATAGTGTAGTTGTATTCCCTCAGTACTGAGGAGAAAGCTTCCTTTGTTTCCACTGTCTTCTGAGATCAACAGATGCATATGCCAACAAGAATTAATGTTGCAGTTCATAGTCTCAATTGAAGAATATTTTCCTTTATTTATGGGAATGGTATGATTGCTTCTTAAAAATAAAGGAATTAAAGTACAACTGTAAAACCTGCAGGTTTATAAGATATTGCAAAAATGGTTTATGTAGCAGAATAATTCCAACAGGTTTATAAAGATGGAGAATAACTGAGATACAAGTCTCAGTGGAAACGAAATTAGGAAATTTAATAATTTTTTTTTTAAACTCTGAAGGGCTTTCAGCACTCAGCTTGTCCCTAAGAGCTGTTTGTCTCCTTTCTTATTTTTAGAAGGGATTATATAGTACCTACATACATTATTTTATCTCGGGTAACGTACCTTCAAATTCTGTTGCCGATCTCCTGGATGCATATGATTCCACTAAATGTTTTGTTGCTTATCTTCTGGATGCGTGGTGATTCAAGTAAATGTTTTCAGCAAATAAGCAGTTTTATCTCCTTCGCTTGACTCTGTTTAACAGGCAACCTGGCAGGTGGTGTAAGAACAGGCTCTTCTTACTCAGCATTTGTGTACATGTGGTTAAAGTTACGTCTAGTGGGGTTTGTTTGGGTTTTTTTTGTATCTGCTGTTGCTTTATAATCAATGTTACCTGTATCATCTCTACAGGAGTCAGAATGAATCCAAATAATTTTTTGTTTTGCTTTCATTTTGTCTTGGCATTCAGTGCTCTGCTGTAGTTTTACTGAAGTTTCTGTGTGTTCACATGAAGGTCTGCAATGCCCATGGTGACGATGCATGAGTAGGAAAAGCAGTTTAGACTTTTAGATCTTCTGAGTTTGAAAAGTTGTGAAATATCCTATTTTTCAAATGTGCACAATTTTTTGGAATTGTATAACTGAAAGACTAATCATGAAGTTCCAAGAGGGCATGCTTAGTCACCTGGTAATATAGAGAAATATTAAGCATTCATTTAATGAATGAGTCTTGATTTGAAATATTCAGAAATATTAATATGTATGTATTTTTTAAATGGCCACTGGTAATTCCTAGTTATACTTCCTGTGTTACCACTATCTTGAAGAATTATTCACTTTGTGTCCATGATTGCACTTGAATCTGTTTCGTGTGAGGTGTTCTGAGTTTTAGTAGTGTTTGATGGTGATGAAACAGATCAGCTACACTTTACAGGAGAGCACTGGGGATTAATTGTCAGTTTTTGTGTAGATAAGCTTCTAGGTGCTAAGCAGAAGTAATTGTATGAAGTTCACTTTTTCCAGAGTACTTTTCTTTCCAGAAATGTAACATAAGCTGCGTGTACTCTTCCTAATATAGACTATTTTTCTTCTTTTCTAACAGACACTCTACAAGTAGGCTCAGTGATTGGATATGGAAGAAGTTGTTGGCTTTGTAGTTGGAGATCAGTCAAGTTAAAATGTTTTCATCCAATAAATTCATTGAACTAGGTTCTTGGACAAAAGTGGCAGATTATTTCCGTGGGTTTGGGGGTTGTATAATATCTTGGAAATGTATTATTTCAGGTCTAGCTGGCAGTTGATATGTATACTTTCTACTGCAGGCCCACCTTTAAAAAGCTGTACTAAATATGCTGTATTAGATTGTTTGGGGAGAGGAGGATTTTTAAGGCTATTTTCTTAAGGTTTCTCAGCTAAACTGAGGATCTGTATTTATAACAACGACAAAATTCTAAAGGCTAAAAGGCAGTACTCCATAGGGAAAAAATTCTTCTGTATTGCTTTTCAGCATGGTTACCAAGTGTGTTGTTCCTTTAAAGTTTTTTTGTGAAAACCAGGTACGCTGCCATAAATTATAGGCATTTTTAACTTAATTCAGTTTTATGATTATGTCCCTAAAGATGAAGGTTCAATTGCTTTGATTAATAATCAAACCTAAGGCCTTCCTGACCATGGCTCTGAACAAGGAAATAACTCCTAATTCTTTTGAGCAACAACATTTCTTGCTGTCATGGCTTCAGGTTATGATTGTCATATATGGCAAAGAGAAAGCGTATTTGCCTGTTTCATTAACAAAATCAATTAGAGAAACATTTGAGCAATGACTTGCTTCTGAAAATGTAATTTAGACTTCCAAGAAATTTAAATGCTTTTTGAACTTTTAGTAGCCAAATTGCCTATTAATCTCATGATCTGTGGATCACGCTGACCCTCAGGGATACACTTGCCTGTCCTCCAAGGAGTTCTTTCACATTTAACACTGGATGCAACAGTAAACTCCCCCACGTCCCCTATTCTCCGTGCCTTTTCTTGATGTTTTAGAATTTTTCAGCTAAAATTGTGCAATTATCACTCAAAGGATCATGTTCTCATAAAGAGACTTGCATCTCTGGATTTTACTGATGCAAGATCATCTTAGTCATCTGACTATAATTCCCATCTGTGCATCTTTTCATGTTCTTACTGAGATATTTAGAAAGCCAAGAAAAAATATGTGACTAGCCTAGCAGCTGAATCATTGTATTTTATGTTGAATATCAGTGCTGGCACAGGAAATGCAAGATACTAACAGGTCTTTTTGAATGCTTGAAGGAGGAAGAGAATTTGACAGTTTGCAATATAATCATGGGATCTTTATCCAGGCATTTCTATAATTTATTAATAATGGTTTTAGATGAGATTGTGGTTTGGGGTTTTGGAGGATTTTCTACTTGGTTTTGGGAACATTGCCTTTCTGTAAATTACACATTTTGCAGAAATTGTCATGGTGTCTTAATTTTCCTGTCTTACAATTATTATTTCATAGTATCCCGTGCATTATGTTATGAAAAATGCATACACATTTTCAAAAACAAAGCATGAACAGTTTGTAGTAATTAAAGTATAAATTTGAATTGTTTTAGTTGCTGAGCCACATTTGAAAAAAAGAGCCATAATAAAGTCGTTAACATTAGAAGAGGCTTTAATTTTTTAATAGGACTCGATGTGACATTTTCACTCTATGGCAATATCCCATATCCTAGTAGTATTGCAGTCCCAGCATCCAAAACTTATCAGTATTTTTATTTAGCTTTGACAGACAAAATGCAAGGCACATTGTATTTAATCTTTGGCAAATAAGAAGACATTTTCATCTTTTTTCCTCTTTTTTTCTTTTTTTTCTATTGACTAATGAACAGTACCATTTTTAAAGCGTGACTCATTCAAAAGCACACCTTAAGTGAGGAATTGTTCATTTACTTGATTCCTTTGCCAGGCTTTGTACTGATGTGTACAAATTAACCTTTTTACTCACAGTACAAGACTTGTGATCAAATAGTACTATTTTCTTCAAGATAAGAATCTTCATATTGTAACCAATTTGCACAAAATGTTTCCTAATAATGTCTTGTGCCTGTTCTTTTGTAACTACATTTTGTGTTTCCAGTGCATTAAATTTGTATGTGTGGTTTACACAGAAGCTCTCAAAAAAAAAGGGAGGGGGCAAAAAAAAAATAGGACTAAGAATAATTTTTAAACTCATATGCAGAGCACTTGAGGGAAAAAATAGGACTAGGAATAATTTTTAAACTCATATGCAGAACACTTGAGGGAAAAAAAGAACAAAGGTACATGAGGGTAAAAGTAGTAGGAGGTATATTTTGTTTTACTCATCCCTTGAAAAGCCTACATTAATGAGGATACAGAGGAAAAAAAAAAAACAAACCCAAGACAAAAATGCTGGTACTAGCCACATGTAATTGTTATCTCTCATTATTAATACTTTATGAAGAGATTCCAAGTAAAGTGAAATATAGCAATATAAGACAGAATTATGCATGTAATAGAAAAATCTCAAGCACTTTATAATTTGCATGAACAGGAATTTAACTTAAAACCATTCATTTCAAAGAGGGCATTAAACAAGGGTCAGGAGAATACATGGTAGAAAGTTTGGAAGGATTTCTGGTGCATTATGTGTACATTTGCAAAAAAAAATCTGTCATTTTCTATGTAAAAGCACAAACCCACAGTCGCAGTTCTAGAATGGAATCTTTTGAAGACGGTTACCTAGTGAGTGGCGTGAACGTCAATCTCAATGACATTATGTACCCACTAGAACAAGTGGTTTCTTTACTGCTCAATTCTCTTCTTAAAGGTACAATGTCAAACTTTTATTAATTGTTTTACTGTGTATTTCTTCTCCTCCCCCCACCTGACAGAACTCTGCAATGATACCAAGTAATTTATCTTTCATCTAGTTTCATTCCAGTAGCCTGTTTTGGGAGTATTTGGGCTTTCAGCACACTGAAGCGATGTTGCTGTTTTCTAAAGAGCATTTAAATTGATATTATAGTAAAAGATTGTTACTGAAGCTGATATTGGTGCTTGATTATTTGACCAGTTTCTCATGTAAGTGACATAAACAATTAAGTTACTGCAAAACTGTAATTTGAGTTAATTGTGTTTTCAGGTCTCTGAACAAAATGAATTTCATTACAAGGCTTTCTGCTTTGTGTCTGAGGAAGAGCAAGATGCAACAGAGGCACCAAAGTAGCAGACGACCAGCTGTTCCACTTGGATCACGGATTTTAACTGATCCTTCTAAAGTTTTTGAGCATAACATGTGGTGAGGTGTTTCTTCAAGGCTGAGTTTAATATATTTTTGTGTATTATTTACTATGATGGATAATGGTATCTGTGTTTCTATGAAACAATAGACTGCCAGAATAGACGTGTAAGAGTAGGGCTAGAGAAAACTAAAGAACAGAGGGTGATAAAAAACATGAAGTAATACAGAAATGGTAGAAGGTTAGAAGAGCATCTAAATCTACCTAGAAAGTAGAATAATATTTACCTAAGATATCTGGAAGGCCAGGAATTTTTATTTCTACAGTTCATAACTTAAGAGCAAGGAATATTTGATGAAAAGAGAAGTGAGGAATTTAGAAGCTACACAGGAAATTGCTTTCTATATAATTTAAAATACTATTTTTTAATTCTGCCACACATCATTTTTGAGTGCAAATATTTAGCAGAATTAGAAAAGGGACTGAATGTGGCTAATGATAACCAATGGGTAACATCACATAGGAGTAACAGGTGAAAAGTTTCAGGGTTTAAGCTTACTTCATAAGAGTAATCTGCAGTTCTTGCACCTTCCTCAGAGATGTCGCCTGCTGGCAACTGTCACAGCTTATTGGACAAGGCTTTGTTCTGAGATGAGGTTTCCAACTTGCTGGATTTTTTAAAAAAACATTATTCTTTTTAGTAGTCCGTTTTAGTTAATTGATCCGTTTTACTTTTTAATTTAAGTTATTTCAAAAGTTTGTCTAAAAATTTTGAAGAATTGTGACACAGGAGATTGTCTTCTGGTTAATGATGTGGTATTTTCATTATTCTTTTTAGTCTCTAAATTTGGACTTATCTAATTAGGTAAGATCTGTAACTAGATCTGTCACCTATTACGGTTTTCTAAACTGATGCCCCCAAGCCATCGACCCCAACACATACCATCTTAAGGCCAAATCTGGAGTTATCTATACTTCTGTAAGTTGCTTGGTTAAGGAAGCTGGAAGCTGGCTGCTTACTTTGTTAAGAGCTTAAAGTTTATCTCCACGTTTTGTAAATCTATATATATGCAGTGCAGTTTGTAAGCGTCTTCCAGACTCATCACTTTCTGACAGGTGGAAAAATTCTTTACTCGTATGAACGTTGATTCGGATGTAGACTGTACAGTTAAGGTAGGGAAAGATTTTAAGAAAAGACCACCATTTTTCCATAACATCATACCTTGACAAAACTCAGGGTTTTATTTTTATTTTTTGGTTCACTTCCAAATAACTGATCATGCGTTGCTTCCATTTTTCTTGCTAGCATTCAGTGACAGTCTAATACAGAATTATCAGACTATGATGCAGGTGGTTGCGATGGATTGTGAAGATGGGATTGAAAGGAACAGGGTTGTTCAGGAAATGGATCTTCAGATGAATCTATGTAGCTCAGAAGAGAAAACAAGTGAAACTCAGTTGGAGCAGAGGTTGCATGGAAGTTGCAAATGTCTTGGTAAATCAAGAACCTGGCTGAAGTGGGGAAGGTCTTTGGTTCTGAAGCTTGCTGAATCAGGAGACAAGGGGAATCAGGATGACTGGTGGTTGAGCCGAATAGATAATGCAGTGTGAGCATAGGAATTTCATCTTCCCTAGCATTGATGTATGAGGATTTATGTCCTTTTATTTTCTAATCATCATCCTTGGTACTTCATAAAGTGGCATCCTTCTTTTTGCCTGTGTGAATTGGCAGGGAGCCAAAAGCTGCTGCCATAGCTGCTAGGAATACGAAGCAAATTGAATTTAGGAACTAATGCTCTAGATATTTGCTGTGGTGCTTTTCTGTCATTTTGAGAGAGAAGTAATGAATGATGCTAAACATTGGAGCAAAAACTGTCTGCTTCTATTCAGGTTAGTAATTGGCATGGTTTTTGCATGTTAGTTTTCAGAGATAAATAAACCCTGTGTTAGCAAACAAGTTAATGCAAAAGGACTAAGTTGAATAACCTGCTCGGAAAGTAGCATTGCTTGATCTCGTGTCAGGCTTGCTCATATTAACAGCTCCTGGTGTGGTTAAAATGGATAGCTTGCTTTGCTGCTGTCATTGTTCAGCGTAAAACACTTCTGCATTTAAACACTTCTGTGCTTAGAATTCTTCTGTATTCTGTGTTCCTGCCAGCTTGTATTGCTGACAGAGCTGCCTCATTTCAAGCATCCAAACTATGTAAATAGTTTGCACAAGAACTAGGCTATGTCCCCTCTTCTGCAGATTTTGATAGATAAGCACTGCTGCAGTCCTGTTGTTTGGAGTCTTCCATGTAGAAATTTCCAGCAAAGAGCCGAAAGGTCTTTCTTCAGCTTTATGAACTTCCATGGAGGGACAAAAGGAATAAAAGTTGTTAATGGTGATGGTGGACTTAAGGCACCTATTGTATTGTGTGTAGAACCCTCAAGGGTTCTGACAGACACATGATGATGTATTAAAATGGATCAGCTAAAGCTTATACCGCAGCGACTCATCTGTCAGAAGGGCTGACTGTATATTATTGCCATCTGAATAGTCCTTGGTTTCAGCTTGCTAGAATAGGCAGTCAAAATCAGTGATAACAGTTAGGGAAGCAAGAGGGAAGCATCTTTCCAAGAGGATGGCTGTCTAGAAATGTTTTGGTCATTTAGTTTTATTCTACTACCACACATCTGTCAGAGCCTTGATGCTGCACAGGAACATTTGGTATACAAACAAATACAGGAAGGGGAGAGGCAACCTGCTGGGGACAATAATGAGAAATATTTCAGTAGAGATGCGGAAATCAAGTCTGAGTCAAGCAGACAAATACATACCAATTAGTCTCCCACAATTAGCAAAAGAGGAACAGTGAAGGTCTAACAATTAAATTACCTGTATGTCACCAAGCATGAAACAGGAAGATGCTCGTTAGCTTTTAGAGACAATCAGCTCTCTTCAAGTTGGCACCTTGTTCCTTTTCCCATAGAAACCAATGGCATTTTGGTCAAGGGCTTTCGGTTAATTGATTTCAGTAGGATTAGGATCTAATGGATTACTTGAATTATATTACATAATTTAACCTGATTTCTGAAACTGTTCAGACTGGACGATTTGGAGGGACAGCTAATTTGCTTTTAAAAGCTGCAAGCAGCATGTTTTTGGGCATTCTCCATCGTGGCCTAATCCAAACACAGAATCTTCAGGGGAGGCAGTTAAGTCATCAGAGACAGATCTTGGCTTGGTTCTGTGACCATTTAATGGATTAATGTAACATTTAGTGAACCCCTTTACACAAATATGGATAGCATAGACTCTGGAACCTTTGTAGAATTGCTTGTCTTTTCTTAGGAATATCTGATTCTTCTTTTATCTAAATGTTTCCCATCTCTATTCCTCTAGTAAGTAAGATCTTGTCCATCAAGTCTGTCTGTTCCACTTGAATAGGTGGATTATGCTCCCTGTTTCAGGAACAGCTGATTTCTTTGCTAAATTATCTTTGTTCCTCATCATAAAAATTAGTAAGGTGAGAAGTTCCTTGCATCAGAGTATTTGTTGATAGGTCTATTGTTATATCTGTTGTAGCTAAACACAGTTCTAGTGGGACACTCAGAAACATTCCTGTAACACACGCAATTTAGAAGATATATGTTAATCCTATTATTAAGAAAAAAATGCATACTACTGCAGCATCTTTGCAGTTGGAAGGTTTTTCTTAATCACTTGAGTTTTACCTAACTACTAATTAATTTTTATCTGTCATACTGAAACTTCGGTTTTAACTGTCAGTCTCCTTGTGGCCATTTGCTTGCATTCAAAAAGAAAATGCACCTGAGAAAGTGTTAACTGATTTATGACTGTTTTCTCTGGGTAAAAAAGATTAAAAAAAATCCTGTTTAAAGGCTGGCTTTTCAACTGCCTTTTGCAGGGACCACATGCAGTGGTCACAAGAAGAGGAGGAGAATGCCAAGGAAAAAGCAGCAGAGAACTCGCTTGTGAAAGTCCAACCAGAAGACCAAGGTAACAAATTCATAACAGCTTGGAAAAAAAAATCCATTTTAATGCTATTTATTAAAACTTTTAAAGATGCTTTAAAATCCAGGAATACTCATGTCTAAATTTGCTGTTTGGTGGGGTTTTTTTTTCTCCTTGGTTGCCTCAAAAGATTTTCTTAAAGTGTGTTTTTCTAGTAATTCAGTTTCTTGAGCAATTTCGTATTTGGGGGCAACAAGTTCTTTCTAAACAAAGTACAAGAGTATGGTGCAGTTGCAAGTTCCATGTCCTTTTGCAATTCTTGAGAATAAAACTCTTACCTTGTAGGACTATTACTTCATTGAAGGGAATGAATTTGCAACCAGCTGGGGTTCTGGGGATGAAAGTTCCCACGTACAATATTCAAATGTTTTTAAATGATTTGTAGACTGTTCAGAGAGCTAACGTTTGTACATCACACCGTATTTCAGTTAAGTGCCATGAAAGTTGCACTAGTCCCAGCTGGTCCCAGCTTGCTGCGTTGGCCAGGCTGAGCTGGGAGTGCTTCAAGAAGCAGTGTGTTCATTTTGTGTGGAAGATGTTCCAATACATCATGCAGAGTCTGCTCCGTAAATGATTAAGGAATTTTCTGACTGTCTTCAGAAGGGAAACTTAATGTATTCTACGTTTCTGAAGAATGGTAGGTCTAGATTCAGACTGGCAAACCAAACCGTACTAAACTAAACTATAGAATAGTTATGTATGCTAAAGCTGAGTGTCAGCTTGTTAATAATGTAGAAGACTGGATTCTTAATTTGTTCCTTTATTAGAAAGATATTCTGAAAACAATAACTTGGAATCCTGGACCTCAATTTACTTAGCGTGTCTTGAACCTGTCAAATTAGGTAGTGTCATTATGATCCTGTGCTCAGCTTCATTGATGTAATGAGGGCACATGTTGGAGTTTATTTAAATTAGCTGTGAATGTGTCTTGGATTGTGTGCCGTTCATCACTCTGAATGCTCTGAGGTTGTCATTCTGCCCTTTTCTGTTACCTCTTGCATTCTCTATGTAAATACAGGAGTAAAATGTTTGGGTGTCAAAAGTAGCATTTAATATTTTCATTTGGTTTGTATAAGAAATTGAAAAAGAGCTCATAATTGAAAAGTAAGCTGTATAACCACGTGGCTCACAGAAACTTTCATTCTTCAGCTACAATCAATTAGAACTTAGTTTGTGCTGTTGAGAAATGGAATAATCAGGCCAAGTCCATTGCCAAGAAATACAAGAATCCAAGGTCATTTCCTATGAATGCTCCTCTGTTCAGAACTTGAATAGGTGAGCATTACTGATAGTGTTCCTTCAGAAAGCTTCAGCTTTATTCTGCAAGTGAAAGTACATTTTGGCCTATTTGTGTAAACAATGAGCTAGACTGAAGCTAACAAGCAGATTATTTTGGGGCCTTGGAAGCTACAGTAAGAGGAAAAAGACAAAACAGATTTCAACAATACTATTATGTCAGTGAAAGAGAATAGTTCTGGTGAGCCTGGTTACAACCAGAGAAGTGAAACTGAATGAACTCATAATACCACCTTTAGGAATTTGATTTTCTTATTAGCATGTCCAGTTTCTCCTCAGGTCTGCTAGTATTGAAAGATTCTGTTAAAGAGAAAAATCAATTAGCTAGGTAAGGGATTTTTTTTTTTTTTTTTTTTGTCTCAAAAACTTATATGTTCATTAGTTTTGCAATTAGATGCTTTGGAAAATCTGGTAGTCAAGCTACTTAAATATGCAGATGGAACAAAAAATTGATAATAATACTCTGCACCTGCTTATTACACAGTGGAGCAGGAATGACCAGTGAAAGTATGGAAAGTAAATTGTTCTTTCACTTGAACCTATGTAATACCATACCAATATGGTTTGAAAGGCTGACTTTAGCCATTGCTTTCTTTCAATTCTAAAATCCGAAAGCTTAATAGGAGTTTATGTACAGTGGTTCTGAGCAGACTTGTAGAAAAGTAGTGGCTGTAAAAAGTAGTGGGTGATAATGATTTAAGAATCTTTCAGCAGAAGTTTTTTATAGTGAAGCTGAGCACTCTATGAATGTGCAGCTTACACTGTTGAAATCTGGTATATTGGACCTCAGTCAGCTTTACACTTATATTATAAAGCAAGTCTATACGATTACTCTGTATGGCTGAGTGTTGCCCTTTAATAATACCGTTGGATGTATTAAATGTTAAATTTAAAAAATTATGCAGATTTCTAGGACAAGGCATTCTGCCACCTCCTTGCCACTTCCCACTGCCTGTCTGTGCCTCTAATGATAATTTTCAGCCTTGTTTATCTTTGAAAAACTGTAGCGATTTAGGAAATAGTATGTTAAGGTTTAAATGAGAATAGTAAGAGAAATGCACCATGTATTTACTCTGTGCATTTATATTAAAAGAACTAATGGGTCAGTGTAAGAGAGTGCGGACAATATAAAAAAAGCAACACATTACATGATGTACACTTAGCAAGAAGTCTCAAGGGTAACAAGAAACAGTTCTGTAAATGCTTTGGGAATGAGGGGGAAAAAAGCAAAGGATCTGGTTTGGTACTTGGGTGGGATGAGGAAGGGAAAACCATCAACAAAAGGGATGTGGAAAAAGCTGTAATTCTTATCTTTTTGTCAGCGTTCCTTTGAAAGGGTTAGCTGCAGCTCAGTGGCTGGGACAATTAGTGCTGGTTAGAAAGAGGAAAGATATTGTTCTCCTGCTGAGAAAGAACAGGTTACAAAGTGCGTCCATAGAGTACATGGATGACTGGGAAAGCAGAAAAGAGTATAGTTTTTTTTTTTAAAAAAGGGAGGAGGGAAAAGAGAAGAATCAGATAATTAGCTTTAATTCCTGGAAAAATGCTGGAAGAGATAATCCAGAGCTTGCAGACACTGGGTTTGGAAGAACAAAGGAGATGAATACTGGCCAACAAATATTTTTCAAGAATAAATCATGTGAAATCAAGTTAATTTCCTTCTTGGAGAAGGTTGGAAGCCCTGGGGATAAGGGAAAAACAGCAAATGTCCTGAAATTTATCCTTAGTCAGGCTTCTGACTTGCTTTACTTGACATTTTCACAAGCAAGTTAGGCAAGCGAGAGCTAATGACACTGCTTTTGGGTGAATGAATGCCTAGAGAGATCCTTTCAGAATGGAAGGCTGTGCTGGGCAGAGAAGTGTTTTGTTCCATGTCCAGTTCTGCTTGGTATTTTCATTAGTGACCTCGGGAAATGGGAGACTTGAAGATGATATTGAGGGAAGAGATGTTTCAGGTGTGGTGAAGAACAGGATTAGAATTCAGAAAGATCTGGACAAATGGTGGGGAAAAAAGGATCTGAAAGTTACAAATTTGATAAAAATAAATGCAGAATGCTTAGGAAAAAATCCTTGAAAAGAAATACTAGGTTGTGGAACAATTAGCTAGGTAGTCATTTTGCAGAAGAAGGTCTGAGTGTTGTGGTGAATCAGCAGCTGAATCAGCAGTGTCATGCTGTTGCAAAATGGCAACCTGGGAGTTATAAACAGGGTTACAGCCTGTAAGCCTCATAAAATATTTCTTTTGCTCTGCGTTGATAACGCCTTTACCAGAGCACAGCACCAAAAAATAGTAAGACAATTGGAGAGAATCTAGAGACAAAAAATAAAAATTCTCAGAGGTCTAAACGCCATGACTCCCGTGGAAATCAGGAGAGAGTTTAGATAATCTAGAAAAGAGATTGTTTATGAGAGACACAGTAAAAGACTTCAAATAAGTAAATAGATGTTGCTAAGAGAAGTGATTCATTTTTGCTTTATTTGCTTGGTTAATGGGACAAGAATTATTGGACTTAAATTACAATAAGGGAGTTCCAGGTTAGGTAGTGGAAAAGGTTTCTAACTGTATGGATGGTGAAATGTGGTGATATATTACTGATGAAAGCTGTCATACTGATGTGAAAGGTGATATTTTAGGAACAAGTTGGACAAATTTCTGTGAAATTTAAATGTTTACATTTTGGGAAATTATGGGGTTTTACACTGTAAATTTGGGATCCAAATTCAATGTTGCTTTACTGTATCTTGTAGCTAAGCTCATATTCATGTGTTTTGTTTCAATTTCAGATAAATATGAGAGAGAAGCCAGTAAATATTGGAATGAATTTTACAAGACTCATAAAAATAACTTTTTCAAGGATCGGAATTGGCTGTTTCTGGAGTTTCCAGAAATTCTTCCAGAAAGAAAGAGAGAAGAGTTGAAATCAGAAGAAAGATCTTCAGAAAACACAAAAGTTAATAGTACAAAGAGTTTTTCACACAAAAAAGAGATTTTTGAGGAAGGAGAAAAATATTGCAGGAAAAATTATGAAGGTGGTTCTACTTCTGTTCAAGGAAATGCATATAATAAAAAACAAGCAAAATCCCTTACTGACAATCCGCACGGTGCAAACTGTGGAGAAGAGCTTGGCAGTATAGAATCCTTCCCTGGGAGTGGTGCCACTTATAGAATACTAGAGGTAATGCACTGCAAATACAGAACTTCACTTAATTGCTCGAAAGTCTGATCAAGACAGTTAGTAGCTATCAAGAAAGTAAATACTTAGAATTTGAAATACTACATTCATTTATGATAGAAAGTTTAAGAGAAACCTAGGATCTGGGCTTTGGTTTTCCTTTAAAGTTTCTCTCAAATCACAGTTTTGAGCAGATTGGTGGGATTTCCCCACTCCTCAGTGGAAGTGGGGTTTCAAATTTCCTATGGAAAGTTATGTCTTAAAGTGCTCTGTTCTTAAAGTACTCTGTCTTAAAGTACTTGATGCATTCTCACCAAATGGTGAAATTGGACAAGAACGTTGCATTTTCCTATGCAGTTTGAGAGATGGATTCTCTCTTAACGTTAGGAAGATATTGAGGAGAAAAGAGATCATAGAAGTTATTTGGGAACTGTGGTATGAGCTGTTTATACCTTTTCTGTTCAACACGTGTTCAAGTTTAGTGTTTTCTATCCACCAATTAATTTAAGACAAAAATAAAAAAACATGAGTTTTTATTTGCTCATTTATTTTACCTTTTTATTTCTCTTCTGATTTTAGGTTGGTTGTGGTGCTGGAAACAGTGTCTTTCCTATTTTGAAAGTTCTGTGGTATGTAGTGCGGGATTTTCAAATACAAACATTCTATTCTTACCTTCCTTGAGTTCTTCAAATACTGGTGCTAGGCCAGTGCTGCGGGAAATGTTGAGCGGACTGTTCTACAAGCCTGAAATTCTGACTGCTAGCAGACCAGATAATGTTGGTAGACTCCTCATACTGGTCAATCCTAGTCTTGAGGGGACCATATTTGCTGACAAGGTTTGTCTTCAGGTGCATTCAGAATGATTTTTTCTAGTTAATCTCAGGCCAGTGAAATATTCTCTTAAATGTCACCATAAAGCTACGAGATACCTCTTCAAAAGGCCAAAATCAGAGACAGTAGATTTTGGCATGTGATGTACTCATAAGAAATTGTTTTATTTCTGGATTTGTCTGGTAAACTTTGTCATATTGCTTCAGGTTTTAGTGTCAAGGAAGGCACAAGTCCTGTATTGCATTACTTAATTCCTTGAAACATCTTAATCTACTTAGCTTCTGGTTTCAGATAAAGCTGTTAAGACAGCATGTCCTCCCTTCCATATAGGCAGGAGGGTTTTATTGGAAGTCTGTATGTATGAAGGATTGAGATAGATTTCTTTTTATTCATGCCTCCAGGAGCTTGAGTATGGCACAACTGGTTATTCTGTAAATGAATTCTGATTGCTAGCATCACCGCTGTACAAAAAATACTCCATTTTGCAGATATGGAAACAGCAAGCAGAAGTCTAGTGATGCACCAGGGTCATACATGAAACTTATTAGTCTTAGTAATGCATCTTTATCCTACAACTAATGCTTTGCTTTAGACAGCATGTAATGAAAGGGGAGCCCTTTTTCAAATGAAAAGTTCAGAAAGTAACACTGCATAGGGAAAGGATATCAGGTGTCTGTATTAAGAAGACAAGATAAACTTTTTATTTTCCTCACAGGAGACATTAGTCATAAGTTGGTATTTCTGAAAATTAAGAATCCAGTCAATTAGGTATTTTTTCCTGCAGATCTCTATTCTTATGCAAATCCTTCAGTCAGTCACGTTGGTTGGTACAGTGAGCAACTCATGCATTTGTCTTGTATATGTGCTGATGGAAACATCTCTTATCTCTTAGCAGGCCTGACTTTATAGCATATTTGGGTTTACTCTGAATTTAGTAATGTAAAAGTTGTCTTTTGTATGCATATAAAAAGAAACCAGTACCAAGTATGAGTGTAGCCTGGCTACAAAAAAATTTTCCACTTAGGTTTGTAATGTAACTTTTGAACTCCGTCCTATTGCTATTTTTTAATGTAATGCATCATGAAATCACCCTCCAGATCAAGGCATGTCTTTGTTTTAAGTTGGCTTTCTACATAGCTACTGTTCTGCTCTAAAAAAATTGAAGTTACACCCTAACAAGTCAATCAGCTTAACCTTTTCCAAAGGACTCTCTGGGTCCTAAGCCTGGCTGCTTGTCCTTATCCGTGATAAATATCTACACTAATCAACTCTCGTGGTAGGCACAGAACTGATAAAAGTTTTGCTCAGCAACAGGGATGGAATATATTTTGGTCCACCAGGGTTCTCCTGTTGAGCCTTCAGCTGTGTATACTGTGAGATCTTCTAGGCACTGCCAGAGTTCATTGATTTCCTTTCTAAAGAAACTGCCTGTCCAAAATCTCAGGTATTTTTTTTGAGAGATCATGAGTTGACCACGAGGTCATCCCTCAGTAGGTTTTGAGGGGCTTGCTCAGTTTCTCTTAAAAGTGTTTTTTTGGAGGTGAAAAAAATTTATCCCTGGAGTTACGAGTATCTGATCAATGGTATGAGGAAATTTGCAGCTGGCTTAGTCTTGGAGGAGAAAGGAAGGGAATACAGCACTACAGGAAATTCTTATTCATCTGGGCTTGCAAAACAAAGGTGATAATGGAGGGAAACAACCAATACTGCTTAATCTAATCAACAGCACAGCAAGAAGGCACATGGGAACCCAAACCTCTGCAGAACTATGGATGACTTCTGCAGCTGTGCACCCCTGCCCAAATCGTGTTGCTAATTAAACTGCATATGTGGGCTAATGATAGAGACTTAATGCAGTGCTTCAGTAAAAAAAAGTGACCTATTAATGTGCATTTATGTAATAGAGCACCAGGACATTGTCATCAATCCTAACAGCCCTCTGTGACCTTCTTTCTTTTCATTTTGATTTCCTCCCTGACAAGGCTATAATTCTCCTTTTTATACTAACTGCCTGTTGATATTCTTATGAATTTGTCTGCCCTATTGGTTCATTACAACCTATGTGGCTTTCCGTGTGCCAGACATCAATAAGGCATGCTTGATCAAACCTGTGGAGAACCCTGAAGGGCCCTCTGTAGTTCCTTGAACACCGATGTAGACTTTAATCTTTTACAATAACAATTTTTTAACTGATGTTGGGTTTGTTTTCCTAGCAATACACCTGGAACCTTTCTATACTGTTGTGATTTTGCTTCAGGAGCAGTGGAGCTGGTAAAGGTAATTCATATGCTCGCTTTAGAGTACCTTATAAGCCTGTAATTCAGGAGGCTGCCAGGAAGCCGTCTTCATGAAAAAGAATATGAGGGCTTTGACAACTTTTAACTGAAGTTTTCAATATTCCAAAGAACAAAGTCTTACTCTATGCGGAGAGGAATGAATACCATCAGTGAGCTTGCTTCTCAGCTTGAGTAAGATACCAGACAGAATAGGCTTTTATATTGGATGTTTTACAATGCTGAATAATTGAAGAAAAAAAGTTTCTTGAGTCACAGTAAACGTATTAACTACTAACTGTTCTCTCTGTGCCTCTTTTCATCTTTTTCCTGACAGTCACATTCGTCCTACAATTCAGCCTGGTGTTCTGCCTTTGTTCATGATGTGTGTGATGATGCTTTACCCTATCCTTTTCCAGATGAGATCCTGGATGTCATTTTACTTGTCTTTGTGCTCTCTACTATTCATCCTGACAGGTAAATGAAGACTAAAGGGCAAAGCAAATGGGTTAAATCACTTTTATCACTGGAGGTTTTCAAGGAGATTATCAATCTTTAATTTATTATTTAGTAAGCTACAGTATATATAAAGCAAGATATTTTAAATGCTGGTCAGGCCAATTCATTAGTGAGCCTCCTGTCTCCATCAAAACACAAGGGTTATATTGTAACTAAATACATCCCTATTAAAATAAAATTACAAATTAAAAACCAGACTATAATATTCTAGAAGGAGATTATTTTTAGTGATCAAAACAAAACATTCATGATTTAACACCTTACAATGTGTTGATAAAGACTTAAGTTGCTGATTTAGCCACACACAAATGCTTACATTTACAAAGGCCTTTTAAACCAAAATGTATTCAGAATTTTGTAATCTGTTTGGATTAAGAAAACTTGATCTAATTTTCGTGGATAGTGTTATGTTGAGTGCTTGTTAGCCTTGTTAATAATATCTAATGAACCAAACTTTATGACTGGAGACTGTCTGTTTGTGAAAATGACTTTTTTTTAATGGGAAAGTGCAAAAGAGGGCATGTAAGTTAAACACCTTGACTCTTCCTTTAACTAGATCATACAAAGGGAAATGCATACTGTATGTGTGGTAATACATTTATTACTTTAGGAGTGTCATTAAAATGGGCTTGGCAAACAGAACAGTAATTGCCTGAATCTGATAACTGTTTCCCTGCCTAAGTTATTAATGATTAGCTTCACAGAAAAATCTTTCGCATATAGGATATTACTCCTTCCTGTTTGTTTAGAGATGAGCACATGAGTCATGCAAAGCCTGGGTCCAGATTTCAAAAACAATTCAAGCAGTAGATTTCAGATCTCTAACTGCAGTGATGCTGCCAGGAAGAAATTGGACAATAGAGACACATTCATTCAATCGCTTTGCCTGGAGAAGCAGTAATCAGAAATTCTGTCAGAATTTCTGTGGATCTTTTCCTATTACTCACTTGAGAATGTGTTGGTCTTTTTTTTTCCCTCCCCATGTCAGCATCTAAAGTCTGACATGGATGCTTTCGTGTGTGTGTATCTACACTTAAAGATTTCAGTGTAGTTATCTGTGTTGTAAGACCCACTTTCCAAAGATTTGTTAGTCGTTACTGTCATCTCATAGAATTAAAATGACTACATAAAGGCAAATGTAATCCAGATTCATTTTGCTCAATATACATTTTTTTTCTGGAAACTTTGAAAGTGGGAAATGAAAAAGAAAACCAAGAGAATCATGATACAGAAATCATGTACTTTAGAGACCTGGAAAATATACATGGGAGGCACACCTTTGTATCTGCCACAATTGTTACTTAGTGATTTCTCTTCAGGCTGTTGTGTTTATTTTTTGATAATTGCTACTCTTGTACCCCATTTTTAACACACTTCAATTCTGCTAGAAGGCCCCTCTGAAAGTTTGTTGCAGAATTTGAGAGGGATTAAACTTTATTCAAGCTATATTATTAATGTGCTCTAGTCCCATGGGATGAGATTTCTCTTTTTCCACATGTACATTTTGTACATTTTCCACATTTTCCACGTGTACATTTTTTTCATCGTACACAAAACTTATGTTTATATAGGCAAAATCTGTAATTCTGTGCACAACTGCCTGTCTTGAACAATCTCTTATTCTTAGGTAGTGCTGCCTTTTCTCTCGATGGCAGCACACTTGGTTGCCTGTGTTGAGCATGAACAAAGAGGACAACCTTTAAAGCACTTTGCTTCCTCTGAGGGAATTCCATGCTTAAGAGTGTACACTGCTTTTTGTTCTTGCTTGTTTGTTTGTAGATATGATCTTACTTTCAGTTGAACTGCCTCCTGATTCTATCCCTTAAAAATCAAGGTAGAGTGCCTGCACTGCTCTTGCTTGAGGACTGAAGACATTAGTGCTTGAGTTCTGACATTCTTGGGCCAAGTGGTTAAGGCCACCTCAGAGACAGGGATGGTATAAGGATGTTCTCTTGGTACACACTAATGGTACACTGATTTTGTAAAGTTAAGTAGTACTTACTCTTTAGCTCTTTTCAGATACAGCACCCTGCCTTGCCTTTCTATTAATTTTGTATTCAGCCTGGCTCCATGTCTTCTACACAATCTGTCTGCTTCCTGGTGGGAGGAGGGATTGAATTAAGCAAGTGGATTTTTCTGCCTTGCAGCCTGCCAGGTGCAGACTGCCTTTTGTGATCTTTCATGACTGTGCAAAACCTAATCCTTTAGTTTATTCTGAAAGAGTGAGACAAACCAAATCCATTATTCATTAGTAACGTATTTTGCAGAGTAATGCAGGTGTGTTTATAAGAAGCTCCAAGGTAAAGTTAAAAAGAGGAATGAAGATGCTCTGGTCTAGTGAAAGGAAAAGAGTGGTGTGTATGGTACTTACTCCTATTATACCTACAGCAGACTGTTGTAATCTTGATAAGGAAAAGCTGATGTTAGATACCACAAAGATTCACGAACTTGTCAACGTTTTTGAGGATGCAGATTTTCTTTCTCTAGCTAGCAATATCTCCAGATGGAGTTCTGCCAGATTCCTCTTCTGAGATGCAGCTCAGATTCTTCTTTCCATCCTCAACCATTAGGCATGGAGATACTGATTTAGTGTGTATGATCAGTATCTCCATAAAGAAATCGGATAAGTACTGTCTGCCTTGCAGGCCTTTGATTTGCTATGTACAGCCAGAAGGCTCAGTCTCACTTGCCAATGCATAGAGCTAACCGTTCATTCTTCATAGCCTCAGATAGCATCAGAGGAGGTTCAGATTAGACATCAGGAAAAATTTCTTCACCAAAAGGGTTATCGGGCACTTGCACAGGCTGCCCAAGGAGGTGGTTGAGTCACTATCCCTGGAGGTATTTAAAAGATGGGTAGATGAGGTGCTTAGGGGTATGGCTTAGTAGTGGACAGGTATGGTTGGTCTCAGTGATCTCAAAGGTCTTTTTCAACCAAACAATTCTATGATTGTTTGTCATGTATCTGCCTGTCCCATGTGACCGATAGACTGTGTTTTATCCATTCTTGAGATTTTCTTGAAGTGAAGGAAAAGGGCTCATTTATAATTTCGAGATTGTGTTCTCTTTCATTTCCTTTTAAATTTCTGGTTTAGAGGCTTTTTTGTGAAGTTCTTCCTGTTCACTAGTGCCTGGCCTTAATGAAGTTTCAGAAATCTATGTATATTCCAACCATCTAAAAAAAACCAATTATGTTTACAAATTTCACCTGTATCCCATCTTTTTTCTAAGGATGCAAGGGGTTGTAAATAGGTTGGCTAAACTACTGAAACCTGGAGGAATGTTGTTATTTCGAGACTATGGAAGATATGATAGAGCCCAACTTCGTTTTAAAAAAGGTAATTCTTGGACCCGTTTGTAGTTCACTGTTCATTTTAATTCTTTTTTTTTTAAAAAAGTGACATTCTTTTTCATTACTGCTCTAATTTCTTAGGTCATTGCTTGTCAGAAAATTTTTATGTACGAGGAGATGGAACCAGAGTGTACTTCTTTACCAAAGGTATGAAATGGTGTAATTTTATAGAAAGGATTGAGTGTTTCTGGAGACTATTTGGGTTGTAAAAGCTGATCTTAGAACAGAAATTTAAAGAAGGTTTTAATGGCTTTTTAAATAAATTCTCTGTTTTTACAAAGCCCAAAGCTCACTATGGTAGGAGAATCATTCCCTTTATGTGTGCACTTGTTGCATCTGGGGTCCTGAAAGATTACTTGCAGACATCGCTGGAATTCCTCTTTGTCTAAGCATCTAAGTGGTATGCTCAGATTCTGCTGTTTAAAGGAGTACTTGATTTCTTTGTTGAAACTGAGATAAACGTGCTTGAAAGGGCAGTTAGTAGCAGTGCTCTGATAGTTTGTTGTGCTGTGTTGGTCAATCTGAACTGTGAGTCTGCTCTTCATGCAGGAGCTAAACTGGAATTCCTGATTGTGGACACTGTTGCTCTTTGCCCATTTGCTGGCTTGGTTCTGCTGACAGCTTAGATTGGTATATTTTAGCCCAACTACTGGAAACTGTGAACTTGAGCATCACAGTATTTCTTTTCTGGTTTTGTTTTACCTTCTGCAACTTAGACTCTAAGCAATAGAGGTGGATCAGGATTTGTTCCAACCTGAGTAATTTTAGAAGTGAGAATGAGGATCTGAGACACGTATGGGAAATCACTTGAATTCCAAGAGCATTCTTAGTTTTTAAGCGCTTCTTTTGTTCTTACTCCTGACAAAGAAGCTTAAAGTTTTCCAGTGGTGTCTGATAAGGACAAAATTATGTTGGCATAAATGTGTGGATTGTCATTTGGCAAGTGAAATAATTTTATCTTGATAATATGCAAACAGTGACTACATGGCTTGCATTTGGTTTTCCTTAACTCTGGCATACTGAGCCCTCTCAAGAAAGGGGATCTACGAATGCCATGAGTGATAACCACTGTGGTTTGGGCCTCAGCATAACATTTTTTACTGTAGTAATAATCAAGAGCTGTGAAAATGAATTTCTAACAGAACTCTTACAAGCAGTTTCCTTGATCTGCCAAATTACAAACCAGATTCAGTTCTATCTTTGGTTGAACTGCAGGTTGTTAATTACTGCATTCTACAAATGTTTGGGTTCTTTTTTTTAATTGCAATAATTCTTCATATGGGAAAACAGATGAGGTATGGAACATGTTCAACTTGGCTGGATTAACTGAAGTACAGAATTTAGTTGATCGACGATTACAAGTAAACAGGAAGAAAAAAGTGAAAATGCAGCGAGTTTGGATACAAAGCAAGTTCCAAAAACCATTGTCATGCTCTCTGAATAATCCTGAAAAAACACCGAAAGGCACCCTTACAGATAATGGTACCATGAACTCCAGAAACTGAAGCAAATTTGAGTATGTATATTTCCTATAAATCTTGTGTTAGCCACTGAGGAAGAAATATATATGAATTGTATTCCTGAAGAAGAAATATATTGAACTGGAAACCTTTCCTGGATTTTTTTTTTTTTTTTGTAAATATACGTGTATGAAAATGAACTGGAAAAAAAGAAAAAAGCATTTCTGACTTTTGCTTTACATGCAATAAAGGAGTATGCATTAATCTATTTATAACAGTGACCAGGCACTATTTTACTTCCTTGAGTAGGAATAGTCAGTAAGTGTAATCATGTATCTTGTTCCTGTTGAAATTCACAATATGTAAAAAATTTTAGACTGAAGCATAATTTTTTCAGAGATATAAAGAAACAGAATATCTGCTCTCACTATCACTGCAAGCTGTGCCATTTTAGTTTCTGAGTCTTGTCTCTTTTAACCACTGTTTATCTTTGTAACTGTATTTCCTCTTTGGGTGAAATCTCTTGGCGCATAAATAATGAAGACAGTCTCTTTGTGATTTGCATGTAAGTTGTTGTTTGCTACTAGCTGTGTCTGACGTGCATAGGTATCAGATCAGTAAATGACTGGCATCCCCCACTGTGATTGTCCTGATCCTCTGAGTCTCCACTTTCCATCTACATGTTCATCAGAAACATGCCAAACTTTGAGTTTCTGTAGCAGCTTCGAGACACATACATCGTATTTAAAGTGCCTTAGGTTGTAAGCTTAACATCATGTAGCCAAAATGCCAAAACAGTTTTGAAACCAATTAGTTGTTAACATTTGCCTGGATAAATACACACATTATTTTTATTCTGTATCAGATACTCCGGAGGGAGGAGTAAAAAGAGTACAGAGTACATTTCATTAATATAGTTATGGGGTAATATATTCACACTAAAATGGCAATCTGCATGACAGCGGAGATATTTTTGTTGTTTACAGACAGAGGTTTTCTTAGAGCCTGGGTCTTAGCAAAATACACAAAAGGTTTTGTCTTGACCCTGTGGAAAGACAGTAAAAGGACAAGACTATGCTAGTCTGCGAAGTGCTTTTAAGAGGAAACCAAAATGCAAACACTGGTTTTGGATGCAGACCACTATACTGAGGCTGTTGAGCTAGTATTCAAAGATGCCACTTCTGCTATTTAAGTGTCATTTTACAATCGGTTAGCTGCAAGGATTACAAAGCAAGAAATAGGTGAATGAATAAAATAAATCTCTTACTTCAACAAGGATATAGAATGTATGTTATCTATAACATGCATGCAGGTTTAAGTGCTGTTAATATAGTGACACACTCAGAGGCTCTTTTCTTGCTTTTGTTTTAGTCTGAAGGGTAAGCATGTCACAGCTGACAACCCATTTTTTTGTGAGTTGTTAGCTGGTAAGTTAAGAAAACTGATTGTCTTCTATAAAAAATAAACAAATTACCTAAATTTAGATGCTAAGTATCTTCATCCCCTTTGACAAGATGAGAGACCTGCTTCATTTCCATAAACCCAGATCTGTTTCAAGACTGAGGTACAATAAAGGGTCTTTGAGTGTGAGATCTGATCCTGCATTTCTGGTGTGTTCTAAACTCCCACTAGAGTAAGATACTGTTTTATTAATTAAGTGGCTTAGGAAGCTCTGGTTAGCAGTGGCATTATTGTAACTTGCAATAAAAACTCTTCTGCTATAAATCAAAGGTCAAAACATAGCTGTGTTTCTTCAGGCCCTAAATTTTAAGAAACTGTAACATCTGCGTGGGAAACGTTTACTTAGGTTGCTACCCTGTGCTATTAATTGTGACTTCTGAGTATAGCTCTTCGTCTAGTACAAAGCATTTTCAGTTGTAGAATTTTCCAGAGGGGTGTGATGGTGATGATAGGCTTTTGAGCATCGAGCAGTCTTATTCATGTGTGTGATGTAGATTTTCCATGTTTGCTTTGGCTCTCACACTGATATGTTGACTCTGGCAAGATTTTAATATGCTGTGTTGTTAGTTTAACAAAAATGTGACATCAGAAGAAACCAAACCCAGAATTCTTGTACAGCCTTGAGCAAAATTGGCTGTTTCTTTTCCACACCTTGCAGCATAAATATTGGCTGCCTCTTTAAGAATAATGGTGCCTGGTTTAGAAGTAATAAGATCAGCTACTGTTTGTAAGTGTAGAATATCCACTGTAAAGTGAACTGTAACTAGTCTGAACAGCTATAAGATTGGTAGAAGGGGAAATAGACAAAGACATTGTTCCTGATAAGAACTTTTGGATCTGGGTAAGACTTTCTGTATTTTGGCTTTGTGACATTTCAGTTTTTAGAAAGCTTAATCAAGGACGTTTTTAAAATACCTTCAAATTATCTGTATTAGTTGGGAAAGCTAATATTCCAATATTGGCAAAAGAAAGGCAAGTAGAAGTACTGAAAGAAAAGAGATGCAGACAACTATATTGGAGATGCAGTTTAAGATGGCTTATACTTAATTGATTGCTGGGGGAAGAAAAGATATTATAAAGCGTGCCTAGTATAGAAAAAATCTCTAAGTTTCACTTTTGAAATGTGAAATTATTTTAATTAGCTCTGAAATATCTAATAATATCAATTAATAGAAATAAACATTATATAAATACTGAACATTTCAATTGCTAATTGCAACTGATTTTGTTGTTTGTTTTTTTTTTTTGTTTAACATGACTTCCTATGCTGGTATAGCACTTGTGAATGTATAAAAATGGTGATGTAGAGAAAGGTAATCTTGTTAGAATTGAGCTTTGCCTTCACTGGCTTTGTTTGGCTTTATCCATAGTGTGTACTTTTTGCCCGTCTCCACCGGTACTATACACTTATGTATAGGAACACATGAGAATGGTACTTACTGTTTTGGCCCTTGCTTTTAGTTTTTAAGCAAGTAAAAGACAGATACAAAGTCAAGAAAGTGACCAACCTCTTTTCCTACACTAATCGTGAAGTGCCTAGTCAAAAACAATTAACTGATATCGAAAATGTTGGTTTTTTTTTTTTTTCCCCCTTGGTAACAGCAAGTGCTTGTGCCCTATCTACAAATCCACTGCAACCGAAATGCAGGGAAGATGGGGAGACATCAGGAACTCTAGTGGGACTAGGGAAAAGTTTCTTGTATTGGAAACTGCCGTTTCTGGTTTGTCTTTTGCTTGCAACAGCTAATCTGCAGATTCTGCTATTTAATAAACTGACTAAAAATTTGTAGCAAATCATCCTGAAATTTGTATTAGACACCACTGGAAATCACTGGAGACAAACTTTGCTACTTCATTTTTATTTACGGTGTGATCTTTATTCACTGCTTCGCTGTGCTCTTTGATCTGTTGACATATCCCTCATTTCCCTTTTTTCCTGTGCATAGCAGACATGAAGTGGTTTCCACAGGAGTTAAATACACAAACATTTGCAGTAAAGTTTGCTGGCTGGGTTATTTCTGTGATCAAAGCAAGAGAGTTTTATTTCCTTCTGTACAGAACAAATAGCTTTTTGTTTTTCTGTGAATGCAATGAATTGTGTAGATGCTAAATTAATATAGTGATATTGCTATATTTTTTATTATTTTAAGCCAAATATACCTTTGAGTATCTTGTTTGTACTTGCAGTGATAATGGTAGACAGATCATACATAAGCTATTTCTCCTTCATACATCATCTTCATAATGGGTGGTTAAACATAGCTGTTGTTAATAATACAGGTCACTTTGCCTTTCAGTATGTATAAACTTTACTCTGTGTTTGAGACAGATTGGACATGAGCAGTTTTTTTCATCGGTTATGTGCCAGTTGCCCTCCTCTTGAGAATCAGCCAGAAATTGGACAAGCCTAAGTCTGCTACAGGCATTAAAGTTAATATAGTCAGTAAGAACTACACAGGTTGCCATGAGCATCTGAGCAGGTTCTTTGTCATGTCTGGACTGGGCTTTGAGCTGAGAAGGGAACTTCTGTGTCCAGTGACTGTCCTCCATGCTTTGCTAGTACCAAGCAACTACAAGAAGAACTTGCCTGATTTGGAAACCAGAGCCATACAGGCAGGAGGGGAGGAAGGTGAAGATGCAGCTCAAAGGCAGACAAGTGACAGAGTGAGTGTTTCCTCTGGGAACTGAGGTAAGAAAGAAGCATGGGTGGACTGACAAAACGATAAGAATGAGATGCATATCTGACCAGGGAACTGCGGAAGAGAACACCATGAGCACCCTATAGGGAGGAGATGTATTAATGGGAAACAATGTAGCAGGGTGAGTACATTGGGCCTAGGAATGAGTAAAATGAAATAGAGGAGGCAAGAGGAAAAAGGAGATTGGTCTGTCACAGAAATAGGGTGAAACCTGGGTAAACAAAGAAACTGGGGTGAGTATTGGAGGTAGAAAGACCTACCTTCGAAGTCTTTTTCTCCCAAGTGGTACTTGGGAGAAAATCATAGTGTAATATTGTAAGCTTTGTCTTTTATCCATATGTGCATAGTGTAGTTCAATTTATTACAAAGATGGAATGTTTCATTTTTTTTACCTCATACGAGCTATACACGTGTGTTTGCAACAGTGCAGGCAGGTTTATGATACACCTGCTTTTGCTTTTTCCTTAGGGAATAATGTTTTTAACTTCTTTCAAGTAGAATTCTCTAGTGACAGAAGGTGCATTCCTAACCTCCTGGGAAGCAAATACAAAAGAATAACAGAAGTGTCTGCGTCCTGATAGTGTTCACTAAGGTAGGACAATTGCATTTACTCCATATGTTCTGATGTCCCATTTAAATCAAGACCACATCCGCTGATTATCACCTCGAAGTGCCTTCCAATCTCAGTGTCTGTTATACTTGCATCTGCTCAACAGACCTTAAATGAATTTGTATAAACTAGAAATACAATTTAAAAGGAAAATAGCAGAATGATCTTTAGGTTTTAGCTGGGATTACAACAGTCTAGAGAAGGAATATGTTTATTATTTTAAAATACCCTCATGGTTGCAGGGGGACACTCACCCAAGAGGCTGAAAATTTAGATTCTTTGAGGTATGATGTACATCATCAAGAATATGAAACCTAATGTTAGCTTAATATTAGCCAAAGGTATTTTGTCAATTGTTACTGTGAAAAAGAAGTTACAAACAAGACAGTCCTATTTTCAGAGGATGTTCTATTGATCAAGTTGCTACAGTTTTGAAGGAAACATGAAGGATAAATAAAGCAAGTGAATTAATGACAGCTAAAACCCACTGATGACATATACAAGTTAATAAATTCTCAAAGAGTCATCTGAGTATTCCTGTGTATTGAGTTAATTAAAAACATAGATGTATTGGTATATGCTGCTAGTTATAAAAACAATCAGAATGTCCCAGAGAAATGAAAAATGTTCATGTAAAATCAAAGAATCGTAGAAGTTCTTGAGTTGGAAGGGACCCACAAGGATCATCAAGTTCAACTCCTGTCCGTGCATAGGACAACCTTTAACATTTGCACTGTGTGTCTGAGGGCATTGTCTAAATGCTTCTGGAATACTGTCAGGCTTGGTGCTGTGACTGTTCCCTTGGGGAGCCGTTCCAGTGCTCCACCACCCTCTGAGTGAGGAACCTTTTCCTAATATCCAACCCAAACCTCTCCAACACATCTTCCTGCCATTCCCTTGGGTCCTGTCATTGGTCATCAGAGAGAAGAGATCAGTGCCCACTCGTCTTCCCCTTATGAGGAAGCTGTAGACCACAATGAGGTCTCCCATCAGTCTCCTCCAGGCTGGGCAGACCAAGCAAATTTAGCCGCTTCTCATACAGCTTTCTTTCTAAACCCTCTACATGAAGGCAGGTTAGGGAAAGCAATCATAGACAATGTGAAGATGGCATATAACATTATGTTTTAGTATTTAGAAGGTCTAGTTTATCCCTTCATGTGATACAAAATGCAGGGTAAATTAGTCAAGTTGGCAGGCAACAAACCCGCATTGATAAATATGTACAGTATGCACTATAAAAACAGGAGAAATCACAATGTTCACAAGGCTAAAAGATTGACGAGTTACCAAAAATAGGTTATATTAATTTTTCCATTTTTTGTTTTTGTATGTGTGAAAGGGAAAATCCACATATTTACTGTTAAAGATTTTAAAATGCCTCCAATTAAAAAAAAAAAACAAACAAAAGCAGAGCAAAACCTACCACCCCGCTCCCAAAAACCCAACCCCAAAACCCAACCAACAACAATCCTACAGCCTTTCTCATTACCTTTTGTGAGATGCCAACATTGCTCAGTAGTAGAGCTTGAGAGTAAACATGAATACCAAATGGGTCTAGTTGGCACAGTTCACTGAATTAAGAAAAGACTGGGGGGGGTGGAGGAAGTTGAAAAAAACAGAACATACTCATTGGCATGACAACATGTAGTCCTGTAGCAATCATAAAGCAGTTAGTATTTTATATAGAGTGACAAATTCAGTACAGTGCCTGAGAGGGAGAGAGACATCAGTCTTACCACACTTTCCTATCACTTGTGACAATATCACTGTAAATTGGCATCTGGAAAAGCCAAAAGCCAAAACCCAAAAGTAATTGGTTTACTAAAAGTGCATACAATTGATTAATTATGCTTGGGTCAGACTGGCTGTATTGGAGGGTTTCATTGCAGAGCCAACATTCATTTTCTCTTTCTTTAGTGTCAGGCAATCTCTAGCCTCCATTTCCTCCCAAATAACAAGTGCTCTTTAAATGGAGGAGCTGCATCTTTGAACTTCAATAAAAGGGTTGTTGTGCAGCGTAGGATTTAGCAGATGGGCTTAGAGAATCTGAACCTACCACTAGTCTTTTATTCTATGCTAGGAAAAGCTTTGCCATTTTTAATGGCTCTGTTTGCTACATACCCTATTAAGCACAGTAGTCAGATGTCATTCTCAGGAATCGGGCAGCTTAGTTTCCAATGACATTGATTACACTCAACAGTGAGAGGATGAGAAAGAGTGGTGGGTGGAGGAGTGAAAAGACAGTGCGAGGCATTTCAAGGAGGAGGTTTGCACTCCAGCACTTGCATGTGGGTGACAATCCCTCTGAGAAACAGTTTTTATTCTGAAGTGGAACAGAGTTGAATCTTCTGTGCTCACTTCAGGTTTAATTTCCATCCCCGCAAACTACCAGTGCAGCTTGTAGTTAAATGTGCATTTACTTAAAATGAAGAGAAAATAGCAGTGGCAAGAAGCTGCATCTTTAGAATGGAGCTGTGATTTCATGGAGAGAGACACTGGCATGTTAATCCCTGTCATAAATAGGTGTAATTCTCAATGGCAATGCTAAGCCTGTTTATACAGAGTCTGAGCTAAATCCAAAGATGATACACAATGCTGTTCGAAATCAATCATTTAATACTTTTTAAATTTTTGTAATCTAACTACCAAAGATGTTTGTATTAATAAAAATGGTGTGACAAAGCTGGTGTTGTCACTGAGCATGACTTGCTTTGAGATAAAAATTATGACAAACACACTCAATCTTATTTTAGATAACGTTTTGTCTTGTTATTTAAGAGCAAATATTAGTCAGTTGATTAAATACTTGGTGATAGTTATCAAACTGTGAAATAAGGTCTTCTTTTTAAACCTGAAACAAACTGAGCTAGGTTGTACCAAAAGAGAAGAACAAAATCTTGCTGGTAGTAAGTCTAAGTTCTGTTTTACTGAAGTTTACAAGGAATCAATATAATCAACAAGAACCTTGGTTTTAGTTTCTTTTTATTTTGCATGTGCTTATATTAATAACAAATGAAAGCAGATGAAAAAGGAAACCGCATGGCATACATTCTGCAAAGCATGTAAGTACTATTATGTTACTTAAGATATTTAGCAAATGACCAAAGCTTACTCTTGTCTCACATCAATTGACTCAAGGCAGAGTATCAGAAACAGTATTTATTTTACTTTGAAACAATTAATGTTAATAAAAGGCCTCAAGGTTAAACCTGAAAGAAAAAAAAATCTTTGACCCAGATTCCCAAGGTCATTTATGTCAACGTAAGTCCAGATGACTCCTGAACTCTATGGAGTCGCTTCAAGATGTTAATTAGTTACTTGCTATTAGAATCCAGATTAGCTGGTGCAAACATATAGTACAAAAATATTCAGTCAGTAAGAACATCTACATTAATAATTAAAAAACTGGATTAAAAATCAGTTGCATACAGGCAAAAGCTTTGTTCACTACTCCTACTTTGCTTAAGGATTGAAATCTCGTTTGGGTTCAAGATCTATGTCTGCTCACATATCTGTGTATATATTTTAGTGTAGGATTTTCGGCACTTTTTTCTCCTACAACATTCTCTAATGGGTAGTAAGTATTAAGAAACTTGACAACCAAGTAGAGCATGGTTGATTAAGATACTGATTTACAATAAAATGCCTAAGACATGTTCATTTTCACTATGCTTCTCTCTCAAATACTTGAGAAAGTACCTGTGAGAAACTATGGCTGTTCTTACACTTAACAGTCCTTTGAAGTCCAAAATAACAAAAATTGTGAAGAAAAGATTGAAAAAAAAAAAAAAAACAGTAAGGGAAAAATGGCTTTTTAAAATGCATTTTTGGGAAGTGAAAATGCATATTTATGCTTCTTTATCTTTTTAGATTTCATAGAAATTGTATTACTCCATTACCAAAAGATTTTGCATAGTGGTATGTGTTTCAAAGGAAATACCAGTAAAGCGGTATAATTTAAACTTATATTTTGCCTTGGGCTTCCATTTTTTTTTTTCAAAATTGTTTATTCTCCTTTTCCTAAACCAGTCCATCAGATTAAAAAAGAAAACAAACATCATAACTCTCTTTGAAAGCCAAAAATTGTTGATGATAATGCAGGCAAATATTAACTGAGTGTTGTTTTCAGTGGATTTTCCTGCCATCTGTGAGATCAAGAATGGGACAGTTTCATCTGCTATGTTACCTGCACAATTTTTAGTAGAGGTATACTATATGTATGATTGTGATTCTTGTAATTGTCATGTGCTTGTTTCCAGCTCCCCTACTTCCTGTTTTATGTTATTAAGCCTTTGGATATTCCCAAGCGAAATTTAACTAACTATTACTTATGTATTACTTACATTATCTAAATATTACTATTTGTATTCATAAAGCCAATGAATACAAAGTTTAACATAAATCTCTACGTGTAACTACATGAACAAGGACAGCTTCAGGCCTCTTGGTTTTCATCCTCAGCTTGCAAGGTGAGATCCGCAATGAGTGTGCAAACTTTCCCCAGGGGAGCCTAGAGCAACTTTTTTTTATCTTTCTGAGTGTGCTGCCAAGTATTTTGGTGCACCCTGATTTTTTTTTTAAAAAAGCACAACGAAACAGTTCTTGCCAGAGAGAAGCCTAAAGGGTTTAGATGATACACATACATATATACGCGCGTGTGTGTGTGTCTATAAAAATAAAATGAGAGCATAGAGAACATCAGCAGGCTGGGAGGTAGAGAAATGGAAATTGGCCGGCATCCAATTAAGGAAAAGTCCAGGCACGAGAAAAAAGAAATTCTTTAAAGAGATATTTAATATGAGGTAAAAGAGAAAGGTTGTATGCTTAGAAGTTCTTCGTAAAACCAGTGGTAGTATGGGAAGAGAAGTAAAAGTTATTAATGGACTTATAGGTTTTGGTCTGGAAAAGTGTATAAGCCATAACATTCACTGGTGGACTTCCTGAAAAGCACTTTTATAAAATAGAGGCCTGCTGGGGATCCACATTCTTCTGCAGTCAGTATGGGTGCTGAGTCATCAGGAAAGTTGGCCATTTGGTTTTAGGTTTCTAAATATAGAGATGAACATTTAAAGCCCTGATCTGGGTGCAGTGGATGCTTGTTTGCAGCTTTGGTGACCTGAATGATTTCATTCTTAACAGTGCTCATATCAGAACCAAAGCTGTGCCTGCATAACATGTACTCCTGACAATCGTAGCTCCTATGAAAAACAAAAAATAATTAATCAAAACTAAAAAAATGACAAAAAGAAATATAGAACGTTAAGTATCAGTCTCTGCTAAGCATCAAAACTCTTAGGATAGCTCATGTACTCTTGCTCTGTGCAGAGGAGGTGGAGCAAGTAGGCTGGGGGAGGGAACAGAAGAGCAACCTAACTTAAGGAAGGAAGCATAGGTTAAGCCTTAGAATGGGAGAATTTCAAGTATTCAGTTGGGTTTTAGCTTGTGTTCAGGGAGCAAGGAGTGTGAGTTTGTGGGAGTCTGCCTGGAAATTGTCAGTTCTCTGAATAAACATTATCAAGAGAAGATTTGTACTAATTTTACCTTTGCAGTTGGTGTACTACACCAACATTCAAGATGTAAGCTGGTGGATTTTTTTTATTTCTGATGAACTTCTGCACACTTTGGTCTGTTTGTTTGGGAACTTTGCTGAAATAGGATCTTATTTGACATTCAGAATGCTGTGACAGGGAATCAGAATTACAAAAAGGCATTTTCACTTTCACTGTAGATAAATTTGTATAATTCAGTATAATATAGTAGCAATTCCTCCTTCAAAAACAAGGTTTTACACTGATAATTCAGTGTTCTCTTTTGACAACATTCTGTGCCTTCTTATCTGAAGACATGCTTGCTGAGTGCTTCTCTACCTGAAAATGTGAGTAAGGGAGGAGAAATTCTGTGTGGTCAACAGTTAGGCCAGTTTGGCTGATGGCATACATTGCCACCAGTGGAGATGCGCGTTTCTGCTGGGCAGGCGCTCAGCCATTGTGCCATGGCTCACTCCTCGTTCCCTCTGCCCACATCTGCTGCTGCAGAGTATGTGCAGCGTAGGTGCTTTCTCCCCACTTGACTCCCAAGGTCTTTCTTCCAGGAAAGTGAGTTCTTGAATAAACTGTGGGGTCTGCTGGTTGTTGTTTTGGCTGGCCAGGTGTGGCTGAGAGGTGGGCAAGTGCCCAGCTCTGCTTTGAGAGAAGAAAATACTTCATTATGTATATTGATTACAGTCCAGGTAGGCAAAACTCTTGGTGATTTTTGAATTAAGGGAAGGACATCTAGCAAGTGGACAGCAGCAGAGGAAAGACTGTTTTGAGGGAAAATATTGGTTTTTTTAAACTTGATATCAAACTTTCATCCTGAGTATCCACAGTGTGTTTCAAGAGCTATTTTTTATTGGTGAAAGAGCTGGGAACAGAACTTCTTAACAGAAAAACAAAAACCTTGTAGCAGTATAAAGTGATTAAGCGCTAGTCATTGCATCTGCCCAGTGGCGGTTCACGTGCAGCTGATTGGCTAGTCAAAAACATAAAAGTCATTACCTTACTATAAGATGAGCGCTTCAAAATGAGACTGTGCCCTCATTTTCTGTGAGAACTTAAAACATGAAAAATTTGAGGTTTTAGAAGTTAGTCAGCCGTATGTAAGTTACAAAACCACAATAAGTTAGCAACTTAAGTTAAAATTTGAAATGAGTGTTTTTTATTTGCTTCTAGCTCAAAACCAGCTTTATGAGTTTCCTTCCAACTGGTATAAGACTAAGACAGATGACTTTACAAAAAAAAAAAAGGGGAAGTGGGGGGAACTTCTTTACACTCTTGCTGCAGAATGATGAGAAGAATCTGTTTCTGCTTAAACTAGGCTGGAGGACTGCACTGCCACTTGGCCTAAAGGGTACCATTACTGGTCTGCCCTGAGCCGTGGACTGCTTGTCTGTTGCTCTGTAAAACCTGCTGAACTCATCGAGTCAAGATCTCTGGGCTCCAGAAGAGAAATGCCTAATATATGGCCTACAAATGTACTTCTGCTGCCGATCATACATGTAAGATCAGTAAGAAACTCCTGGTTTATTCCACTAAGAGCAAAAAACCAGTAAATGTTATATTATCTAGCTGTTTTCATTAGGACTTACTAACATGTTCTTTGGAGAAGACTGACTCCTGCTTTCAAATATGCCAGGTATGCTGAAGGTATTGATTTGGGACTTTATTACAAGTCTTTATTATAATTCTTTTTATTTTGGGTGCTCTCTTTGCACAGAATCAAAACTAGAATTTGCCCGTTTTTCTTAATTGAACTTCTTACTGTTATTTGTCTATTTTATACCTACAACATTCAATGAGCTGGTTATTTCATGTGTGCTACCATTAATATCTAATGGATCAGACCTTGGTACAATTAAAAAACCATACAGAATGCTGCTGAGATTAGAGTGAAATATGAAATCTGACTTAGTGATTGCCTACAATATAGCCACAATTCTAGTTTAAACTCTAAAATTATGCAACCAATTACTACATTTCATTTGAACCTTGTATGAAAAGAAACATGGAAAATGCAAAATGTTTCCTGTCTCCACAAAACTGCTAGCACTTCTTTTCTCCAGTGGAATTGACTCTCCTGTCTTTAATGGTGAGATATACACAGTTAGGTAGCAGTAATTCCCAGTAGCATCATTGAGGCCTTCATCTCGTGGAATTCAGTGCCATTTTCATTCAGTCTTTTTCTTCGTCTGAAGGCCCTGAAGTTTAAGTTATCCCTGTTAAATCTGACAGTGATGTATATGAGTTGTGTTGAAACTAAATTTCCACGAAAATGCAAGTTCTGTGAATAAAATAGACTTGTGGATTTCTCTAATGAATGTGCCAATGACCCAAAGGGCCCACTGTAGCTTCCTACTCAGTTGCTACTGTTATGCAGCATTTAATTTATGCATAAATATAGTCCCTTTTGTAGAGATCATCTCTCGTATGACATTTTTACTAGATTAGGCTAAAATAGAATGTTTTCTTTCTCATGATTCCTAAGACCCTAACTCAACGTTTATATAACAAATATTGTTCTGACCCACAGAATCAAATAACAGTTTCGCCATTGACATCACTTAAGACAAGATCTCCTCATAAAGAAATTTCATAGGCAGATCTGCCGCGGTTGTGCATACCTGTTCAGGTAGATCTTTTGAAACTTTGATCAGTTTAATATTGAGTGTTTTCTGGGACCATCTTGATATTTGTGGTTTAACTACCCCAGACAGGAAATTGTATAATCTTTTGGCAAAATGAAGAGGAAAGAGAAAATCCTGCAGCTTGAGTAAGTCTGGGCATTGCTGCTTATCAGACTCACTTTTTAAAATTAGTTTTCCAGTTCTTCTCAGAAGTGCTTTAGTGAAAGATTAACGTTGGTGTTCAGCAGTCACAGGACAGAAGCAGTCCAGAGTCTGTATCTGTTCCTTATAGAAAAGACTTGTAATAGAAGCAGCAGGATAACTTAATACAAAGAATTTTGAGAAAGGAAACTAAGCTGTTCTGTGTTCTCATTTGTTAGACAGAGAGGGGGAATGGGAGAGTAACCTTTAAGGAACTCAAATCACATCTGAATAATTTGCATTTAGAAAGGATGTTCCTTTCGTGTTCAGGTGGTTTATTGAATCCGTGTTAGATTCCTGTAAATGCTGCACAGCTTTTGCATCTCCAGTACTTTACCTAAATGAAAGACTAACCTTTGGAATCTGGCTTGTCTATATTACATTCATGTTTAGTCTAATAGAGGTGATGAAAGTCATTGAACAGAATGGCACAAATTCCCTTGGTCCTTTAGAAGCAGCTTTAACAACAATCTTGCTTGATTTGTAGAGTGACAGGAATTAACATCATTCCTATACATAGGAACATGCTTCTGCTTGAAACAGCCTTCACAAATTCATGTTTCAGTAATCTTCTACGAGGGCAGAGCATGGTGCCAAAAGAGGAAAAGCTGAATATACCTTTCATTCCCGGGAGAAATTAAAAAGAAGGGAAGTGCTTTGAGTGGTTAGCAAGCCTTCCTTCATTTTGGATTCTACTGACCTGCAATAAAGAAACTTGAAACAAAGCTCATGTTATGGAACAATATTTTGAACACGAGTGTTTTAGAGAGCTGTGGGACTGATGTCTGAGCTAATTTTTTTTTTTTTCTGTTTGCGTATAGTACATGCTGACAGTAAATTCTTCTTGCAAATAGTGGTCATGAGAAATTTTGCCCTGAGGGTCAGACAAAAAACTGTATCATAAGTAAGAATAATGTCGCTGTGTATGTGGGACCTCGGTATAATACACCTATTTCAGTCCCTTTCCATTTCAGCATTTTCATGTAGGTATCTCAGATATCTTGTGTAAAGATTTAATGGACAAGATAGTGATTAACAAGGTGTTTGAGACCTGTAATGAGTTGGGGTTTGTGATTTTTAGGTAAAAGCAAAATCATATAGAAATCAGATATGAATCTAGTTTGTGAACTACATTTGGAAAGTGCTTTGTGGAAAAATACACATAATGACTAGCAAGGATCAGAGATTTAGTAGTCTACTTAATATACTCGGCATTAGACACATCAGATCGTAGGTAGCATTTTTTAATTTATTCATAGTAATAACTACTTGCTTGTTCTAAGGCAGGGTGATAGTTTTTTTCTGATCCTGCAAAGCTGGAAAAAAAATCATGCCTTTTTGAACTCTGCTCTCATGTTCTTTATGGGAACTTTGCAATAACAGTACAATTGCTCTTTTGAGCCATAGTCTGGGATCTCCTGAGTTATTCTGAATGTGTGCTAGCCTCAGTTATTGGTGTCTTAGTCCCCAGATGGATTTTTTATTCCACTGCCCTGCAGCATTCCTTTCCAAAAGGTTCATCTTACCCTTTACCATGTGAAGGTAGAAGGGCTAGAGTTTGGAATGACAGCACTGAAAACTGAAAGCTTCTATAAAAGAGAAATCATACCACTTTTCCCCCCAAACCCCCTATATAGACCTTGCTTTCAAATCGTTGAATCCTGTACTAAGAAGCTATCCAGTGAACAGTTTGCCATTGCTGAGCATAAGGACCAAATAACAAGAGCCCTCGATAAGATAACTGCCATCATAAAGTGCCACTAAAGCTATATATACAAAGGATTCTCAAACCACCTGGATAGTTTGTACCTGTCACGTCAGCATAAAGGGCACGGAAGCGGCTTAGCTGTATTTGGTTATTAAGCTGTGCAAGAAAGTGTCCCATCCTGGTGAATATTCATCTCACCTCGCTCATTGTCAACTCATTGTTAGCTCACAGTTAGGTTAGAGTGAAGGTGATAACATGCGTAGCAGTAACTTTGGTACTTAAGAATTGTCACTAGCATAGAACAATGCTGCACATTCTCAGAGGTGGAGGATACTGCCCATTTGTCTGCTGTCGTTTGCTCTTTCTGTTCAAAGAATAATAAATCAGCATTGGTATCCTCCATTTTCTGTAGGTGCTCCGAGAATGAGATTTGGAGTGTTTATGATACTAATGCTTAGAAATAAAATATGGGTCATCTAGAACAATGGATCTTTCAACAACAATAGCAAAGCTTGACTGTATGAGAGAAGCTTTCTTTGGGTTCAGCTCTGTCTTAAAAGCTACAGAAAAGGAACATTTCTTGAACGTTGTGTGCTCCAATGTAAATACCTATATTTGTGTGTACGTGGAAGACAAAATAAAAAATTCCAAAACAAAGCAAGCTGGCTCGTGCCAGCTCCACCTTCCCAGCTCCACTCAGACAATATCTTAGAACTGCATGGATAGCAGTTGTGTTTCTTTAGGCATGCCTGAGACATGGTTGGGAAAAAATAAAAAAATACATAAAACATAGAAACTAATGTGCAACAATATCTTGCTGCCATTTTGTTTGCCTCTAAATAATGTTATAAATGAGTACCTGCAACTGAATATGGATTATCCTTTACCTGCATATCTAAAAACTTGATTTGAAACTAGTTTTACAGAATGAATTTATGAGTGTACTGTGGTACTATCATCAAAAAGAAGATCAAAATAGTGACTAGAATAAGGGAAAAGGAGATAGAACTGGCACAAAATCTATATGGAACAAAGAATTTACATTTATGATTCAAAGTACAACTCCCATTGGGAACTTGGGTAGGTATCATACAAATCACAATGGAATATGTTCTCTAGTGAAGGTCCATTATTATGGGAAGCAGGTAGTCTCCATTTAAAATAAAAAAACTAGGCACAATTATATCAGTTGTTATCATGCAAGCAGCTAAAGGAGCCCTGTCTGTTATTAGGCACTTCACTACCTGAAGTGGAATTAGCTGGTAAGAAAATTGTGTAGGACTTCCTGTGGAAAAAGTGGAATTTGTATACAAAGTTGTCTGTGTGAGTCTCATGACTGATTGTAGTACTTAAAGGTTAAGTTTTGTTGGCAACGAAACAAGTATTTTGGCTGTCTTGAGGTCTGTAGGCTTTATTAAGTACATGAATAACAAATACTCTTGATATATTTAATAGCAAACTATGTTCCCCTTGCTTCCGTAACATCCTTAAACCTTGACTGAATCCTGTCATTTGAGACAGGCATTGCTTTCACTGTTGTTTCTATGACAATTGAGTGTGGATGGTGAATCTGTCTTTGGAAGGCAGAAAATGAGATACATTGTCTTTTAGTGGTCAGGTCTGATAGGCATGCTCTTTTACATGTCAGCATTGAGTCTTTTATAAGATTTTGCAAAAGTGAATATAAGTTTTCCCTAGAGAGACAGATGAGGAATAAAGGATTAGTACATCTCTCCATACTATAACTCCTAATGTGAAATTCTAGCCCTATTTATAACAATGAGAGCTTTGCCACTGACTTCAGTAGGATCACAGTTTTACCCCTAAGGTGCAGTTGTGCTTTCCTAGGAGAGCTAATATATAAAATACAGCCTCTGCCAGCACATCATCAATGCAACAGCATAGAAAGAGGATAACACTGAATGACATCCATAGCCAATAATAGCTGCTGCAAGCATCCTGTCGAGCAGTGTATTAATATTAGTCACCAGCTTTCTGGGTTTGTATAAGATCATTTTCTTTGTACCTGAATGAGGTAGACTCAGGATGAGTTGGAGTTCTTTGTGGAACTTTTGATTAACATTTGTTTTTTGTTTTAGTACATTATTTTTAAACTCATCAAAGAACATCAGATATAGTAAAGCTTTTTTGATTTTTATTAAGAAAGCACACCATTTATAAGTAAGTTTTTAGAGCCGTTAAAGGCACTGTTTAATTTTCAGCTCTTTTTTGTTTCTGTCTAGTTCTGCATTAACTTCCTATCCTCAGGTCTTACCTTTTGTGAAGCAGATATTGTCATGCATGCATTTCTGGGAGGCACCTGGCACCTCATGAAAGAAGGCAAAAGACTCTTGATTGGGATGGCAGTCTTCGCTGACCCACTGCTCAGTTGGTTGTGTGCTGTGGACATCAGCAACTTTACGGGGGGTTCTTTGGCTGGTATGTTGCCTACAAGTCATCAGTTGAGGTAAGACTAACGTACTGGTTTTGATAGGGTTGTTTAGATGTCACCTAAGAAAATAACTCCTTGATGCGTTTGCATGAGAATGAATCCCGTAGATAAAATTATATTGCGTAATAGTTTCCTGCAGCTCCCCAGATACTTGTTAGAGTAGTCCAAAATTTAATTCAGCCTCTCCCCATGAAATTGGATCTCTGCTTTGTACTTCTGATTGCTTCTCTCAGCTCGACTAATGACATGGAAGTACTTGTTCTTTCTCTGAATAGTGTCTGGGTGCCTCCTGCCAAAGCAATGGAGATCACCTTCTGCTGAGCTTATACATATATGCAGCAATAGCAGTCATAATGGGTGCTTCAGTGCTGTGTAATATCTTCTTCCAAAGTAAGGAGGCTCTAACACAGCAGTCAGTTTTCCCCTGTCCGTATTTGATTGCGCACTTAAAATCAGCTGACTCTCAGATCGAGTGATGCCTTGTAGCTTTAAGCTCAGCAGAGGCTGTTTTCCATGTCACTGAAATTCTTCTGTCACTGTAAATGGTAAAACAAGACTCGTACTAAAGCTGGCCCTGGAATTTCTTTGCAATGATCCTCCCTTAGAAACTTGAGCTTTCTTGATTGCAAATAGGCAAACTCTTGAAGGAGTGTGTACACACGGTAGAGAGGACTTAAAAAGGGGAGAAAACAATGTTACTGAATAATTTAAAAAAATGGAAGTGAAATAAATTGATGTATATCAAACCAGAAAGAAGTAAAACAGCGTTGTGAAGTGACAGTGTCCTTTCCAAGTCTGAAAGTACTGGAAGTTTTACTCAAGACTGAGCAAACTTCTGCTTTGTGGTATCAGATGTCACCATCCTAAGATATTCAGCTTGGCACAGTGAGACCACTTCATTGCCTCATTTCATGCTGGTGTGTTTCAGGCTACGTGCTGAGTATCTCCAGTATTTGGCTTTTTATACTAAGTGCAATAGATTCAATTTTCCTATTCTTACAGGCAATATCTTTAGCCGTATACCCTGAAATGCCTTACGGATTCAAGCTGTCCCTTAATCAGCATTGCGGAGGATACAGTTTTGATCTTTTTCTCTAATATATGAGCTATGATACTAGATTCATCCTGGCATACATCTGACAGACCAGACCGAAAGCATTCAGTTAGAGACACTTTATGACCAGAATGGGGCCAACAAATTGGAGACAATCTGAAAAATAGAGATTGAAATATAGCATAGAGGGGGAAAAAAGGATATCTCCAGATAAGGTGTCATCATGGAGGACTTAAATTGCACATCTATCCAGACAGCTACAGGCCATCCTCAAAATATGCACTACAGTATCTGCATTCTGATATTTACTTTTACAAATATGCAATAAATAAGGATTGTTTGTGAAAAGAACAGTTATGGGTCAAGAAGTAACATAGCAGAGCAAACAACTCTGCAAATATAAATGTGTATTATTAGTGGACAGTAACTGCTTCCTACTAAAATTAGCAGGAACGATGAACCCAACCCTCTTACTTTTTATTGGAGAATTAGGAAGCTAACGAGAAAATCTGGCAAAGAAACCGTCTTCTGCCTTCTAGAAAAAATCAGCAAAGCTAACATTGCTCAAACATAACGAAGAAAACTCCACTGTACTGAGAGTTACTGGGCTGCAGATCTACCACTAAAAGACACCAGTGCTTGATACTGAACCAAGAAGTAAAAAATATAAAATGAAAAATCCTGCATTGACTGAAGGACCTGCAGAATTCTTTTCCATCTGTAGTTTTTGTGATTGTTAATACTTCTACAAAACACTGCTGAAGTGCCATAGAGCAAAATTACAAGCAAGAGATGGATGTGTCTGGTTTGATCTTCGTGCCTCTTTGATTAGGTGTGGGTAAGAGTCGATGTCCTCTCTGCATACTGTGGCATGTTTTAATATCTGTTACTTTCTGGGTTGATTTGCAGTTTGAGTCCTTAACTTATGGCTTTTTTTAATTTTTTTTTATTTAGCTCTTGATTACATCACAGAAGATGCGATTCGCTTGAACTACAAAACCCCTGTTTGTTGTGGTACTAATAATCATTGTATCTACTGAAAGCTGCAGCAGAGGAGAAAGGGAGGAGGCCTAACAGGCTTGACACCAGCTTTTGTCTGTGTTGCAGCAAGGGGAGAGGGAAAGATGTCTAGGAATTGTCTTATCATCATACATAAGCATTTTTATTTGTTTATATAATCTCTTGGATGCTTTTTCAATGCCTGTCTTAACTCTTTGTTCTTGAAGTAAGCAAGGAAAAACTATATGACCGGCATTTAATTTTTGTTTTTCTCAAGAGCAGCTAGTGTCCCTTGTGTTGAGAAGAAAACAGGACCATGTGGAAAGCTAGATTTCAATTAACACATCAAAGGGCAATTTGTGGGGTTTTGCCTATAAGGTTTAGCTGATTTGCAGGACTGTGGGAATTTTGTGTTTTCCTATATGCACATGTATTGCATTCTTGCCGTTTTTACTTCTCTACTTTTCCTCTGCGTCTCCGAAGGGAGCAAATGAAAGCAGTATAATCTTGTTGAATGTATTCTATGGTTCTTGCCGATGAATTAGATGAACAGCTGCTGGGAACAGTCTAGGAATACAATTTGGTGAAAGAAAGAGATGAGATACAAACAAATTCCCTTATGATGCCATTCATTCTATATGCAGTATTATACCAGAGGGGTAGAAAGATGAGAAGGCCTAAAATTTCATTTCAATTTGAGCTGGTTTAAAAAGAAGCAATTCTACATACATTGCACCCACAAAACCATGTATTTATAGGCACAAACTTTCACTTTGTAGGTAGAAACTGCATATTTGGGTTTTTTGCATGCGTAAGAACTTACTTTTAAAGGCACAGCCATTGTACTGTCTTCTCAATATGAGAAGTTACAATAGTTCTTACATTATATGCTTCATCTCTCTTCTGTGTGATTTAAACGAGGTTGGGAAGGAGGAGAAAGGCCTACATTTAGGCATGCAGATGCAGAACAATCAAAAATCCAGTCCAGAAAATGAAAAGGGAGTCATTGGTGTATGTCAGTGTTCCTGCAATATTTTCCCGCTCACATTTCTGCCTTGTAAAAATCTGGCATGCGATTGTGTGTTCAGACTGGAAATTAAAGCTAATCTCCTCAGTTGCCTTACAAATGTCACACACCAACTGAAGCAGTGGGCATTTAGCTTTCTTGTCTTGCGACCTCAGTAAACTTCTCGGATCCTTTTCACTCAGCAGTGCCTGGAAAACACATGTAAACACACCTGTTGAGAGAAATGGGAAATGGGAGAGCCAAACATAACAACTGCATTGATCTTGGATTAAGTATCGTTTAGTGTAGTTCTGATAATTCACACTATTTTGGAAAGGTTGGTCAGATATTTTAATGGGGATCTTGGTGACATAGAACACATCATGGCCTTTGGCCACGCATCCCATATTTTGATCCAGATGTCTGTGGTTTACCAGCTTGTTCCCTTTTATGCCACTGCAGGCCAGTAGTAAGAATTGGATTCTTTTCTTGATTGGTTGGTTGGAACACATGAAAAAACTCTCTTTAAGTTTTGTAAACTACAAGGTTGGTCTGAAAAAATAAGGATTTTAGAGTTCCAGGAAAGTAATTTAAAATAAATATTTAAAATGTTATTCTGGAACAACACTTTTTTCATGCTTAGATAATTGGAAGAGGTCTTCTAACTATGAAAAAATGGAAAAAGAAATATGTATATTTTTAAAATTAACTCTTAGAATTCATGTAAAATGTAACAGTAGTCATGAAGACTTCAACATGAGTGATGTTTTTGTTTCTTTAGAAGGGATTGAATTAGCTCTCAGAATGAAAGTGTCATCAGATCAACTGTGTAACTATAGCTTGACACTTCGTGCCTCTGTGCATGTGAATAGCTTGATATTATCTAAGTACTGGTAACAGTGATACCTAAGGCTACCGTGGATAAACACAGAAGGTTTCTGATGACAGCATCTCTAGCACAGGAGAAAAGCTTTCGTGTGGTTTATGATACCATCATAACCCTGAGGTGCTGACTGAGCCTCATTCACAGTTATTCTGTGAGTTGTTTCTCTGTATTTCATGTATCACTTCTCTCTTGTTGAAAATCATAAATATGTTTTCTCTTTAAATAAACCCAGATGAAAATTAAGACTTAAAATCAAAATACCTTTTACTACCCTGGTTATTTTAAAAGAATTCAAAATTTCAATATGTAATTTATCAAGTGTAATAGTTTTTAGTTAAATTTAACACAGCATTATGATTTTTGCCATGCAGTGATCATATTACTCCACACAACAGTCAACTCTATCGTTATTAATAAAATACAGTGAGTATTGCTTGAAGCTTTTGCAAAGATGTATATGTGTAAGCTGGCTAAAAAAAAATGGTACTAGCATTTGCCGTTATAAAAATCTGTGGTTCATTTTCTGAATTATGTCTTATTTTACATGGAGGTTTGTTTTATTTTACTAAGGCCTTGGCTGCCTGTAACAGTTGTCCTGCCTAGCCTACAGCAACCAAGTTAAATGAAACAGGTTCTCTAGTTCTCTAGTACTGAAAAAAAAGGAGATGGGCAGAAAAAGACCTTAAAAGGTCATTTAGTCCATCCCTGTTCTGGGGCTGGAAATGGGTAACTAGGTCATCCCTGACAGATGTTTGCGTCAGCTGCTGTTAAAAACGATAAATGAAGGGGACTCCACAACTTCTATAAACCTTTTCCATCTAGTTTAGACTTAAAGTTGAAAGGATTTTTTTGTTATTGGTTTTCTTTTTTTTTTTTTTTCATCTGGTCTGTTTTTCTTTGCTGCAAATTAAGTGCTTATTTGTTATCATTCACATGGGGACAAAGAACTGTTGATCATGCTTTTCTGTACGCTGCCTTTTAAAAATTTCATTTTCACCCCAGTTGTCTTTTTCCGAGGAAGCCAAGCCCCATTCCTGCAACCTTTCCTTGTAAGTCATACTTTCAAAATAACTTATCATTTTTGTTGATTTCATTTCAACTCCATCCAAATTGTTGAAATTGTTCTTGGAGTGCATTGCCCAAAATTGCACAGAATGCTCCAGCTGAGGCCTCGGCAGCACTCAAGATTGCAAAATAATTAGGTCCTGCATCTCACACACTGCACTCTTCCTAATACCTCCTGGAATGCAAAATGTCTTTCCGCAACATTGTGATGTTGGTGACTTATATTTAGTTTGAAATCCTCTCGAACCTTCCAATCCTTTTCGGCAATCCTGTTGCCTTTTTAAAGCATCATCATATTCTGTTGTTATACTGTTTTATTTTTGTCATGAGTAGTGCTTAGTTTCTCTCTATATAATATGAGCTTGTTATATTGATTCTTTTGTCTACATATTTGTAATTCTGATCTGTTTTCCTATGTTTTCACTACCCCTTCCAGATTTTTTGCAAATTTTACAAGTTTACTCCCTGTTCTGCTATCCAAGCTGTTCGGTGAAAAATTGAATAGAATAGGATGGATGAGAAATCCCTGAAGGATGTTACTGCAGTGCCATCCTGCTTTGTCAGGAAACTGTTGATAAATACTGTTTGGGAGAAATATTTAACTACTTGTGTGTCAACTGCTACTTGATTTTATCTACACCATTTTTTTGTATTGTAGGCAGAATTAGAGAGGACCCAACTTAAAGCTTTGTTAAAGAGTGGATATCATATTTATGGCTTCCTTCTTATACAACAGGCCTTTTGCCCTTTCTAAGAAGGAAATCAAGAGATTTGACAATAATGATCCTAAGATTACATTTTACCATCTTATTGCTTAATTATTTTCTATCGTGTTGTTATCTTCATGCCTATACAGTAACTGCCTAATAACCTGTGATAGTATCCCTCAGAGATGGATAAAGTATTTATGAAAGTTAGGTCAATTGAACTCTAATTACTAAGACAGGCAGTATTTTCATCCTTCCTAGTCTTCTACGACCTCACTTGTACTCCAAATATTCTAAAAAAAACCCCTCCAAACCACAAAAATAAACTCCAGAATCATCTTGCATAGATTATTTTATCTTTTTAAATGCTCCAGGGTAATTTTTAGCACACTTTTCTATGGAAACACAGTTTATATGATCACACTGTGTGACCAGTCAACCACACCGTGCCTTTTGAACTTGCTGCTCACTTTCCATCCAAACCGGACTCAGTAGTGGTGGTCTCAAAGGTACCACATTTCTACGGTTTTTGTGAAAATGAGCAGGTAAATAGAGAGTCCTCCATGGCAACAAGGAATTCAATGTAAATGACAGCAAGCATTGGAAAACTCACAGAAAAATGTTATGAATATTCCAGCCATAAATTTCAGTCAGAGCTTTTGCTCTGGGCTAATCCAAACAGGAGACACAAGGCTACAGGGAGGCATGCTTTATCCACTGCTTTCTGAACTACACTTCTTGAGTCAGCAGGATCAGACACTGGCATGTCTTAATATCACTTAACCCATCCCCTCCCTTTTCTGGTCTGTGCTTCTTTGACTTTTTTTAAAATTAATTGCTTTGCATAGCTGATGCTAAGATTTTTGTGGACACTTTAGGCAAAAAAGAGCATTGAATATTTCAGTCTTCTCCTTGTCACATTATTTGCAGTCTTTCTTGTTAGATACTGGATTTGAACTTTCCTTTGTCTCACTTTGTGTGTGTGTGTGTTAACCTTTTATTGGCTTTTATGTCCTTTCCTAGTAACTCATTTTGCCTGTTATTTGTTCCTGATTTGTTCCTTGTGTGTGTGTGCTATTCTTTTAAACTCATTTTTAGTCATCTGCACTTGTTGCATTTTTTTAATGTGATTCCTTCTTGTTTTTTAGTTAAGCAAATAGCTCCCGATGAATCCTTGCTGCTCTCTCAGTGCTTTGTTTGCATCAGGGTAGTCTGCTGTTGTTGTTCCTTTAATACACTTCTCTCAGTAACTGTCAGACCTCTTATGCCCCCATTTCCTTCTGAATTTCTTCCGAAAGATCTACCTACCCATTCATTCCCAAAGCCAACTAAAATCTGCTTTTGGAAGCCCATTATCTTTCTGCCACTCCATGCTTTCTTTGGCATCATTAATTTAACTGTTTTGTGATCAGTTCTATATGTATACTTTCCACTTTTGATAAGAAAATATTGACTGATAAGCTAAATAATATGCAAAACAGCCTTTCTTCTCTTTTCTCCTCAGCCATCTGAAATCCCAAGTAGTTCTCAGTACCCTTCTTGAATGTGCTGGGCAGCTTGTCTCCTGTTTAGCTATCTTCCTTGTGTGCACACGCGTGTGCATGGAGGGGTGGTGGAAGAGAAGGGAAGGTTGTCCCAGACAGAGCTAAGCAGCTCCCTATTTCCAGTGCACGGGCATCGTGGAGTCAGGCAGCAGACTGGCTTACCTACACCTGGAAGGGAACAGAGGTGAGAAAACTGTAAATTATACTACTATTACTTTAGTATCTAATATTTCACCATCTATCAGGCTTATTGTTGATGTTATGTGGCCAAAACTTGAAGGCCTTATCAACAATTACCAAAAACCCAACCACCCTAAACTGACATGGCTTTTGCCTGAAAAAAAGCATCAAGACGTGCCCCATTGCTATTAGAAACCACATGCAGACATGGCTTTCTGCAAACACTGTCTGTCTCTAATGGCTGAAAATCAAAGGCAACAAAATAAGCTCCAGGCAAGACAGATACTTCAGGAGAGAAGATATAAGGTGTAAGGAGTGAGACAGAAGTATGAAAGATGTGTAGAAAAGCATGAGCTCAAAAAAAGATGGAGAGGAAGCCTGACAGATAAGAGGGGCCTGTTTACCTGAGAGCAGCATAATAAAAGAAATAGCCTGAGTGGAGGAAAAAATTGCAGGGAATAGCAGACATGTAGATTGCAAGGGACACAGGAAGAGAAGCAATAGAATAAAATGAAAACAGGCAGGTAGGGAAAAAGAAAGTGAATGTTTTTTAATTTCTTCACCAGGGAGCATTTAAAACCGGATTATTTTTTGTTAAAATGACATTCACAAGAAGGGATTGTAAAACTGTCCTTGAATCTGACTGGAATGCAGCTAATAATCGTAGTAGCTAAAGCAGGGAGACTGGAGTCGAGAGGAACATTTCTATGGTAGAAAAAAACCCCACAGTTTAAATTTTTTGTGTGTTTGGTTTGAAGGGAAGCAGTTTCCAGGCTTCTCCAAGATATGGAGTACAAATAATCATAGCAGAAGTGGATCACTGGATCTGACTGATAGTGGTGATATCAAAGGTATGATAAATGCAGTTTATGACAATTACATGGATGATAAAAATAGATCTGTACTTACATGGTGTTTGTATCTATTTCTCAAATGTAGAATTAATGCGATATTTTTTTTTTTCATTTTGGCTTCTCTGCATCTTGATATGCCGGTATATTTAGGGAAGATATTTTTGCTAGTATATTATTTATGTATGTTTTTGTTACCTTGCAACTCAGAGTTGCTAGCAAGTTCTATATTAAAAAAATTATAAAACATGTAATGCGGTGTATGGCTCAGGGAGACAGCCCTAATTCAGTGATTTAATTGAATTAAAATTGATTTAATCAAGTTCTAAATATTTTTTCCTATAAAAATATTATTTCTCTAAATCAATTTTAGAAAACTTTAACTAAACTGGAAAATTAACGTTAGTACAGTTGCAGCATTCTTATTTCTCATAAACAGAAATTCTGTTAGAATGAGGTGCAGAAGCTGTTACAATCTGAGATGGTGTTCTATCACAGCAATGCACTTGCTATCACAGTCACTTGGCATTTTACCTTGTATCCGTGCCAAAACTGCATTTGGAATCTTCTGAGCTACAGGACACAGACTGGAAGATTCTAGTCATCATTCCAGCCCAGCCTGGGCAGGAGCACATTGGTCTGATACAGGGAGGGTCCACACGCATGCTCAGCTGTGTCAGGAGAAGGAAGAACAGGGAGTTTGAGCTACAAAATTCCAGCATCCACCAAGATGTTTTCTTCTCCCAATTTATGTTTTCCCAGCATACTGCATTCCATCTAACCTAGAAATGTCATAAATACATAATTTTGATGATGAAACAATTTAGGTGTTTTCTACCTAAGCTGCTGTACCAGTATGTCTATTTCGTTACAAGAATGTTTTTCTCTTATAATAGGTACATCAGACTGGCTGCTAGTGTTGGCATAGCTATAGAGAGTGTGTATGTCCTTCTATATATAGGGCGTGTGTTTATGCATATGTATAAAATTCATATATATTGGCAAATGTACTGGCAAATATGCGGTGTGACATATTGTAATGACTTAAGCCTTAAGACAATACCACTACAGGTCTATTATCCAAAGTGCTAAGACGACAAGGAACTAAAAAAGAATTTGAAGCCTTCTTAACAAACAAAACCTCAGTTTAACGGGCATTGCAAATAATTGATGGGCTAAATG